>NC_138371.1:174399331-174478734 GCF_054177405.1 Leptonychotes weddellii | reverse complement strand
CTGCCCTGTGCTGGGGCCTGGGCAAGAGCCAAGTTGGCATTTAACACATAATGAACTATTCCCATCTTTCAGGCTGGCGTTCCGAGAAATGTGCCAACTCTGCACGTTACCTGACCTTTCATGAGGCTTATTTTTCCTTGAGAACTAAACATTATTTAAAATCTCTAGTTAGGGCGCCTGGGTGGCTCAGTTGGTTAAGCGACTGCCTTCGGCTCAGGTCATGATCCTGGAGTCCCGGGATCGAGTCCCGCATCGGGCTCCCTGCTCGGCAGGGAGTGTGCTTCTCCCTCTGACCTTCCTCCTTCTCATACTCTCTGTCTCTCATTCTCTCTCTCTCAAATAAATAAATAAAATCTTAAAAAAAAATAAAATAAAAAATAAAATCTCTAGTTACACTGGGCTTTTACAAGCTGTCGTATGGAACAGTATCTCTCCCAGTTTCCTAAAGCGAACCCACAGGTAACAGATTTAAGTCCAGGGAGCTCTTGCTTGATCTTAATAAGTAACAGCTTTTGGCATACCCACTGATTTTGATCCTTGTTTCTTTTTTTTTTTTTTTTTTGGACTTGAAACCTGTTGGCCTTATCACTACCATTGGCACTTTCATTTTCTCCTAGTACGTTAATAACGGCGTTATGCAAAATTGCACCAAAGTGTGTCTCTTTATCAGCTGTCACTCCCAGATTCTAGTTCCTGGAAGCCCGAGATCATGTTAAATCTGTGTGCTGCCAGCGTGAGAGTCCATCTCCCACAAATGTGGTCACAGTGACCTGTCTTTAGCAAGGAAAGGCTTAAATTGCTGACAGAGAGTAAGAGATGCGGGGTCACATCAGGGTGTGGCCGCCTGTTCTTCCTCTGAGCTCTGTCTTGTGGAAGAGGATCATTGGCACTTGGAGCTTCTCCACTAACTCTGCGCTGTGCCTCTATAGGGGAAATGGGCCGAGCAGGATCTGAGGACATGTGGGTGGAGCAGTGTAAGTCTGCGGACAGCAGGCCTTGTGGGACAGCGCCTGGCTCGCGGTGGGCACGTGTGGGGTATGTGTGGAGTGTGACGAGCCTCCTGCAGCCACAGGCTGGGATGATAATTGGTGCCCGGCTGTAAACTGTGGTCTTGCCACATGCGTGGTCCTCTTTCAGCCCCCTGGGAGGCCAGAGCTTGGATGTGCCCCCTGGGAGGCCAGAGCTTGGATGTGCCCTAGGCCTTTTCCTCCCGGGGGGGGGGGGGGAGGGGAGGGGTTGGAGGGGCGTGCACAGTGTGAACACTCACTCTGCACATCAGGACTGGAGGCAGGCCTCAGCTGAGCTTTCCTCGAATGCGGCCTGTGTGAGGGTGCGCAGGGTGCCCTTGTGCAGAGCAGAAAACGCTCTATGAAGCGTTCACTGTGGCTGTACCTCCTTTCAACAACCAGTCCCTGGCTTTGTTCTGTAGCATGGCGTGTGAAAGTGGCAAGACCCAGCTGCGATAGAAGTCTTTGAATATCGCAGTCTTTACTCATTTTGGCTTTTTCAGTTGTAGGAAAAACAGAATGTTTAAATTTGTGTGCCGTCAGTGTTTTTGACTTTCTACTCCTGTGTAACAGATTTTTTTTTTAAAACCAGGATAAGGAAAAATACTCTCTTTAAGGTTTTTTTTTTTTTTTAAGATTTTATTTATTTATTTGACAGAGAGAGACAGCGAGAGAGGGAACACAAGCAGGGGGAGTGGGAGAGGGAGAAGCAGGCTTCCCGCTGAGCAGGCAGCCCGATGTGGGGCTCCATCCCTGTGGGGCTCCATCCCAGGACGCTGGGATCATGACCTGAGCCGAAGGCAGACGCTTAACGACTGAGCCACCCAGGGCCCCTCTTTTTAAGCTTTTTTAAAATTTGTATTGCGAAGGAATGACTTCTGTTGTTCCCTTAAACAGAAAAAAAGCTGGGCAACAAAAATGCCACTTATCTACATCACAGAATTGAAATTGTTTGTGTAACATGTAAAAACATACGACACACGTGTGTCATCCCCCTTCTGCTGTTTTCAAAGTTGGAGTGCCTCATCCAGTTGGTGAGAGCTGGAGCCACACTGGACGTCTCCACTACGCGCTACGCACAGACCCCAGCCCATATCGCTGCTTTCGGGGGCCACCCCCAGTGCCTCATCTGGTTGATTCAAGCAGGAGCCAGCATTAACAAACCGGTAAGGGAGTGCCGATGATTAACTTGGTTTTTATTTTCTTTTTCCAGTTATAATTACATGGTGTTGAATTTTAAATGGGGGCCTTAATTAGAGTTTGATAGGTTAACCTCGGGGCTAATGGGGATTTACGTGTATGGAGTTATTTGTAGATAATAGGCCCTTCACGGAGCGGTGCGTTCTGTTTAGAGAGCGCTTTCACCTGTTACCTGACTTACCGGGATCCACGGCGATCCGAGGTGGCTTGCCCACGTCACAGCTGGTAACTGAAGGAGTCTGGCCTGGAACCCAGGTTTCCCGGCTCCCCTGCCCACAGTGGCCTCGGCTTCCTTGCCGCACGAAGCGCTGAGACACACCCACGCTAGCAGAAGGATGGCTGTGGCCTCGTCGGGGCCGTTGGGGCAGCTCTCCAGCACTAGCAGGCGGACCAGCGTGAGTTCACGCCCTCTGACCGATCGCGGATGAGGAGCCGGGGGGAGGGGGGGGGGGGTGGTTGCAAGCGCGGGCGGTCGTGCCAGCTTCTCGGGGTGTTTTCACTATTCCTTTCACTTCCTCGAAGAAAACCTCGGGGAGAGAGTTTCGCTTCCTGGGGACTCGTGTGTGGGTGTAGAGGACTCGGGATAGTCTGGCCAGAGGGGTCCCGGGGCGGAGATCCTGCCCTGAGGGTGGATTCATCTAGGGGCTTGTGCCTGGGGCTCTGTAGGGATGCCTTTATGCCTTCTTTCCTCTTTTCCCTTTCTCCTGTTTTTATTTGCTTTTTCTATTAAGAATCCTCAAGGGCCTACTATGTGCAAAACAGTTTTTATTTCCTCTCTGCTTTGCTGTCTTTCCCAAGATTCATCCCTTGCTGATAACCAGGCCCCTCCCTCACAGGTCACTCAGCTGGCCACCTACAAGGCAGGAAGCGAGGACAGGTGTTTGTGGCAGTAGTTTAGAACAGGGGTCAGGGGAGTGACGGTGCGGGTCGCTTTGATCCGTGTGTTCAGGGGCCACACAGCCCCCGCCATTACTGCTTCAGGCCTGCCTGTCCCCACCTGCCCGTTCCTGGTGCTGCCTTCTCTCTGCCCCGTTGTCCTGGCAGAACACCCGGGACCCAGGGGTGCCACGCTCCACCTCCCCTGTGCCGCTCCCTGGCCTGGGGCAAGTCCTTGTGCTCAATGCCCTTGTTAATGAGATACGGATAATCCACGAATGGGAGTGATTAAGGACTAATATGGAACTTCGGTATAGATATTTTGTTCGTTTTCTTTTTTTTTTTTTTTAAGATTTTATTTATTTATTTATTTGAGAGAGCGTACGAGCGGGGGTGGGGGGGAGCAGAGGGAGAAGCAGATTCCTCCCTGAGCCCCCCAGGTGCCCTTCAGGTGGTTTTCATTCAGTTCTCACGTAGCATCTGATTTACAGAGGTCGAAAGAGGTGGTCCCCCGCTGCCTTTCAGACCGTTTAAGTCTAGAAGCTCTTTTCCACATACCGTTGGACAACAGCCCAGCCTCTGCCCTGGACCCGGGGCTGCTGGGCCCCCCTCGCAGCCCCCCAAGCCCTCTCGTGTCCGAGGCTGTCACCCGGCATCCCTGGGTCTCCTGGCATGGTTGCTGACAGGGTCTCGGCTGCCCCCTTGTGTGGGGAGTGGCGGCCGGCCTGCTGGGACAGGCACCCCCTGACCTCGGAGGGCACGGCAGCCCTTGTGTTAGTTCCCTGCCAGTGGACAGTTTCTCATTCCCCACGTAAACTGTTAGAGAACCAGATCCAGGATTTCCTAAGCCCGTCTGTGTGCCTGCCGTTTTTCTGGACCTGCCGCGGCCTTTCTGCTCCTGCTCCAGTTTCCACCCACCTTCTAGTCTCGATTTTTTGGCATATTAATTCCTAACTGTCATCAGTTCATTGTCCTCAAGTCTAACAGAGACTGTGTTTGCGGTCTACAGACCTGGCGTGAGGGGCCATCTGGAGCCTGTTTACCCACAGAGAAGGAAGTCCGTCTCCAGGTGATTTATTCTCAGCCGGTCTGTGGCCACGACCCACGGGCGTCACGTTCTGCCTGGATTTACAAGTCATCTCTTTACTACTGGTCTAGAATTCTAGAATTTTGGTGACATTTGGTACCACCTCTAGTTTCTTGTAGCCAGATTAGAACTAGACTTTTCTGTATTTGCCATTCATGGTGACTTGTCCATCTTCAGACTTGTGGCGCTGCTCCCACTTTCCCTTATTACTCAGTTTGCCCACAATAGTTCTGGAATCATACTACAAAATAGTTGATATTTTTGGAATGTGACTTGTCTGAGCTTGAGACGTGAGTAATTGAAACGGCTCCTCATCTTACATCTGGGCTGCGTGTTCTTCAGCGTTGGTTCTCCCCTCCGGCCCAAAGCTGTTCTCCTTGGAGGACGCACGTAGGAGCTGGTTTTGCTTCCTCCTCTGTCCTCTGTTACTGTCCCATCATCTTCTTGAAGTGATAGAGCAGACTTTGACTATTTCTCCTTGTTCCAAAGATAGCTTTAGAAACCTTTGTTTTCTTGTGGGGGGGGGGTGGGGGCGGCACCACCTCCCCTAAATCTCCACGCTATGCAAGTGTTACTCGTCCTAATTACATTCCTCCTGTCTCCCCCCTCCCCCCCCTTTTTGGGAGGATGGGGGTAGGTTTTTGCTTTGTTAAGAATCTGAGGGGCGCCTGGGTGGCTCAGTTGTTAGGCGTCTGCCTTCGGCTCAGGTCATGATCCTGGGGTCCTGGGATCGAGCCCCACATGGGGCTCCCTGCTCAGCGGGGAGTCTGCTTCTCCCTCTGCTGCTCCCCGCTGCTCATGCTCTCTCTTTCACCCTCTCTCTAATAGATAAATAATCATTAAAAAATAAAAGAATCTGGGGCGCCTGGGTGGCTCAGTTGGTTAAGCGACTGCCTTCATCTCAGGTCATGATCCTGGAGTCCCAGGATCGAGCCCCACGTCGGGCTCCCAGCTCAGCGGGGAGTCTGCCTCTCCCTCTGACCCTCCCCCCTCTCATGTGCTCTCTCTCTCAAATAGATAAATAAAATCTTAAAAAAAAAAACAGAATCTGAGCTCACTGGATGGCTCCCTGGGTGGCCACATGGAATTCTGTGTTTCTTTCTTCAGAAATGGGCTTATTCTGTGTAGAACTTTACATCACCTCTGAGCTCACTTTCAGTCAGTGGTCACACTTTTCTCTGCGCTGCACGCTGGAGTCTTTGAGGTTACGTGTTGCTGTAGAAGCAGCGAGCACTCTTCACTTGGGCCTGCGCCCTGGGATCTGTCTGTGAGCTCAGGTGCGCGGGGGCAGGAGCTCGGCTGTGTCCCAGTTTATGAATGAACCGTCCTCGGGGTGCCGCACACAGTGCGCTGCCGCCCCTCCCTTTGTTATGGGGAGTGCTCTGCTGCCAGGCTCAGCTTCCAGGGACAGGGAGGCGCGATGACTCCGAACGGTGCTGCTGGGCCAGGCGGGAGGTCCTGCCTCGGGGTTTCAAACAGAAAAGGCTTGCTCCTCTTGATTGCTGCATCTTTCTTTCCCTCTTATGAACCAGAGAGCCCGTGAATGGAAGCGTATTTCAGATTTTGTCCCATTCATAGTCTGCAAACTAATTCATCTTCTTCACTGTCCTTCCCAGCGTCGGCTCGCTTTCTCTGCCTTTTCCAGCATTATTCTGAAGTGTGAATCCCGCTCTGATGCAGCCTTTTCTCAGGGTCTGTGGGTGAAGCTGGCTGTGTGTGGCCCCGGGTCCTCTTCCTCATCATTCCTGGCCCTTTAACCTCTACCCTCCTTGTCTAAATCGCACTCGTAATTGAGATTCGAGGTGCAGGGGGGCACGGGTGATGTCACAGCTCAGGCCCGCCCTGTGGCGGATGTGGGCACTCTTGGGTAGACCAGACGCTGGATGGTGTGTGCTGTACCTTGGCCTTGGTTCCTTTTTTCTTTTTAACCTGTTACAGGGTAATTGTTCTGGGTTTTATCTACAACGCATTTGTGCTGAGATCCAGCATAAAATGATTTCCCGACATCCATGTGAAGTGTGTGTGCTGTCCCTGCTGGAGAGGCCCCACGACTCTTTGCTCTCGACCCAGGAATTCAGGAGAACATGCCCGTTCCATGGCCGACTTCTCTTTTCCCTCCCGCGTCTCTGGCCACAGTTGTGTGTGTTCTGCGTCAGCTCTGACTCGCCGTGTTGTTTGGTCTCCAGGACGAACGAGGTGCACGTCTGTGTCCATTATGTTGCTTGGAAATGTGCGAGTCCTGTTGGATCTGATATGTCGTGTGCGCCTTCTGTTGTTTCAGGACTGTGAGGGCGAGACCCCCATTCACAAGGCGGCTCGCTCTGGGAGCCTGGACTGCGTCAGTGCCCTGGTGGCCAACGGGGCCCACATCGAGTAAGTGCCTTCGCTTATCCGTCCTGCCGACATGCAGTCAGGGCACCGTGCTGACAGGCAGCGTGTACTGAGAGCAAGCAGCAGTCCTCAGGGGGTGTCTCCGTGAGCGTAGCTCCGCTCGGTAGATCAGGTGGCGCTAGTGGGCAGGGCTCCGGTGGGGGTTGACGGCTAGCGGAGGGAGCCGCCGCAGGCTGTTGTTGCCACGACAGCATGTGAGGGTGGACAGAGCCGTGAGCTCGTTCCATTCGGAACCTGGCATTGTTGACTTGGCCACTAACTAGTTGTGTCACCGCGGGCAAGTCGTCAGACTTAGTTTGCCAGTGTTCATTTTGAAATGAGGCCTTGGATTGGATTAGAACATCTTTTCAGGCCTCCCTGGCCCCCAGATCCTGACAGACAGCTAGCTTTTCTAAGTGGTGATTTTCTCATCTTTTAGCAGATGCGAGAACATTACGTTTTAAAGCACATTCTGACTTTTAATGATTTATAATTTGTAAAATGGAACCATATACATTAAAGACTTAGACTCCCTCTGAGCTCTTGATATCAGTGACATTATTGTAATCTTGTTTTAGTCCAGTTTACATGAGCTAGTTTATTCGTGGCTTGATAGAACAGTATTAATATTTAAGTGTATTAATTTAAAGATGTGGTCTTATGTGCAAAAGTCATTAGCTAGCCATGGCATTAAACATTTATTTTAGGTATTAAATTCATTTGTATTAACTTTCTCTGAAAGATTTATATTGTAAAAATTTTTCTCCTGCAGTTCACAGCATTAACAAAATGGATGCGGTTTTCACCCTTAAATGTTGAGTGTAAGCTATAGAGCTGTAATAACCAAAATAACTATAATGTTAGCTTTTTTGTTTTGAGTGTCTTGAATATTTCATAAAAATTAATTACAAACCACTTTGTTCTAATTGGAAATGTGAAAATATAGACTTTGGGAGAAATAAACCCACAAAACTAACCTAGTTTAACCCTTTGGTTTCCACTTCATTGTTTTGACTCTGTGTTATAATAAATTTATTGAAAATAGATCCTGGATAGCAAAACCATATAGATTAATTACTGTAAGGCCTAATACCAGGGGCTGTCATTTGGCTCCTAGGATCTTAGCTTCTGTTTTATTTAAGTATTACATCATTAAGATAAGTCATTAGTTTGGGCTTGGATCTTTTTCATAGAAATTTAGTACTGTAAATATGCCCTGTATTAACTATTACATTGCAGGGTACCTTGTGACTTCATATAGTTATGACTTCAGGTAATGTAAAAACAATGGATAATACGAATATATATTATATAATTTGAGATGATTCTCAATGGCTTGCTTCAAAGTGAAGTTATATGTGCATTTTTTTAGCTGTGTTTAGATTAAAAACTCAAATCTTTATTTTAATAACAGAAGCTTTGATTATGAAATACAGAGTCATATAAAATCAATGATTACATTGCTTGTCATTTATTGAAATAATAATTAGAAGTTGACCTTTTTAATGACTTATTTTTCTAAACAATAGTCTAATTGACCCTGAACATTTTATTACTAAGATGTTAGTTCTCTTCGTTTCAATGAATAGCTTAATCCTTTGAGCCAATAAATATTTATCTCTATATCCTTTTTTTAATAGGTGTCTTTCTAAAATGAGAATCTTTTGTTTACAATTCTGTCCTTGGTTACAGGACCCTCGAGTGTCTCTTTCCCACCAAGTGTGACTGAGCCTGGCCTCGAGTGCCAGGCTGTTTTTCCTTCTCAGTATAAGAGCCACTCCCTCGAGACCCTGCATTATGGTGATTTCCCTTGCCTGAACCTTGAGATGTTTTTTAGAAGAAGTATTTAGCCCGAGCCGACTAGCCTAAAGCGAGGCTTAAAATTCTAAGTCTTTGGCCTGGAGACGGAGCACAAAGAATCAATTGTATATGTGGTTATTTAGTTTTAACATCTGGAGAAATTGCCAGTTTTTCTGGGAAGCTGATTTGTAAATTGCTTTTTGATGTCTGTTCTGCACATTTTTATAGTTTAACACTTTTAGCCTACCAACAGATGATAGTTTGAGTCCCCCAAATTATGGTACTTAGATCTGTTTTACTTGTACTGCTCACATGGTAAAGAGTAGTCCTAGCAAATAAAATGCCTTTTTGTTCTGTTTTGTTTTTTTAAGAGGATCGAGGGGCACAATATTAATTTACTTACCTAAAGTGATTTGTGTTTTTTCTAGTTCACAATGGGCCAGATTATTAATTCTTCATATTACATGCTATAATATGAACCTTTCCTTTTCCTGTGAAGAGATTGAAAGCTGTCTCGTATCAGTATTTTGTCACACTTGGTGGTGATTATTAATTTTGTTATTAATTCCTACTTTCTTTTTTTTTTTTTATGTATCAACTGCATAAAGTGGCCAAAATCTTAAGTTGCTGCTTTTTTGGTCACTGGGTAGATAATGATGAGGGCAAGCATACCCCGCGTCTGTGGCTAGAGTGGTTTGTTGTGTAACTCACTTGCCAATATAGGCCGCGTCTGTACGATAACGCATGTCAGCCGCTGGGCACCGTGTGTAACATTTTCTAGCACCACACGTGAGTATGTTGATGGAGTTTTTTTTTTCCTTCTCTTATTTTACATCTTGAGTTTTGGTGCCAAGTTTTCTTTTTCTCGTGAGGTTTTGTTTCTGGCTTATATGATGGTCATTATCATTTGCCATTGTTTACATCCAAAAGTGAAAATACGTAGGATTAAGTGGTAATTCTGTGACCAGGTTCAGTGTTTGCATACTTTAAATCTCCTGAACCTCTGCAGACTCTTCTCGTTCCCATTTTTCTCCAGTGCATCAGGTACGGACTTCTCAAAAGTGAGGTTGTCCCCGTCCTTCGTTTGCTTGTGGGACGGTTCCGTCTGTCACTGTGGCCAGTACCGATTGCTGCCCGCTCTGAGGGGTTTGCATCGGAGGAGGGGGACAGACGAGCCTGCAAACTGCCGTTGCCTCTTTTTTCTTTTTGATGATCAAATAAGTAGCAATGTAAGCTGAAGTCTTCTGGGATTTTCGAGAAAGCAGGAAAACTTGCTGACTATCTGCTGATAGTTAAGACCTTTTAACTACTGACACTGTAAACTGCAGATTTCAAGCCTTGGATTATCTTTACTTTCACTATTTGGGCACCAATTAATTTGAGTTACTTTGTTTTCTTGAGAAGTAAAGTGAACGTTTCCGTATCAACCAGATATTGAAATAGTCTTTTTTATGCCTCTGAGTAGAAATACAGGGACTCAGTGGGATTTAGAGTGAAACTACAGTTGCTGGGACTTCAGGCAGATTTGCTGGCCCATTTTGTGCCCTGCCACACGGGTGTTAGTGTTTAATGAGGTCGTGGCAGAGTCTCGTAGCTTCCGATAGGAGAGCATTTCTGTGGAAGCCACTGATTCCGTGGCACCCAGATCTTCAAAGGGGCTGTGTATATTCCCACTGACCTATTCTAATCCCGGGAAGGACTTAACTGCAGTCATCAGATAACTGGAGAAGCATCAATAAATAGCCTTATGTAAGCAAGTTCAGTGACTCACTCTAAAAAAATCCTTCTGCCTAATTTAGAAAACAGGCACAGTTGGCTATAGTCACAAAAGTCTAAAATGTGATCTTAATAGACTTTGTTTTTTTTTTTTTTTTAAAGATTTTATTTATTTGACAGAGAGAGACACAGTGAGAGAGGGAACACAAGCAGGGGGAGTGGGAGAGGGAGAAGCAGGCTCCCCGCTGAGCAGGGAGCCCGATGCGGGGCTCGATCCCAGGACCCTGGGACCATGACCTGAGCCGAAGGCAGACGCCCAACGACTGAGCCACCCAGGCGCCCCTTAATAGACTTTGTTTTAATTTTGCAAAAGCATCCACACTACTGAACTTTGAGACATTCTTAATTGAAATTGAGTTGGTTTAGTTTGGTTCCTCATTGGTGGTCACATTTATGACCCAGCCTTGTGCGCTTACCCAGAGAGCCCTCTCTGGAAGCAGAATTCCCTTTAGGGCACCTACGTGCCACGAGGATATGTCATATTGCTGTTGGGAGTTTGTTCGCAGCTCCTGCCCGAGGCAAAATCTAGCCCACACTTACTCTGATAACCATTCATTCATTCATGTTTGAAATTTGTGGTTTCTTTTCATTGGTTCATATATTTGCCCCTAAGAATAAAAGTCTGTGAAATTTGTTAGAATTGTAACTCTGAATTAGTTTCTGATTTTGGACCCTCTGCGTTCCCACCTAGTCTCGCCGCCCATACGTACCTCAGTGTCACTCCGGCACGCTTGTCCGATCTTGCTGGTGGCTGGCTCTTTTCCCGTTGTATGGGAGAGCTGCTGGCCTGGTGGACGAGATACTTCCCGACGTAGCGCTGAAGCTCTTTCTGCCTGCCGACAGGAGCAGAGGTGGACAGCCAGCCCCCTAAAGCTGTGGACACACTTAGTTTAGAATTTTGATTAGTTTCGTAACACCTTGAATAGCATAGACTTGGATAATTGCTTAATCACCGCTTTTCTACATAGTGCTTTCAAATAGCCAATGATTTCCAAATCCAAATATCTTTTTCCTCTGCTAAATTATAGTGGGAGCACATGAAGCCTTTTATCAGCCTCTGAATGACACTCTTCTGTTTAACGTATGCAAACATGGTTGGGGTTCGGTTGCAATGTAAAACTACCCTCAGTGATGTTGACCTTGAAATGAAAACTTGGCACCAAATTTATTCAGGTAAATACTTTACAAAATAGTTTCTTCCTCTTGTTATCTGAAGACTGTATTTAAGAAAGTCTTCATAACTTAAGAGTTTGGATACCAAAGGGTTAAAAATACACGTGTTTTTCTTTTACTGAAGAAATCTTAGATGTTTGCTAATGTTGTCTGTACAAATGGACATTTAGTGATGTTTTTTTTTAATCTTTTTTTTTTTTTAACGATTCCATGTATTTGCTTATTTCCATCTAGGAATAGTTACTAATGTATTTGAGATACAGCATACCAAATTTTAAAGTAACCAGAATCGTGAGTGAATGGTTTTTAGTCCATACTGTTAAACTTTTGTTGAAGTATTGACATATTTAAATTGGCTTCATGCTGAAAGTGGCTGCAGGAGGTTGGAAGGCAGCGTTGTGGAGCCGGCCCCCGGTCCAGGTGGTCACGTGACGGCGGCTCGCGCTCACTAACCGTGCCTCTGCGCCCATGTGTGTCTGTGTATTTTTAATGCAGATGTTGCCTGCGAATATGTGATCCCTTATTATTTCAGTGTCCTGTGTCATGAACCATTGCCCGTTTTAAATCACAGAGAAGATTCTGAATCTGTAAAACCTACACGTGTCAATGTCTTACAGCTACGTAATTCGAATTGACTTGATTTTTTCAAGTAATCCTAGAAAGGGGGAGCATTCCATATAGAAACCGCTGAGAACTGCCACAGGTGCCTCTCCGAACCTTACGGTTGTGGCATTGAATGCTCAGTATGGCTTCCTTTCTCCACACGAGGCATACTGTTGAGGTATTTGTTGCGGTGATTGGTTTTAATGCTAATCTAGGAATTCAGATATAGATTCTTTAGATTTGCATGCTTTGCTTACCCTAATTTATGATATCTACCTTTTATTTGTAACTAACAATAGTTAAGTTGAGATCAGAATTTTAACAGAAATATTATTTATATAAAAATTGTGGTGATCTTTTTATTGTCACATGGCATTAACAAAAAGAGAGCATCCTGAAGGAGATGTGACAACTCAGATACTAAACATTATATTTCAGTGATTTCCTGATCCGTGGTTTTTCAAATTAAAGAAAAAACTGTTCCTACTAGAACGGCTTCTCGTCTATTCCAGGGGCGTGACACTGTAAGTGGAAAATAGAGAACTAGCTGGCCACACAAGTGCTTTGGGGAGGGGTCCCTTGGTACAAGACACTAATATTCTGTCCGGAACTTCACTGCAGAAAACACCGTATCCCAGTGTTCACACATTAGCTTCAGTAAAGCTTAAAAAAATAACAGTTTCTTTGCCAGTCATTCAGCGGGAGAAATAATCCCGTGACGGTTAATCGCGGTCTTCCGTTTTTCCATATTGCACTTTGGACAGCATCCTAGGCCCCCGAGACGACATGGGCGGCCTGCTCCGAGGTCCCTCTCACAGTCTCGGGGTCCCAGGCGCTAGAACCCGCAGGTTCCTCTGCTGGCGGCAGAGTAACCCCCCCCCCCCAAATCTGATCATGTCAGCTCTGTTTTTTTTTTTTTTAAGACAGTTGACTTTGAAAGTTCAACAAACTAGACCCAGTTTGAACACCAAGTTGATGGTTGTCTAATTTTTAAAATCTCTGCCCAGTTTCAAAGATTTTTCAGCTGGATATCAGAGCGGGTGAATGGAGAGCTTTTAGAAACGACCTCACAGCGCATCCACGAGGTTCTCGTCTTCCGAAATGGACAGAGGTGAATTTCACACATAGTCTGCGTTCACCCAGGTGCATCACACTGAAGATGCTAAATTCAAGAGTATACATTTTTTTAAAAGATTTGGCTAAAAATAATGTGTATGCTGCCATTACTACCCCAGTTTTCATGTAAAATACAGGTTTTGAGAGTATTTTTGAGTAATTTCTTCTAGATGCTTTAGAACTTTCCCTTTGGACTAGTGTGTGTAGACTGCAGTTGAGACTGACGTTTGTCCCAGCCTCGTACCTGAGCTCAGCGATGAGCATGGTGCCACCACGCCCCGCACGCCCTAAGCGAGCGTCTGCGGACTGAAGGGTGAAGGCTCGGCTCTTTAAAAAGTACTGTGGCTCAGGCCATGAGATCGAGCTCCGAGCCCCACAAGGGCTCCACACTCGGCCGGGGGGGGGCGGGGGGGGCGTCTGCTTGGGATTCTGTCTCTCCTGCCCCTCCCCCTGCTCACACACACTCTCTGTCTTCCTCTCTCTAAAATAAATAAAGTAAAAAGTACTATTCCAGACCCAGTGCGGCACAGGGATGGGGAGCCGTCCTGCCCCCTTCCAGTTCACAATCACAGCGCCTGACTGTCAGGAAGCTAAGGGAGGGAGCTTAGCTTTAGTTTCTATTTCAACTTGGAATACAAAAGTTAAAGATAAACTGATGGTGCGTTTTCACCAGGATCACTGTTTCAGCTCTTACAGCATCAAAATTGAAACATGCTCAAATGAGTCAGAAAAAGGATTGATTGAAAGACCTGAGCCTCTTTTGTTAAAGGTTCAGGTTTCAAGAACAATTCCATTTAGTGATCCTTTATTCTAGTCCTTGACGTGGAAACCCAGGTGATTTTCAGCCTCTGTAGCACGTTTGAAAGTCCCCTCTGCTTATTGAACAGAGGGGACTCTGTGAAAGTGAAAAAGTGGCTTGAGGGATTTAGACTTGTAAAGGCCATTTTCACCTCCCTCGTTGTAAGCACATTGCCTGATTGTAGGACACCAGAACTTTTAACAGAAAACACCCAAGTGGAATAGGGATGACCGTCTTGTTTCTTTCCACGTGCTCTTGGGGCTTGTAGTTTCCCTCTAGATATTTTTCTTGGTACTTAACATTCTGCAGTTTAACCGACTTGGCAACTTTTTAAAAGTCATTTGTTTGAATTGAGTAGTACATAAAATTTCTGGAAAGCCAGCTTTGAGGAACCCATGGACAGATAGTTTTACAAAACTAGAGGACTAGTTAGCAGTATCATCTGCTGGTTACATGTGACTCTGCAGATCTAGTCTGCTGCTGGTTTTTGTACGGCCCATAACCTAAGAATGATTTGTACGCTTTTAAATGGTTGAACAAAAATCAAAAGAAGAATGATTATTTTATGACAAGTTAAAATTACATGAAATTCTCATTTTAATGTCCATGAGTGAAATTTCACTAGAAGCTCACCATGCTGTATGGTTTACATGTCATCTGCAGCCGCTTTCAGGCCGAGAGGACGGACCTGAGTCGTGAGCGGGAGTGTGGCCTGAGAGCCTGCAGTCCATAGCATCTAGGCCTCTGTAGAGAAAGCGCTGGCTCTGGGATCAGTGCGCCCCAGCTGTCCTGTCCGTGCGCTCTGCAGTGGGGCAGCCAGCCACTTGGCCGTGTTTCGGTGTAAGCAGAGCAGAGTTAGGGAGTCGGATGTTTGTCAGGGTAGACGATGGAGGGGTGAAGGTACGTGAGTGGGGTTCCTGTTGGTGTGTGAGTGAATCAGGTATTCAGAGGTCCTTTGGCTCGAGAGGAGTACAAACTGTATGTTGTGTACATTCAGTGCTTAGTGACAAGAGAAGGAATATACAGTTGACCCTTGAACAATGGGGGCCTAAACTGTGCATGTCCATTCATACGTGGGGTTTTGTTTTTTTTTTTTATAAATACGTACATACTCTAAATGTATTTTCCTTATGATTTCCTTAATAACACTTTTTCCTCTGGCTTACTTTATGGTAAGAATACAGTATATAATACATATAACGTACAAAATACACGTTAATCAACTCTGTGTTATCGGTAAAGCTTCTTCTGGACAACAGTAGGCTCTCAGTGGTAAAGTTTTGGGGAGTCAGAAGTTACATGTGGGCTTACGACTGCACAAGGGTTGGTATCCCCAGCCCCTCCTTGTTCAAGGGTCTGCTCACGTTGAAATCTGTAGCTTACTGGGAGCAGAGCGAAGATAGCATGTGTCCCCATTTCTGATAATCCTGTAGGGACAGTGCCAAAATTATTAGCTCCCAATTAATTCTTCCACAGTCATCTTATGTCCCAGATTTTGCCCCTACATCTTCTAGAATGTTTTGATCTCCCTTTTGGATCCCTCTGACTTCTTGTCTTGCAAAGGTATGTGTGGAACCAGCATCCGTTCAGTCTGAGCTGTGACTGATCCTTCTTCCCTGTTTGGTCCACACGTGGGGAGCATGAGTTGGCCACAGTCCTTCTGTTTAGTTTTGAAGATAATACCTCATGAGGTGCAAGTGTTCGACTGCGTTGTTGTGGGGAGACCTTGCCTTCTGGTCTCAGGTCTCAGCACGCACCCCCACTCAAGCGCTGGCCGTCTCCAGAATCTCCGGATGTCGGCCCCAGTTTGTTGCTTATTTTTCTCTAACGCTGTATTTCCTTGGGAAAACAGTAAACTTGCTATTCTACCCTAAGTCTAGTCTGATGTTCTGTTTCTGAATGGAAAGTGAAGGCACTGAGTATATTTCGGAAATTCCTCTCTTTCGTGACTTGAGAATGTTGGCTGCTCCCTAAGCTTCTCTGTTCTCCTCAGTGAAGTTTATGATGGTGAATGCCATCTAAAAACGCGTGTGCTGTTCTTCATCATTCTCTGATCTAAAGAGTCCTCTTTACCGTCAGCTTAGTTCTGTGTTCTCTGATTTTGGAGAGCAGCTCCATATTTCTGTATAGAAGTGATCATTTTATAAACTTTGCATATGCTAGGTCTTCATTTTTCCAAATTTTGAAGAATTAGATGTGTTTTATTTTCATGTGGCTACCTATTACTCTGTTCACATTTTTTTTTAAGATTTTTTTTTTTAATTTATTTGACAGAGAGAGACACAGCGAGAGAGGGAACACAAGCAGGGGGAGTGGGAGAGGGAGAAGCAGGCTTCTGGCCGAGCAGGGAGCCCGACGCGGGGCTCGATCCCAGGACCCTGGGATCATGACCTGAGCTGAAGGCAGACGCCCAACGACTGAGCCACCCAGGCACCCCCTCTGTTCACATTCTTGATAGAGTAGACCTTTCTGGATGACGGCACTTGGGGCAGTCCCTGAAAATTAAAAAACTCACCCAGCTAAACACTTAGTTTACTGTTGTCGTATCAATAGTAGATTTCAGAAACTAAATATATGATCATTTTATGTACATGTAATTAAGGTAGTTCACGCTGCCCAAACGGCGTTTCCTTTCCATTTAATTCATACCCAACTGTAGAAGAACACTCATCAGAATTCATAGCCATGAAATCGAAATGGCAGGTTGAGTCCCCATTAGTTCTGCACACAGCTGCCTTACATTCTTAAGAAACTTGTTGGTTTCTGGGATTCTCAAGTTTTGTCTGTTTTGTATCTGACCAAACTGAGTGTGGGCTTTCACCTTTCTTCGAAACATAGGATGCATTTCTTTATCTTAGGCTTTAAAGAGTGGAGACATGTTTAGTGATTGTCTAGAAATATACAGGTTTTTCATTTCTGAGGTTGGAGCTTTAGGAGTATGAGGGCTGGAAAGGCTTACTGTTCTCTTTACAGAGGAACCCCCGTCTGTCCCTGATGTTTCGTTGTTACTCTGAAGTGGATTTTTGCGTTAACATTAGCCCTGGAAGCAAGCATCACGCGTTCTGCGTTGGTTATTATTCAGTGGCCCTGCATGGCCAGTGGTCTCGCTCGGCAGAGCAGGCACGAGAGCCGGTCCCCGTCTGGTGCTCACGTTCTTAGTCATCAGCCTGTCTGTTTCACTGGTTTGCAGCTTGACTTCACGGGGCAGGATATTTTTCTTGTCTTTCAGGGGAACTTCAGGGAGTTGCTTTTGTTCCTTGAGTATTTATTATTTCCTAGTGGAGGTTTACAGGTGGTTCTTTCGTATCCGTGTGATTGAGATGGTTCACGTCACATTCTGCCGGTACCTCCTACTTAGTCTGTGTCTTGGCTGCTGTAGGCGACCCCGACCTTCATCTGTTGGCGTGGCCGGCCACGCGAGCTGCTGTGGTGTGGACTCTTAGGGTGATAGAACTCCCTCTGCCCCGGGGATGGGCTCCCAGGAAACCCCCATGCAGGTGCTCTCGAATGCAGTGTCCTACGCTGCAGGCTTTCCTAAGCAGGCCAGAAAGCCCCGTCAAACACACACACAAACTTGGCTTCTCAGATCTCCCCCGACCGTAAGTTCCTCTGATGTCAGGACATCCTTCTAGACCTCCACTTACAGTGTCACGTGCTAGCATCAAATCTGGCTTGTCGGGGCGCTCTTTTGAGGAAGCCGATCGTTACAAATGCCGTGGACAATTTCAGTACATGTTTGTTTGTTATGATTTTACTCAAGCTAAAGGAATGGATTATTACAATTATGCAGATAATATAGAATTCAGTTTCAGGTTAAGTCTGAAGTTAGCATAAATTTAGGTTCTTCAGACTGACGTAAAAAATGATTTTGAGAAGTTCAGTAGGAAGATGCCTTTTTTAAATTTTAGTGTGTTGATTTTTAAATGCCTATCTCCCGAATCTTGCTTAGTAATCAGATGTGCGCAAGAACGAAGTTAGTTACGCAGCAGGACGAGAGCTCCCCCGTAAGGGAGACTCGCCGTACATCTGTATTCTCTTGCCGCCCCCTTGAGATAGTCAGTCAGGTCAGCAGGAGCAGAGAGCAGGTGAGCGCGCGGCGGGGTGTAATTCAGTGTTTTTGTGTCACACAGCCTGAGAAATGCCAGTGGCCTGACAGCAGCAGACATTGCTCAAACCCAGGGTTTCCAAGAGTGCACCCAGTTTCTCTTGAACCTGCAGAATTGTCACCTGAGCCGTTTCTATGATAACGGCCCGGTAAATGGGGGCCATCAGAGCCGATTCCTTAATCATACTAGCGCGGGAACCAGTCGCAAGAGATGCTTGGAAGATCCGGAGCCCTTTGGAGTAAAGAAGGCTAGGACCGAAGGTGAGACCCCTTGGTGGACGGGAGGGGGCAGACTCTCCTCTTTTCTGTAACGTGTGCTCTTTCTTACGGCTGGAAGCACCTTCGAGATGAGACCTTCGCTTGAGGGTCCTGTGCCCGGAGGAGCCCGGTGCGGTGGTGGTGGTGCTTTCCCCGTGTGGCCCCTTGGAAGATTGGCCCTTTAACAAAAGGGGAGCAGATAAGAGGGCTGTGTTGACAGCTCAGATGGAAACGTGTATATAACTTTCTGCACACCCAGGGTTTTCTGCCACGCATTAGAAAGATTTTTCTCGTTTCCTGTACCTGTTTGAAATATAACTATTAAAAAAACTCTGCCACCGTGCCTGATTTTTTTGTTTGTTTCCTGTGAATGTTCCCGAGCTTATGAATGACATTATTGCTGGTCTGGTAGCCAAACACAGTTTCCCATCTGGGCAGGGAGAGGTTTGCCTCGGCTGGTCTCCGCACCGGCAGTGTGGTGCTGTGTCCCAGCGAGACCTGGGGTGTCAGGGCGACGTGAGGCTACGTCTGAAAGGTAAGTTAGCTATAAGTATTCTCCCACCTCTCTATCTTCAGACGACTTCGGAGTTCGCAAAGAAGCGGAGTCACCTAGTCACTGTCAGATGAAAACACCTCCCCTTTATCTAGGAAAAAAAACTATATGTATATTCCTGTCTGTAAGATATCTTAAAGACAGATTGATAGCTGGGCAAGAGTATTTAACGAACTTAAACGGAGAGGGACACTTAGAGATGGCGGTGAAGAGTAATCACGTTGAAATTATGAACTCAGATGAGATAGCTGAGCATAAATACAAAGTTGTGCCCTTCGATTAAAAAAAAAAAGGCTATACAAGTAAAGTATGAGAAAAACCTGAGTGGCTGGAGGTTTTAGCTAACTACACTTCATGTGGGTCAACATTATCCTCTCTCCAATGCTGCACCTTTTCAGTTTAACTGGATGGCATCCAGATGAAAATGGGCTCTTTTTTTCACTAGAAAGTTGATAAAATTGTATTACCTACTTTTGAATACTTAGTGACTATAAACTTGTGACTTTTTTTGGGGAAATGAATGTATGAACTTAATGTAATGGTTTGCCAAACTCGTAACTTTTATAAATTACCTAATTCTCTGAAGGTGCTAGAATGATCATAAGCACAAACAACATGAAGTTGTGTCTAAACCTCACAAGTGGTGTTTTTAATGGTGACGTATTATTGTTCAGTGTTGTCATTTATTTGTACCATGTTCCAGTATATTTTTTCTAACGTATTTTAAAAGCCCTTTAAGAGCATCCACTTTTTAAAAATAGTCTTTTTTGTCCGCTTAATGCCTGGTTTAATATTTTGGAATGATGTGAAGTGTTAGCTTCATTATGCCCTCAGGCAAGAGTCCTGTATGTGTCCATGTCCGCGTGTGTTGGTTTATAGCATAAATCTTAAATTCTATCTAGTAGGGTAAGAAGGATGTCACTGAACATTCTAAGAAGACTCAGACATTTACCAAAGAGGTTTTCAAACCAGTCTCCTAAGGTGTTCAGGCCTGTTGGATCGGCCAGTATCTCATTGTTGAAGCATCCTGAAAAGACTTCCCGAGGATTCCTCAGACTTGAATTTAAGTTTCCTAAACCCTGTTACTACACAGACTGGGTTTGAAGAATCGTGCGGGTGGATAGATGTTGAGGGGATTTTATTTCCCTCCTCCAGACAAGGATTCACTTGGGTTGACCAGGGTGAGAGATTCACGTTTTGCCCATGAAACTCCCCAAGCAGCTTTCCCGAACTGCCTGTTCCCGCTGCTTAACCCCAGGCACCAGGTCAGAAGAAGATGCAGCTGGAGCCTGGTGTTTGAGTCGTGCAGCCCCAAGCCTGGGCTCTGCTCCACACACCTGCCCTGGTCCTGTTCTGTCACCACCAGGGGAGAAATCTGGCCTCGACACCGGATGCGCTGAGCCAGACCGTCCTCACTCCCATCCCCCAGGCAGTGCTGGTCCCGCATGTCACTGAGCGCGTGTGTGTGTGTCCGTGCGTGTCTGTGAGCACGGACAAGTGCCGTCATCCGTGCCGCTCTTCTCGGGGGGAAAGCGGAGGTGATCGCTTTCATTTTATCATTACGTGCTCGCTGTGAGTGGGGCTTGGGGCCTAAGTCTAATGATTTTTCCCCAGTTACCTGGGTTTTCTGAAGGAAGTTGTGTTTGCACAGTTACTGCCCCTCTAGGATGGGGTTCTAGTGTGCAATTCAGGATAGGTTGCTGTAGTTCGTTTTCACTTAATCTCTGGCATCTCGTTTTGATTTGCTATTTAAATGGAGCTTAAAGTTTTGCTCGTTCTGAATTATTCATTTTGTGGATAAGTTTTTGGTTCTCACACTAGAGTAAAAATAAGTATTTTTTTCCTTATATAATATATGCATATAAAGTACTTTTGAATAACTTCACATGTAAACGTATTTAAAAGAGTTTAAATTGTCTCCCTTCTTTCTTCCCCCAGTACAAGTTAGGCCTTTTTTTTTTTTTTTAGGTGCCAGGAATGCTACCCGGGCTGATGAGTGCGTAGCATGGACCTTATTAACGAAACTCAGTCCAGTCTTTCTACAACTTAAGAATCACACACACCCGTGTTTTTAGTGTGGAATTTATGTTCATAAAAGCAGTTATTTCAAAAAGTTTTCCTGGCTAAGCCAACTTTTTTAAAGTGTGCCTTGTGAAATTTTTTAACTTTTTTCCTTTTTTTTTACTTTGGAATCCTGAGACTGAAAATTCCCTATTCTTCTCCACAGAAAGTAGCCTCTGTCTCCACTCTCAATAAACTGTTTTCAGATATTTTAACTGGTGTGATTTTCCCTTGGAAACTCGGATGGAAAAGAACTTGAAGGATTAATAACACCTCATCCTTTCCCTACTGCTTGACCGTACGCTGTGCTTTGGATATAGTCCTTCTCAAAACACCCTCGCCCCACCATTCACACCAGGATCCCGTCCGCTCTGGTCAGAGCGCAGACGTAGTTCATGGGGCCGTGAACTAGAGTGTTGAGTCCAAAGTCACTTCAGTGGTTGATTTTGATTAAAAGTATTTTGGCATAAAACGGGGTTTTTTCATTTGGGGTAGCACAAGGAAGCACCAGTATATAAGTGGGTTTTGAGGTGTTTTCCCCCAGTTTTTATCAACCGTTGGCTCGAGGTGGATGACAGATGTCTTTCAGTAACAGCTGCTCTGTAACGGTTCTGTTCGTGTTCTGTTAACCCTCAGGAATAACAGTAGTTTGTGTGTGTGTGTGTGTGTTCCTTGGAAACCCGTCCAGGTTACCAGGGAGACTGGTTAGGAAAGAATGCCCGTCCCATCCGTGAGAGAGACTTTGCTCTTGTTTTAATCAATAATTGTTTGGGGTGCAGATCCCGAGTCTAGAGTGGGGAGAAGCAGTGTGAGTTACAGACTCAGCCAGTAGCCTAGGGTTTGGTAATTGCAAACAGTTGCCAAAGGAAGGAGGCTGTTGATACCAGATCTCTTGTTAAATCGACTTCGCGGTTTTGTTTTTAATTCAAATGGGTATATTATTGATCTGAGAATTTCATACATAACGTATAGGTATTTAATTCATAAAAACACCTTTTAGGAAAACTACGGCATTATGACTCCTTTTAAAATTAGCAGTGAGAAGTTTCTCAGCACGCTTTTCCCCTGGATGAACTTCACATTAAAGAATCTCCACTTTCTGGTCTTCCTTACTCGTCTTGACCACATGTGAAGACTGGGGGGAAGGGAGAGTGGATGTGATTTCCGTGAAGTGATACATCTGAGTAATTAGAGCCTGAGACTCAGGAAATCCCTTGCCTCCCCAGTTAAAATTGTAGTTCCTTTTAGTTTGATCCCATACGTTAGAGATGCGCACACGACGCAGTCAGTGATGGCTTGTTTTTAAATATTTGGCCAGAGCAAGAGAACACTGCGTTGGAGTAACAAATGATCATTTTGTCTTAATCCCTGAAGACTTGGCATCATGTAACCGTGATCTGAGTGAGTGACACTTGAGAGCCAAGTGCTCTCTGTGATTCGCACTGTTGCCTCGAGCCTCGTCTCCTCAGCCATCTAGTGGCTGTGGTGGGAGTCAGCCGTCCCGGGCACCTTCCCTTCCGCGTCCTTTTCACAAGGCCCAGGCCCTCCGTAGAGTTTCCAGAACTTGGTGCTGCCCTTGGGGCCGTGGCAGGAGCTAGAGTCTGAAAGGTCCGCTGTAAGTAGAACCGCCTTCATTCTGGCCCAGGTCCTTTGGCGGGGTGGGGGGGAGGGGGGGCGCCTGGCTGGCTGGCTGGCTCAGTCGGAGCCTCTGACTCTTGATCTCAGGGTCATGAGTTCAAGCCCCACGTTGGGCAATAGAGTTCACTTTAAAAAAGTAAAAAATAACTTGTTTTTGTTCTGCTTGTGCACCTTCCCGGCCGGACCGAGCCAGCACAGAAATAAGCTTCCTGACAGCGCCCTCCTGTGATGGGTCAGATGCTCCCCGGCTTCCAAGAGCCGAGTAATGCCCTCCCCAGGTTTTCAAACTGCTTGGTCATAAAATAAATATGTAGCTTTAGAATCTTGCTAAGAACTGGTTTTAGGGATCTCCAATGGAAGTACAAATGCAGATTTCTGTGTTTGGGTGGTGGTCAGTCACACTTGGTTGCAAAGTTGCCTCTGCAGGAAGGAAGCTGGGAGGGTTTATTTTGAGCCAGTCCTAGGCAGTTTTCTATCATAAATATTCAGCCTCTAACAAGTGCTAGAATCTTGTCTCCTCAACAAATGCCTACTTTGGCCAAGTAAAAGGTAAGGACATTTTTTTACAAAATGTTTAGTGATTGTTCCTTTTAACTATGGAAGTCATCAGGAAGATGGGAAAGGAAGGTCCTTCTCCAAAGTGTAAAATGAATCAGAATCGATAACTTGGAAAGAAGACCTTTCGTTTTCTGTCTATAAGACTGCCTTCCTCCAACGCAGTGTGGAATATTTCCAGTGCTTCCTTTGGCAAAGATGGATGGGTATGTGGGAGAAAGGAGTCAACTTGGATCCAATGTTCTTACAATTCTGAAAGGCCAATGTTAATCTCATGGTTCATAAAATACAGTTTTAAAAAGTAAATTGCACCTTTAATACCTCCATCTGGGTAATTAAGTGCTTCCTGTTTACAGGTGCTCGAATTACCCAAGGTTCTGGGACAGCTGGGTTATCAGCCGATGAGTTAAAGGTCCTTGCAGATATTTTAGGGCAACAGTGCATTACAAAGACTGCCTATCTGTAGAGAAAGAAAATTCTGGGCTGACGGCTTTAGCTTATGCTCCCCACATTAAAGAGTTTCTTGACGACTAAAATAAGAGAGCCTTTGGTCTGTTTAATTTTCATCCTGTTCTGTAAATGAGGAAGCGTCAGCATTAATGGTGCACCTGCGACTTGGAAAGGTTTCAGACTCGGTAGCCCCCTAGTGCGCTGCGTGGGTCTCGTTAAGGGAGACATTGACGCGGTGAAGTGGCCTTGTGCCCCGGCTTCTCCTCTTAGTGTGACCTGGGATGTCCCCAGACTCCTCTGCCTCCTGGTGGCAGGTCTGCCCAGTCCCACGGCACTTTGTAGCCAGCCTTCTCTGGAGGCCATGATCCCGATTTTACTACTGGTCGTTCCAGTTACTAATCGTTCTTGTTTGCTTTCTGTGTTTGTGCCTTTTCAGACGAGAGTGGGCTTCATTCACGGATACGGCCACTCTTCTGGGCCCTGGGCTTAGGGGACGAGAAGACATGTAGCTCTGCTCTCAGGAAGCACTTTTTGATCTGTCCTCTGTCAGGTTTTTTTTATAACCGTTGCTTTTCAGAGATGTGAAATTGCACATTTAGCCTAGTTGTCACCTTCCCGAGGAACAATGGCCCCTGAATCCCGGAAAGCAGATCTTAGGAGTACAGACACCGAAAGTTGTGTCGTATCCCAGCGGAGTCCCCCTGTTCGCAGAGGCGTCTTGGCTTTGCCATGCTAGCGAGCGCCCATCCCTGCCAACCACCTGATTCCCCGCCTGGCTTGCCGGGCACGGGAAGGAGCAGAACCTGACCCCACGCCGACTGCAGGCTCCTCGTCTCCGAAATGACTGGCTGAGGTCTCCCCGAAGGTCCTGAGCACTTGCTCAGCGGGCACCTGGGTGCCCCACCCCCCACCCCCCTCGTTACGGCAGCCTGTTTGCCATGGACTTGCTGAAAGTACCTGTTTCACGGGGAAGGTCGCACCTTGCCTGTCGCTGATGTGGGGCCTGTGGAGGAATAAGAAAAGCCTCGAGCGGGAGAGACGGAAATCCATGGCTTAGTGCCTCTGTCTTGTTGAGTGCTTTTGGCCTCACACCTGTGCAGACCAGCTACACAAATCACACTGTTCTGTTTCTGTCTCTCCCACGTACTAGTCATTCAGAACTTTTGCCTCTCTGTCATGAAGACCATACATGATTATCTTTGGTCTCAACAGTGTGGGTTAGGCTTAGTGATGGTCTGGAACTGGTACGCTCGTTCCTTTTACATGTATCAAAAATGATTCGTGCCTCCAAAATTAGAAGTAATTAAAGCTGCAGGGTTCATGTCTGTTTTTAAATGTTTATTGGAAAGATTTAGCACCGAAAGTTGTTGTTCATTGTATATATCCTTCGACCCAGAATTAATTCTCAGTGTTTATCTGAGTAAAGAACCAGAAATACACACAAAGGTGTGTTGATAAGGATGTTGATTGTGGTATTCGTGATAGGAAAGCCAGCCAGCCAACGGCGGGGAGTTGGGGCAGGGGGGTGAGTTATAATGCAGCCCTACAGCGGAGTATTATTTGACTTTAAAAAGGTTCTTTTGAACTTCGCTGATGAGCTGCATTCATGCCATGGTAAATGAAAAGCAAGGCATAAAAGTGATTTGGGGGTCCGTTTCTGTAATAGCATATGCTTGCTGAGACTAGAAAGCCATGTGTTGAGTGAGTGGCTGCTGGGAGAAGGCGGGGGTTCCCAGGGAAGGTGCACCGGAGGAGTGTTTCCATACGGTGAGCGTGATTCTTGCAGGAAACGTGATTAAATGTGCATGTTTGTTTTTCTCCAAGATCCAGAGAATGATCCTTTTTTGAGGAATGTGCATATATAACTTCAGCTCCAGAGATCCTGGAACTAAGACTTTAATGTTTGTTTCCAGTGTTATCATATCTTGGTGCACGGGCCTGTGCCCCCAGGACAGTATTGAATCTTGGCTTTTACCTTATTTTCTGCTTCTGAAATTAGTGATTTTTTTTTTTAATTTGAGGATAGTTTTAATGGTTTTTATGTTACTCAAAAATTGTCTTCGTATTTCTTTATCAAAAACAACTGAAGGAACATTTGAGGGCATAATACAGAGTACACTGAACTTAACGTATTTAAAAACATCTCTGGGTTGTATAACTGCTTTATTTTGTCCACGTAACAGCCATAAAGGAGAATTTGTGCCATCGAGTACATATAGAGTAAGTGTCTGAAATCCTGTGACTTTTCATTGAAACGGCACACATCGGGAAGTATTTTTATACTGTGGAAAAGCAAGTTTCCCGGTAGTGTACTAGGCTCTTTGGTAATCTGTAGATCAAGTTGTTTTGACACTTTTGGAGCCCTCAGTACTCTTGAGGAAAAAGGAGTGAGAGGTAGTTGTCTTAAAAGCTTGTGGATGCAGGGATCTGAAATTGCCTTTGTGTTCTGTGCAGCCCGGAGCTCGGGTCCCTGCAGGCCGCTGGGGAACGGCGACGCGGATGACGAAGCTGACACGATGCTGGTCGATAGAGAGCTTGCTGCTGTAACAGGTGGGAGTGGACAGTTCCCCGTTAGCTGCAGCGGCCCCCTGGTCGAAGACATCAAACAGCAGGAGGGTGGTTCTGTCGGACCAAAAGAAATAGAAATATACACTGTTTCAGCAATGCAGACCCCTTGTCGTTGCAAGAACCAGTATGCATATTATTTCTAACCTGAGTTTCTCTCCCGATGTTTGCACTTTGTTGTCCGGCGTTTTAAAGAATGTTACACTAGAGTTTGCGTATCTTGGGCAAGTTTGTAGATACAAGGATAAGTGTTTTGGGGGCATTCTATAGATACGAAAAGTTGAAGTGCAATCTTCTATTTTGGTTTGAAGCTTCCGCTTAACGTGCCTTGTTTAATTTCAACGAGGTTTCGCATGCTTGCTTTTCTGACATGTGACCTTTGGGTGACTACACCAAGCAAACATCTGTTGCTAGTAGTTTCGGCCTGGGGCACAGCGAGAAGGATGACTTGCTGTGGACACGGAGGACGGGTGGATGCCGTGCTTTTGACTTGTGACCGGTCTCACCAGCGTGGAGCCCCCCGCTCGCTGCTGCTGGTCGCTGTGGTTTCTGGGACATGGACTCCAAGTCTAGCCAAACCCTGAGCACCACGTCTCACAAAACACGTTTTACATGTTAAAAGTGTTAATATCTTCAAACAGTTGATAGTCATTTTCAGTTTTTAAAAGTCAAAGTTTGTTCTTTCAGCGTTTAGAATCTCTGAAGACTTTTCCTTTGAGTTAACACTTTTCTCTGCCATTCTTTTCTTCAGGTGACCGTGAAAACGTCTTAGCCATTTTCTTACTGTGTTAATATATGTAGGAAGAGATACTGGTTTTTTTAAGGTTTTATTATGTCTCTATGCTAAATTCTTCACTGGGGTAAGAGATTATGCGATATGCTTCCCAGACATACGTGAGAAAATCATTTCTATTTACTAAAGTGAAAGGCAAATGTGTACATCTTTCTAGAAGCTACAGGGTTGTTACAGGTGGAGTCGCCTTCTTGCCAAATAATTAAATGGGTTGATTTTCTAAGGAAAATTCTGATTGGATAATATACTTAAGGACCTTGGCTAAAGACAAATAACAAAACTCAAAGCTTTTCAAAACAAACGACATTGCTGCCTACTTTTAAAAAGGCAGAAGGAATCACTCTTTAATCTTCGAGCATTAATTCCCTGCATTCTCAGGCCAAATTTAATAGCGAGCTGGGGCGTTGCTTAATTTCGAGCTCAGCTCATCCTGTGTAACGGGTGCCATGCTTCCCGTCACTTCACGTACAACATACGTCCTCCCGCATGCACAAAATGTGCTAAACTCCTGGGGCCCGTGCAGCAGGTGGGCAGGTGGTGGGTGGGAGCACGGGCCCTGAAGGGTGTGGGAGCAAGGAGTGAGGACAGTGTTGGAGGCGGCCAGGTGGGGTCACGAATTAGCCAGTCTCTAGGATACCTGCTGTTCTCATGCTCAGTTTTATTAGATTTTCCATAACGACATGAGGTTATCAACTAGCCTTGACTTTGAGATTGCATAACGGCACTCGCTGACACCCCCGGGCACTAAACCACGCACACACGCGCATGCACACGGAAAACGCGAAATGAAAACAGTGAGTCTAGGCAACGCTGGTTTCTGAGGTGGTGCTCCCAGACCTTTTCAGGTCCAGGCCTCTGGGAATGTCGTTTCCGTATCTGTTACTAGTACACAGTTATGCATCTTAGTAACTGTCAAGGTCGCCATCATAGTCATGAATTTTACCACCCAGGGAACACTGTGTATACTTTATTTTTTAAAAAAAATTGGTAAGAGTGTTTCTCTGGGAATAGCTTATTTTATTTCTATTCTACTTCATGTTCAGTTCTTGAAATACTTGTTCTCTAGCCTTGAGTTTTAACTAAATAGAAGAGCTGTCCTTTAATTTGAAAAAAATAATCCCTTATCCTCTGAAGAATTTATAGTAGTTATTAAACTATGATTATCACTTAAATTGCCAGAAAAATGGATGATTAATGGCATGTGTAGAAGATGTTTTTGTTCATTGAACAAGCCGTGATTTTTTGTTGGCAGGAAGATTTGCGGGACACACAGAAACCTATGTCCAAGTGCAAATCAGAGGCACATAGATGGTGACGTGGAAAGTAAGCCCTTCCGGGGGAGGGCCACACCACACTGTGTCAGGGTGACCGGGGGTCCGGAAACGTGTCCTCGTTCCAACGGTCGTGGGACTCCGCTCTCGTGTATTTAATATCATACCTTGCTTTAACAGTGCAGAACACTGAGATAAAATTTCACATTACCAAGCAAGACATGATTTGCGATCATCCTTTGTACTGTTTTGTGAATTCCTGTGAACGTGAATGTTGAATCCCGAGTTTCCCCGTGGGCCCGAGCGTGTTGTGATTGACTCTTTTTTCCCCCCATAAGACATCCTCTTCTTGATGGATGTCTACATATGCAGATTAAGCAAGCAACATTTTTCCAACCTAAGTGATTTTTTAAAGTAGCCTAATTAGGTGAAGCCTCGGACATCGTAGTCACTTTACTGGTGAACTCGGAAGACCCTCCCAGAGCTCATGCTGTTGCGCTTAGTGCCCATTCTCCCGCCGGCCACTGCCGCAGGCCGAGTCGCGGAAGTGCCACGTGGATGCGAGTGTCGCTAAGGTTTGAACTCCTGTGTCCCTACGCCTGGCCCGAGGGCGGGCCGCCGCCCCCCCCCCACCCCCCCGGAGCTCTCCTGGGGCTGTCTCGCCTGGTCCCAGGAGTCTCCCCAGGCCCCTGCTTCGGTGGCCACCTTTCTTTCTCCCTTTTCTTAAGAGCTGGAGAGGTGTGGGGTTTTACTTTAACTCTGGAAAACCTCACTCTTTGTTCTGCTGGACTTTTTCACGGGTGATTTTTGAAACTTCTTCCTGAAAGTAGTCTTAAAAGGAGAGCAGTTTTTTGATTTTGGGGTTTTTTTGACAGCTTTTCGGGACTGTTGCTATTTTTCATGCCGCGTGTTTGTGAGCTTAGGTGTTTACGCTCAGCCACTCGGTGCTGCTGAAAGTCATAGATGTTTCCTGTCTTACTGGGCAAATGCTGCTGTGGGTTCTATTTTTAAATCTGCCTATGCACAGTTTTTTACTTCCAGAAAAGGAACTGGTTTGTTTAAAAGGAAAAAAAAAAAAAAAGCAGCTAAATAAATCCTTTAAAATTGTAGCAGCAATGAAACATTTTTAGTTTCTCCTCCCCCTGTGGTTCTGAATTTTGGTGACAGGTGTATTTCTTAATGCAGATATGAAAAACAGTAGCCCCGTGTTGGATACACTGACAAATGGATGTGTCATCAATGGACATTTGGACTTCCCTTCCACGACACAGCTCAATGGGATGGAGAGCAGGAATGACCAGTGCTTATCAGGATCTAATGGAATTAGCAATGGATTAGTTCGAGGACGGCCTTTTCCAAGTAGCCAGGGCTCTGTTTGTGTTAATGGGACTGAGGACCCAGAAAAGACCATGAGCGTTAATGCGGAGATGTGCGGCTCTCTGCACCTGAATGGGAGTCCAAGTAGCTGCGTAGCTAATAGACCTTCCTGGGTGGAGGACATTGAGGAGAATCTGCACTATGGGCATTACCATGGGTTTGGGGACACCGCTGAAAGCATCCCCGAGCTTAATAGCGCAGCGGAGCACCCCAACTCCGCGAAGGGGGGAGAGAGACACGGTGGGGCTGCCCTGGGGGCCATGCACCTCTACCACGGCTCGTAGAGACCAGCGGCCTGACGGTATCTGGACGCACCCGTCCCTCCTGGTAGCCAGCTCACAATACTCACGTAGCAGCCATTGGAGGGAATGCCACGGCTTGTGCTATTTTTTTATACTTCAGCTTTCTGAAAAAGTAAGCTTTTATTTGAAGAGTTCCTCGTGAGTCCTACTGTATGCACGAGTAGGACTGATTGAGCGCCCAGGTGTTTCTTCCGTGGGGTGGCAAGCCTCTTTCAGAATTTAATTTTTCTGCTGCCAGCCTCGATGTTTTCCTTTAAACACCGTCACCACAAAATGCCATCTTTCCTCTTGTCAAGTGAAATTACATCAGATCAGGATAAATGAGAGGCAGTAGATGAGGTGCCTGGTGACTCAACTCCTTGCACATAGTCATTTTGAAAAGCTTGCTTTTCCTCTTTCCTTTAGAATTTATGACCGAAGACCGCTCTTTCCCTATGCAAAGTACAGCCTTACAAAGATTTCTTGAAGAAAAGAACATTTGTCTTTTTCAAAGTCTTTTCATTGAAACTTTGCAACTTGCCATGTGGTGGGGTCTCGCTTACAGGCACACATGGTGATTTGGGGATGGAAGTGGCCCCTTCTTCAACGATGTAGCTCCCTGCCCCGGGTTTCACTGAAAACACCTGCAGCCTGGGACTGACTTCTGACCCATTGTGATTTTATTCCACATTTCTTGCTTTGTCTCTACAGTTTTTACCACAGATAACGGTTTCCTTTATATGTAGTGGAAATTACTATTTGTAGGAACTGTCAGGTCAGAATATTTAACTGACTATTTTGACTTATATTTTCTTTTTTCCTTGTTTTCGTTTTGGGGGGTTTTCTGCTTTAAAATATATACCACTATGTATATCCAGTCCACTGAGAGAATTTTGGATCTCTCTTAATAAAACTGCACTAAGTTTATGGTTTTATAGAAATTAGCTTTTGTTTAAGCAGCTAGTGGTCACACTGTGCAAATATTGTAATGAATTTTTACTTTTCTGATTTTTGTAATAAAAATTGGTGAAGACAGAGAAAATGTCAAATGAACAAGCCAATGTTCTAAGAGTGTTACTAACATCTTGTTTTTAAACTGTACTTTACAAATTGAATAAAAAACTCTCACACTCGATCCGTGCCTGGGGTGTGCTTTCTTTCCAGGGTGTGAGGAGTGGGGGGTGTCCACACAGGGGACAAGAAGGGAGGGACAAGTGGAGTATTGCCTTTTATTTTGCTTGTAAGATTTTTCTTTGCTCCTCTGATCCTGCCCATGTAATTTCTGGCCACTTTTGTTAGTATATATACTCTAGTCTTATGGATGCTTCGTCTCCCTGGAGCTCTCTTGGGGGTTATCAGTTGCTCTGAGCTAATAGTATTGTCCCTGCATGCTTATTTTCATAAAAGACAACAACCATAATTTACTAAACGTTGGGCCAGCAGACATTTATGAATGTAAGCCTTTTAAAACTATAAATTATTGTTAGTAAATGCCAACAAAATAATCTTTCTGGCATGCCTATATATGTTATTTAAAACACTGGTTTCTTTACACACAATATTGTAAAACTTAGCAGACCAAAGTGAAGGGGCGTTAGGCTTTGGAAGTGTCACAGAAATTACTGGAGGCTGAGAACAGAAGCACTGCTACCTAATCCCATGCCCACAACAGGCATCAGTAATCGGGCTCTGAGCCCAGATGGCCCCGGCCACCCTTTTGAACAGCTGCTCTGAGAAGCCGCCCAAGTTGCTCTGAGTCTGCGGGATAGGTGAAACCATGCCATCCCCTGCTTGGACTAGCATTTCAGAGACTGCATAGTGAGTTAATATTTGCTGGAAAACATTAAGTGAATCTCTTAAGATGAACTAAGGATCGACCATTCGTTTAGTCTTGGGAATTGTTGGACAGACTATGACTGCTTCTCGGGGTAAACCTACCATATAGAATCTAGAGGAGGGCAACAGTCCCACACGATGGTGATGGATGCAGTTTGCTTGTCTTGTTCAAAGGCACTGACGTGAGCACATGAAGTTCCCGTTTAGAGATTGTAAGGAAATTGTTACAGAGTTCTATCATGCCTGGAATTTGCTTCAAAATGACACAGGAGTGGTAGAGTGGACAGAACAAAGCTCACACAAGATTGAGTGTGAGTTGATGTTGACACTGGGTACGTGAAGGTTCATTGTTCTACTTTGTATATATTTGGGGAAGTTTTTTGTACTTAGGGCTTGAAAAAGAAAAAGTTCTAGTACTTTAAAAACATGTGGACATCATTTTAACACTGACCCAAGAATAAGCTGAAATTTTGCTCTGCATATCTCACCAAAATTACGTGCATCCTAAACTATTACAATAGTTCACTGGTTCTTAACTTTTTTGGCCTGAAGACCCTTTTAGGTGCTTGTATACTTAAATAGTAACGGCAAACAATTGGAAATTAAACTTTAAAAAGTCAATATTGACAGTAACACCAAAACCATAAAATACCTAGGAGTATACCTTTTTTTTAAGATTTTATTTATTTATTTATTTGACAGAGAGAGACACAGCGAGAGCAGGAACACAAGTAGGGGGAGTGGGAAAGGGAGAAGCAGGCTTCCCGCTGAGCAGGGAGCCCGATGCGGGGCTCGATCCCAGGACCCCAGGATCATGACCTGAGCCGAAGGCAGAAGCTTAACCGACTGAGCCACCCAGGCGCCCCCCTAGGAGTATACCTTAAAAGATGTTCAAAACCTCTACACTGAAAACTATAACACTTCAGAGAGAAGGTTTAAACATTTTGGTTGAGAAAATCTATTTGCAGATGACATGATACTACATAGAGAAAACCCTAAAGACTCCACCAGAAACTATTAGAAGTGATGAATGAATTCAGTAAAGTTGCAGGATACAAAATTAATGCGCAGAAATCTGTTGCATTTCTTTTACACTATTGAAGTAGCAAAAAGAAATTATGAAAATAATCCCATTTATAGTTACACCAAAATAATAAAGTACCAAGGAATAAACCTAATCAAGGAGAGGAAAGCTCTTTACTCTGAAAACTATCAAACGGTGATGAAAGAAATCGAAGAGGACACAAGCAAATGGAAACATACCCCATGCATGTGGATCAGAACAACATATACTGTTAAAATGTCCATACTACCCAAAACAACCTATAGATTTAGTGCAGTCCCTATCAAAATACTAACAGCATTTTTCACAGAACTAGAACAAATAATACTAAAATTTGTATGGAACCAGAAAAGACTTCAAGTCGCCAAAGCAATCTTGAAAAAAAAGAACAAAGCTGAAAGTATCACAATCCCAAATTTCAAGGTATACTACAAAGCTGTAGTCATCAAAACAATATGGTACTGGCACAAAAATAGACACAAATCAATGGGCCAGTATAGAGAACCCAGAAGTGGAGCCCATGCTTACGTTATCTACAACAGAGGAGGCAAGAATATACAATGGGGAAAAGTCTCTTCAAACAATGGTGTTGGGGGGAGGGGACACCTGGATGGTGCAGTTGGTTAAAAGTCTGCCTTAACCAGGGGATCGAGCCCCACATCGAGCTCTGTGCTCAGTGGGGAGTCTGCTTCTCCCTCTGTCCCTCCCCCTGCTCATGCTCTCTCTCAAATAAATAAAATCTTTTTTTAAAAACGGTGTTGGGAAAACTGGACAGCTACATGCAAAAGAATGAAACTGGACCACTTTCTTAGAGCATACACAAAAATAAACTCAAAATGGATTAAAGACCTAAATGTGAGACCTGAAAACATAAAACTCACAGAAGAAAACAAAGGCAGTAATTTCTTTGACAATGGCCATAGAAACGTTTTTCTCGGTATGTCTCCTCAAGCAAGGGAAACAAAAGCAAAATTAAACGATTAGGACTACACCAAAATAAAAAGCTTTAGCACAGTGAAGGAGGCTACCACAAAACAAAAAGGCGGCCTGCTGAATGGGAGAAGATATTTGCAACTGATAACGGATTAGTATCCAAAATATATAAAGAACTTATATAACTCAACACCCAAAACAAAACAAAACAAAAATAATCCAAAAATGGCAGAGGACCTGAATAACATTTTTCAAAGAAAACATAACAGCTGGGCAACTGGCCAACAGACACATGAAAAGATCGTCATCACTCAAGGAAATGCAAATCAAAACCACAATGAGGTATCACCTCACACCTGTCAGAATAGCTAAAATAAAAAAACACAAGAAACAACAGGTGTTGGTGAGGATGTGGAGAGAGGGGAACCCTCTTACATGTTGGTACGAATGCAAATTGGTGCAGCCACTATGAAAATATTACGGAGGTTCCTCAATTAAAAAAAGAACTACCATATGATCTAGTAATTACCCAAAGAAAATGAAAATACTAATTCAAAAGGATACATGCACCGCTATGTTTATTGCAGCATTATTTACAATAGCCAAACTATGGAAGCAACCCACGTGTCCATTGACTGATGAATGGATAAAGAAGAGGTGATGTATATACGATGAAATATAACTCAGCCATAAAATATGGAATCTTGCCACTTGCAACAACATGGATGGAAGACTGTTAGAAACAGTATTTAACAGACTGTTAAATACAGAGAACAAACTGGTGGTCGCCAGAGGAGAGGTGAGTGGTGGACCGCTGAGGTAGATGAAGGAGATTAAGAGCACACTTATCATGATGAGCACTGAGAAATGTATAGAACTGTTGATCACTGTATTGTACACCCAAAACTAACACAATACTGTAGGTTAACTATATTCGAATTGAAAAAGTAAAATTGAAAAAGAACTCTACACTGAAAACTATAAAACATTTCAAAGAGAAAGAAGGTTTAAATAAATGTTTTGGTTGAAGTATGTAAAGAAAATCTGGTCTCATACAGATAAGTAATTGAGAAAGGGGTGGATATTTTAATAGCCTTTGCAATTAATTGTGGGCATTTGATACAACACCAAAACTACATTGGTAGTCTCTTCTCAGTTAGTTGCAGTGTTGAATCAGGCTATGTCGATGGAGTTCTTATACCCAGTTATTAAATCTGTTTGTCTTGCCCACCAAATGGGCCTCTAATCCATGCATGATTGTGTAACATCCTGCATTAACTATTTGGAAAATATTGTTTAACTGAGTTCTGCACATCTTCCAAGTGTTGAAACATTATAAAAAAATCACCTTAATGTCATTAACAATCTCATAAAAGTTCAGAGCTGGAAACTGTCAAGTGCATGGTGGTGGATACAAGTTTGGAAATTATAATTTTTGCTTGAAAGTTCACATGCTTTGGTGCCTGGGTGACTCAGTCAGTTAAGCATCTGCCTTCGGCTCAGGTCATGATCTCAGGGTCCTGGGATCGAGTCCCGCATCGGGCTCCCTGCCCCTGCTTGTGCTCTCTCCCTCTCTGACAAATAAGTAAAATAAAATCTTAAAAAAATTCAAATGTTATCATTAGACACAAATACTGTCCGTTGTTCCCCTTGAAGCAACAGGCTGGCTACTCGGTGAAATTCTACAAAATCGTATCTGCCTAACACCCAGGTCTTAGTAACTAGTCATGCTTTCAAGTAAAAACAGTGTTTCCAGAAAAAAAACAGCTAGTTACATTGTAACACAACCAGACAAGGCTTTTCCTAGAGACAACCTGTGTACGTGGGTATGCAGCCAGAAATCCTTCATGCATACTTTGTGTCATCACACAATATGCACTCGGTGGTTGAGACTTAATACAATTATTTTTACTGCATCAGGGACATTCTTAGGCAGAATTGGCTTTTTAAAACCTGCAGCGCTGAAACATACAATAGTAACCAGGAAAATTGTTGCTGAGACTTTTACCATTGCATCAGTGTGCTTGTCAACACAGGAAGGAGTCTGATCTCCCAGCTTATATGGCTGTGACCTTTTGGGTCCCTGAAATGGTCCCAGCATCCCCAAGGGCTTGCAGATCACAATTTAAGAACTGCTGGAATAGGGGCCCCTGGCAGGCTCAGTCGGAGGAACATCCGACTCAGTATTGGGGTTGTGAGTTCAAGCCCCACATTGGGTGGAGAGATTACTTTGAAAAAACCTGCTGGAATAATGATGCCTTTAGTGTTTGGGGCACTGAGATCTCAGTGACTAAATGGTAAACTTGGGGAGTCTAGAAGGGTGTACCTTGCTTTCCTCTTTAGCTTTTCTGTAGATTGAAATTTGTTTTAATGAGGAAACAGAGAATGGAAGTAGACTACTTGGAGACAGAAAGTAGAAACTTTTTGAAGAATTTTCCTGAAAGGGGGAGCCAAGGAATAGGCAATAGGGAGAAGGGCCCTGTCTTCTAGAGAGAGTCTGAGGATGGGCAGATAGGGAGGAGGGGACCCTGCCAATGTGGGGGACAGTGGGCCTCTGTGAGGACGTGAGGCGGGTGAGGTCCCTCCCACACCGAGGGGCGAGTGCTGGGGGGCTGGAAGCCACAAGTTGGTGTTGGAGGAGAGGAAGGTGAGGGAGCAACTGGGCACATGATCCAGGAGGAGGGCCCGGCATCCCGACCTCAGCAATTGCAAGTCCAAGTGATACTGGGCGGAGGGTGGAAAGGTTGGTCTGCATCATGGCTCCGTGAAGTAGGGCCAGCAAAGCAAAGATGGTTGCTGGGATGACTGGGCTAGCGCACCGCCAAGGAGAGGAGCGAGGGGCCCTGAAGACGGCAGCTTAATGGAGGTGATAGAGCAGCTGTGGAGGTGACGGTGGGGTTGATGGGGGTGACAGTGGGGTGACGGAGGTGACGGTGGGGGTGACAGTGGGGGTGATGGAGCACTGGTGCAGCAAGCAGGAGAGCAGCACGGCAGGGGGCGCGCCGCGGAAGGCCGACGGGAAGACAAGGCAGTAGAGGGAAGAGGCCCGAGGACCCGAGCTCTCTGAACAGGGACGCGGCCGGAGCTACGGCCCGAGTCCCGAGGCGCCAGAGTGAGGCAGGCGCCGAACCCCCCAGGCCGGGGCATGGTGGCGGGGGGGCGGGAGGCTAGCAGCCTCGCTGGTGTGGAGGCCGGGGGGCCGCTGCCTCCTGCAGGCCCAGGGCGGCCAGGGCAGCTGTGCTGTGTGGTGGAGGCAGCCTGTGGGAGGGAAGGCGGTGGCAACGGGAGGACGGCCCGTGTGCGTGGGGCACGTGGCCGAGGGATCCCTGGGGTCCAGAGGCGGTGAGGGCGAAAGGGACGTGCAGACGGCAGTGGAACCGAAGCCGGGTGGGAGGGGAAGGGGGTCATCGGGAGACCCTGCGGGGAAATGTTAAGGCCTGAAGATGTGCGATTACCAGACCACCTCGTCACGATGCCCTGAGATCCCCCACTGGCGAGAAAGAACTCGAACAAATGGATTCAGGTCGGTGGGATGTTTATGGCGCCCTGTTGTTCTCGGGTCCAGATGATGCAGGAACGCGCATTTCTGTGCAAGCCTCTCAGGCTCCTTCAGAGGTTTTGTGGGGAACTAAGATGGGAGAAGTTCTTAGAAACCAGCCTGAAACAGACGGTGAATAACCTCTTTGTTGGGTAATTCTGAAGTTAGGGACTCGAGATTTGGGGGGTGGTTTCACAGGTGAGCATGAGATTAGAAACGGACAAGCTGCCAAGGCTGAAGGGGTAAAGAGGCCACGTGGGTGATTGCGAGGAACACAGCATCCGTGGGGTGCCCGCGGCCCTCCGGGGCTCGTCAGAGGCAGAAGCCACAGAAACTTAGAGGGACGCTTGCTCTAAAAACCCCTAAACTGGGTTAGGAGGGTAATGACAGAGGTGCGAGGAGGATTCTGACGGGCTCCAGGGCTGAGGGGGACCTTTGCAGTTCAGGCCTCACATGGGAGCAGTGGTCATACCCCCTCCATGAAGAAGTGCCCGGGGGCCTGGACCCGGTGAGCAGGGACACGTCCCTGTGATGAAGGCAGGCCAAGGCTGGCGGGGCCCCCAGGGGGTCACAGACCCCGGGAGGGTCACAGCGAGGTGGTCACCAGGTTACCCCCGAGGCTTAGCCGCTGGCCGTGTTTGCGACACAAGACGGTGTCGGGCAGTTTCCTGACAGTGACCTGGAGGCCGTGTGCACACCCAGACGCAGGAGCGGGACCGGCCGTGCTCTGGGGAGCTCCCACGTTTCCACTGTGACGTCCCAGTAGTTACCTGCACTGTGTGACACGGGGCCCCCAGGCTCAGAGCTTCCACAACGGACACCAGGGCCCTGCGGCCCGCGGGGTGCCGTCAGCCCCCGCGCCTCCAGGCCTGCTCACGGGGGGAAGGGAGGCTGTGTGTTTGTTTGGGGGTAGATCTGAAACAAACACATTTAAGTAAAAACATTGTTAAGGACAAGCTAAGGAAGATGGGGTGGGAACTGTGCTCAGTGAGGCCCGCCGGCTTTGTCCAGCTCCGCTCCCCTGCGGCCCCCTGAACCTCGCGCCCCAACGACCACAATGCTCTCACCGGTGCATTTCATTAACATGTTTTTAGAAACAGCCACAAAAATTGCAGGCTCAGACGCATCGCTGAGTCAGTCCCATTCCCTTTCGACTAAAAGATACGTTTTCATGACCGTCATTTGCTGCTACGGCTTTTCCTTCAGTTCATGCAATTCAAGATAATCTAAGCCAATTTTGTGAGCTAAACAACGTGGACCACTGCATTACATAGCACGTGACGTTTCCACACAGAACGGAGACACCTGCTTTCTTTGAGTGGTTTTGAAGTTCTCTCCAGGAGAGGAGGAAGGAAGTGGGAACAGCATCCCACAGAAGGAGCCCGCTCCAGCCCCAGGCAGCCCGGGGCCTCTGCCGGGAGGCGGGCAGCACCAGGCAGACGACGGTGTTTGACGTGCTCCCGAGGGTCGGGTATGGGCCGCCGGCCATGCCCACGGCCTTCCCTACCTCCCGCGGGCAGCCAGGGGAGGAACGATGGCAAGATCCTCTAGCCCAGGGGACTGAGGTAGCTCCCGCGTGGGGCGGGAAGACAGGCTGAGGGTCGGGCTAGCAGAGTGGACGCCGCTCGGCCGCGCTGCCACGAGGCTCGGCAGGAACATGGAGCAAGGCACGCCAGGTTGGTGCCTGCCAGAGGGAGACCCGGCCGGAGCCTCCACCGCGGGCGCTGCCTGCTCACTGAGACAGCTCCCACCTGCAGAGCGTTCTTTCCAGTAATTTCTTCCGCTAAGGTCACAGGTGCCGTCTCTGCCTCCTGGCGGGCCCTGCCTGATGAAGCGGGCCAGGTCACTCTCCCCGGCGCTGGAGGCCGGCCTTCCAGAAACGGCCCCCGAGCCTCCCCGCCTGTCAGGCTATGACAAGCCGCGTTCAGTTCCACACGGGATGGAGCTTGGAACCGAGACGCAGATCTGCTGAGCTGACACTTGCCGAGCACCGTCCCCGCAGTGAGGGCCCAGAGGCCTCCGTGACTGCAGTCAGGGGCCCTCACCCCGAAGTCGTGGCTGCTGCTTGGGCCCTTCCCCGGGGACAGGGAGGTCACGGCGTCACACCGAAGCCACAGACGAGGCACAGCCCCAGGAAGAGGAAGGAGACAGAACCGTGCGAGCCACCACGGACGATGGTCTGACAGTGGGAGGACCCAGCACCGGCTGCCGCCGGCCGGCCAGTGGTCAGCGCGACAGAGAGGAACGTGTGTGTGGTAGGGACCGACAGGCACGGGGGAGTTTTATTTTGTCCTGATCCAGAGAAAGCAGTTTTACCTAAATTTGCCCGGGTGAGTCATGCTCGCTAAGAGACTTAGTTTTGTGGTTTGGGTGACACAAAAGCGTCGTGACCTCACTGGGCTAACAGGAGGGCATCCCAGCAGGTGCATCAGTGGACACAGGTTGTCAACGTGGGCAAAACAAAGTCTGAGAAACTCCCAGCCGGGAGCATAAGGAGACATGAGTAACGTAACGTGGGACCCTGGAACAGAAAAAGGACATTTGCTAAAAATTAAGGAAATCTGAATAAAGTATGGACCTTCATTATACTATGTATCAGTATTGGTTGCTTAATTATAACAGACATACCACACTAATGAGAGATGTTAATAATAGAAGTGTTATATCGAGGGGCACCTGGGTGGCTCAGTCGTTAAGCGTCTGCCTTCGGCTCAGGTCATGATCCCGGGGTCCTGGGATCGAGCCCTGCGTCGGGCTCCCTGCTCCACGGGGAACCTGCTTCTCCCTCTGCCTCTCCCTCTGCTGTTCCCCCTACTTATGTGCACACCCTCTCTCTCTCTCTCTGTCAAATAATAAATAAAATCTTTTAAAAAAAGAAGCGTTATATGGGAATTCTGTACTATTGTTGTAAGTTTCCTGTAAATGCAAAACTGCTCTAAAAAAGTAAGTGGGTTCTGTAAAAATTGCCAACATTTGCAGGATGTGGCCCAGGTGGGCATGGAACTGACCCTCAGGTTGAGGAGAGTGAGGTGTAGGAATCCACCCTGTTGATCTTGTTACGTGGAGGGCAGCCAGGAACACCTACCAGGAGGGTAGTGGACACTTCCACTAATGAATTATTCCAAAGGTTTGAAAGGGAAGTCATGTTTCACCTAGAATCCTGTTACCGACCAAGCTAACAAGACTTTTAATGCTGAAACAAGGGAATCCCAGTCAAATTGGGGTGAATTGGTTACTCTCATTTCAGCCAGACACCTTACCCTCCAAAAAAATCCATAATAGCAGCAGTATGAGTGAAGAAACAAGGAATGTTTAATGTGGTCCATATAATTGTTGTTTGTATAAGGATGGTATATTGGTCTGTGGCTGTGTGTCCAAAATCTCCGATTATCTTATAACAAGTGTTGGGTGTGGGGTGCAGGGAGAAGGAACACTTTCTTACCTGGCGGGGGGTGGGGGCGCTGGATGCTAGCTCTCCAGACATTGCTAGAAAAAGGAAGTTCGTAGCGATGTGTGTGGTGTTCCTATGTTTTTGGATTCAGCTTGTGGACAGAGCATAGACGGCTGAGCTGTGGTTGACAGAGAATGGCCCGTTGGCAAGATGCGGAGAGGCTGTGGGTGCTTGACGGGAAGCAGAGGGACGGTGTCCTCTTGGGAAACAGGGATGGAGCGCAGAACAGTAGAAACCTAAGTCTCCTGCTTGAAGTGACAACAGCAGCATGTCAGGTAGGACTCGATTTGGCGTATATGATAAAACTCACCAAATCAGAGCAATTTAAAAATACACGTCTGGGAGCACCTGGGTGGTGCTGTTGATTAAGTGTCCGACTCCTGGTTTCGGCTCAGGTCGTGATCTCAAGGTCACGAGGTTGAGCCCCGTGTCGGGCTCTGCGCTCCGCACTCAGCGCTCAGCAGGGAGTCTGCTTGAGATTCTCTCCCTCTGTCCCTCCCCCCTCAAATAAATAAATAAATCTTAAAATAGATGTTTGTTTCTCTCTCCTGTAAAACAAGTCTGAGAGAAGGTGGCCCGAGGGGGCACGGTTGCTCCTTGGGGTCATGGGGTCCAGGACCCCAGTCACCTCACGTCCTGCGCACGTGCCTGCCATCCTCCCGGCGGGTGGTGTCCAGAGTCCCTCCGCTGAGCAGGGTGGGAGGTGGGAGGGTTGTTGAGAAAGCACTAGCCGGCTCCGCCACAGTGACTTCCAGAAGGGGAGGACCCACAGAGTGGTCGGAATGGGGGAAATCCTCATCTTCATCACTGAGCATCAAGAGATGATGTCTGACATTGACAAATCAAGAAATAGAGATAAAGACCATGAAAGACCAAAATAAGCTATTTTTTTTATGGAAGTAAGAAGCAGGAATGATGATAAGATGTCTGGAAAGTAGGAGTGAGGGTGGAGGGTTCTGTGCTCTTCACTTGGTCACCAGTCACACGTGTGAATTTGTTAAATGTTAATTGTTAGATCCGTGTTTAGACACTGGGCAGCGTGGCATTCACAGGTGTGGGAAACGGACGCTCCGGTGGGGGAGGGGCTGCCAAGTTTTTTGCTTTGACAACAGAGTGTCGTCTGTTACCAGCTAAAACGTTCAGAACCTTGAACCACAGCCCCTGTCCAGGAGGAGGTTTCGCTGTTACAAAACATTGGACGTAACCCCACCAATCAGCCAAGGAAGATCTGTGGGTAAAATGGGCTCTTCCGAAGAGGGAAAAGCGACAGGCTCGCGAGCACAGCAATACAGGGAGATGATTTAAAGGTCTGTGGGCATCACAGCCTGATGGGGAAAATCGGAAAGCCACAAATGCATTTCACACACGTAACCGGCCCCACGCCGTGAGCGCTCAGAACGCCATCAGCCGGCAGTCAGGCACAGCATCCCGCACGAGGCCTATTTGACAAGTGTGGGACATCTCGTGCGGCACACCGAATTCTGTGCTGGAAATGGCCGTGTGGGGACAGAAGAGCTGTTGGTCCTTGTGACCGCGTGGCTGCCTGGGAGCATGGCCGCTGCCCAGCATCCCCAGAGAGGATTGAACCACAGCCCTCCAGCCCAGGACAAGAGCCGCATTCAGACCCAGACGGCCTCTCGTGGACATGGATCGCTCTCGCACCATCTCACAGTAGAACTGTCGCGAGTCGGGGACCGTCTGACTCTCTCGCCGTGTGACCCGGATCCCTAGAAGGGCGGGCGTGTGGGCTGCGGCAGACGGAGAAGGAGGGTGGATGATCCCATCTTGCTGCATAAGTAATGAAGCATTTATATCTTGGACTGTGTGGCTTCTTCCAGATTTAGTATCGCCTCCTTAAGATAGAATCCCGGAAGTAAAGTAATTGGATCATAGTTTCTGAATATCTGCAGGGCTCTTGATGCACACGACCAGCTTCATCTCCAGAAGGGAGACAGCATGTACGTTCTGGCACGCTCATTAGCTTACGGGTTTGTGCGAGGAAGGGACTGGGGAAAGAGATGTCGGGAGGTAACTTCAGTGGAAACTGCAGAAGATGGTTTTAAGCAAAGGCAGTTTTTCGCTTGCAGATTCTCTACGAGAGTGGTAACTGATTCTTCCTTTCTCAGATACCAGCAGCACACAAAGCATCCCACTACACGCCTGCATGGCATCTGTCGTTGACATTAGGTGACATGGGTAATGGGCATATCACAAATGTTTAAGGTTTAAAAAGAGGCTGAGAGTTTCTCATTCCTCCCAAACACGATAGGCTCATCTGTCATAGAATTAATGCATCTCTGTATTAATTTTAAAAAGAACTGGCATTTTGGGCGCCTGGGTGGCTCAGTTGGTTAAGCGACTGCCTTCGGCTCAGGTCATGATCCTGGAGTCCTGGGATCGAGTCCCGCATCGGGCTCCCTGCTCAGCAGGGAGTCTGCTTCTCCCTCTCCTGCTCCCCCCTCTTGTGCTCTTTCTCTCATTCACTCTCTCTCTCAAATAAATAAATAAAAAATCTTTAAAAAAAAAAAAAAAAAGAACTGGCATTTTCATGTTACTGTCTTCCCTTTTGTTTGGGTCTTTGGTAATGCTGTTTTTTATATACACCACATAGATGTGTGCTATACTTATTCTTGGATATTTCTCAGTCTTTGCTACCATTATGAATGTGATTTTTCCCTCCATTTCATTTTCCAACAATGTCAATATAAAAGCATTTTTTATTGTGTAAATTTGTCTCATCTCCTGTCATCTTGCTGAATTCTCACAACACTTTTTTGGTTAGGCTTTTGAATTTTGTACTCATACCGTATCTCACAGCAGGCACAATATTTACACTCAGAATGGATTAGGCTTAAATGTAGGATTCAAAGCTGTAAAACTCCTAGAAGAAAACAAAGAGGAAGATCTACTTGACGTGCGTCTCCGCGATGATTTCTTAGATCTGACGCCAAAAACAAGAATGGACAAGTGGAAGAGCATCTAACCAAAAAGCTCACAACAGCGCAAACACCAAGTGCGAAGGCAACATCCAGATTGGGAGAGAAATGCTTGCAAACCATGTATCTGAGGAGAGGATAGTTGCCACAATATGTAAGGAACTCCCACAACTCAATAACAAAAAAACAAATAACCCCATTTAAAAATGGGCAAAAGACCTGAATGGACATTTCTCCAAAGAAGACATACAGACGGCAAATAGGTACACGAAAAGATGCTCAACATTTGTCACTAATCATCAGGAAATGCAAATCAAAACCCCAGTGAGATATCACCTCACACCTTTAGGGTGACTATTATTTGAAAAGAAAGGGGGGACGGCACCTGGGTGGCACAGTCAGTTAAGCGTCCGACTTTTGATTTCAGCTCAGGTCGTCAACTTAGGGTTGGGAGATCGAGTCCTGTGTCGGGCTCTGTGGTCGGTGGGGAGTCTGCTTGAGATTCTCTCTCTCCCTCTTCCTCCGCACCTCCCCCTGCTTGCAGGCACACACTCTCTCTCTCTTAAAAAAAAAAAAAATTAATTTTTAAAAAAGTGTTGGCAAGGTGTGGAGAGATTGGAACACTTGTACACTGTTTGACAGGACTATAAATGGTACAGACGCTGTAGAAAGATTCCTCAAAAAATTAAAAGTAGAGCTACCTTATCCAGCAATCCTACTTCCGTGCATGTATCCAAGGGAAATGAAATCAGGATCTCAAAGACATATCTGCACTCCCATGTTCGTTTCAGTGTTATTCACAATAGCCAGGATATGGAAAGAGCCCAAATGTCCATTGACAAACGAATGGATCAAGAAAATGTGGTAGAGGGGCGCCTGGGTGGCTCAGCCGTTTAGCATCTGCCTTTAGGGGCGCCTGGGTGGCTCAGTTGTTAAGCGTCTGCCTTCGGCTCAGGTCATGGTCCCAGGGTCCTGGGATCGAGCCCCGCATCGGGCTCCCTGCTCCGCGGGAAGCCTGCTCCTCCCTCTCCCACTCCCCCTGCTTGTGTTCCCTCTCTTGCTCTGTCTCTCTCTGTCAAATAAATAAATGGAATCTAAAAAAAGAAAAGAAAAGAAAATGTGGTATACACATACGATGGAATATTATTCAGCCTGGCAAAAGAAGGATCTCCTCCCATTGGCAACCATATGAATGGACCTGGAGGATGTTAAGCTGAGTAAAATAAGCCAGACACAGAAACAGACACCCGAAGCTGGTCAGCAGGGGGCAGGGGAGGGGCGAGGCGGGGAGTAGTGGTTTCAGGGGAACAGAGTTAGCTACTCAAGACAAGCAAGTCCCAGAGACCTGCAGTTTAATGTGCCCATAGCTAACAATAAGGGACTGTGCGCTGAAAAATCTGTTACAAAAGTAGCTTTCATGTTTCTTATTATTACCAAAACAAAAAGAGATACACAAGGAAACTTTTTAAGAAGGTGGATATATTTGTTACCTTGATTGTGGTGATGGTAACACAGCTGTGTGCCTATGTCCAAGTCACCAAATTGTATACCTTAATTATGTGCATTTTTATATGCCAGTTACACCTCAATAAAGCTGGAAAAAATCATGTTAAATTTTAGCCACTTAAAAAATTAAAACTGGGCGCCTGGGTGGCTCAGTTGGTTAAGCGACTGCCTTCGGCTCAGGTCATGATCCTGGAGTCCCTGGATCGAGTCCCGCATCGGGCTCCCTGCTCGGCGGGGGTCTGCTTCTCCCTCTGACCCTCCCCCCTCTCATGTGCTTGCTCTCTCTCATTCTCTCTCTCTCAAATAAATAAATAAAATCTTTAAAAAAAAAAAAAAAGAATAGAAATGTATTTCTCCAGCTGCCTGGCTGGCTCAGTCAGTAAGCGTCTGCCTTCGGCTCAGGTCATGATCCTGGAGTCCCGGGATCCAGCCCCGCATCGGGCTCCCTGCTCGGCGGGGAGTCTGCTTCTCCCTCTGACCCTCCCCCCTCTTATGTGCTCTCTCTCTCTCATTCTCTCTCTCAAATAAATAAATAAAATCTTTAAAAAAAATGTTTTAAAAAATTAAAACTAATGCTAGTTTGGCTTTTCTTTGGCAATACTTACATACTCTGTTTTCTGGCTTTCTTGCTTTGATTGAAATGTCTGAGGCAATATTACAGAACGGGCATTTCTAAGTTGTTTCTGCCCTCGATGTCTTCAGTGTTTGATCACGTAATATCATATCCATCGTTGGGTTCTGGAAAACAGCCTTCATTTTATTCTTTACAGTTCTTTTTCTGCTTACATGGAGCCTGTGCTGGATTTTATCCAGTGCTTTCTGGTCACGGCGTGGTAGGATCCGTGCTGCCGGCTGACATGAATTGTGTGCATGCATCTCTCCCTGACGCAGCCTCTCCATGTTCTCGGGGTAAACCCAGCTTGACCACCGCTTGTGTTTCTGTTGTGCTGTGGGGTTGTCTTTTCCCTGGAGTCCTCGCCTCTGCACTCACTCAGAAGGAATGTCAGTAACCGGCCGCACGTGAGGAGGCGTCTTGATGAGGGTTTTGTGAAGGTTTTATGAGATGATGGGTAGTTTGTCTCTATTTTTCTCTGTTGCAGGGTGGTTTGTGTAAATAGGGATTACGTGTTCCCTGGTTATTTGGTAAAACCACTTGAAAAGCTGTCTGTCTTTGGCAGCTTTGCGTCTCTCTCGTAGGGGTGAGAATCGCCGTCCTTGTTGCAAGGCTCCGTGGCTGTCGGGCTCTTCAGGCCACTCTCACCTGTGGGTGGATTTTTCTACAAAGTCATGAATTTCATCCGTACTTTGACATCGATAGACAGAAGTTGTGCAGGTGGTTTTTACGATTACTCCCGTGTGTCTCCTGCTGAAATCTGGGTGTCTCTGTCCCCTCTCACTTTTCCTCAAAGGCTTGCCAAGAGCCTGGATTTCCTCGATATATATATATTTTTAAAGATTTTATTTATTTATTTGAGACAGAGAGAATGAGAGAGAGAGAGCACATGGCGGGGGGAGGGTCAGAGGGAGAAGCAGACTCCCTGCTGAGCAGGGAGCCCGATGCGGGACTCGATCCCGGGACTCCAGGATCATGGCCTGAGCCGAAGGCAGTTGCTTAACCAACTGAGCCACCCAGGTGCCCTCCTCGATATGTTTTTTAAATAACCAGCTTTTGGCATTATTTTTTGGTTCCATTTTTTTTTTTGTATTCTACTTTATTAATTTCAATTTTATCATTCTTAATTTTATCCCTTCTTATTCTCTTTTGTGTATTCTTCTGGTTTCTTGTATTGAATTCTTACCTTGTTCATTTCAAACTTTCTTGCTTAGATAAAAATAATTACGGATAAAACTATAAATTTTCATCTGGCTGTGACGTTAACTCCATCTTAAAGGTTTTAAGATGAAGTGTGCTTATTTTATTGGCTTCTACGTCACTAGTCACTTACAAGTTACATGTCTTTTTGATCTGAGAATCATTTTTCAAAGTGTTTTTCAAATTTCCAAGTGGATAAATGTTTTTGGCTTCTTACTATTAATTTCCAGATCAGGTAGCCTGATCTGTAAGAACTTTACTTTTTACGATTTATGAAAAACTCCTAGCACCCAGGAGTATCAAGAACATGAAGAAATTTCTGTTGTCATAAGAGAAGAATGTATAAGGCACACACGTATGCACACACTTAATTCTTATTTGAATCCTGAATGTCTGTTTATTCATTTCCTTCTTGACTGGTCAGATTCTGAGAGAGAGATATTAAAGTTTCCCACTGGGACTGGGATTCTAACAAACTCTCCTTGTATTTTTGATGTATTTGCCTTGTATGTGGTTTGGTACCTGGACTATGTTTTTAAGTGGACTGTTCTTTTTCATTTTGCAACACGTCCCTTTGCACAGCCAATGCCGGGATCGCTCCCTCGGTCCCTCCAGGCCCCCTGCCCCTGCCGGCTCTCTGGAAGGCAGACCCACCAGGGCCAGCCCAGGTCAGTCCCAGCCAGTGGAGGGCCAAGCAGATTGGCGGGCAGAAGCCCCACTTTATTCCTTTCTGGGGCCTTGCCTCTCATGGCTGACTCTCTCCCTCTGGGTCCAGGAACCACTCCTTCCTGACACTTACAAATCTTGGAGGAAGCGAGCCCTGTGGTCGCCAGCCCCGGAGTATCATGCCTGGGACCCCGCCCGCCTTGTGAACAGTCCTGCCACTGCGTCTCCCCGCCAAACTACCTGGATTGAGGATGCTTTCTACTTCCTGTTAACTCGCCTCGAGGCCTCAGGTTCCACGTGCCCGCTTTTCTGTTGTTTTGCATCCGTCCGTTCTTTTATTTCTTTCATATATTTTTTGCTGCCTCATAAAAATAATCTTGTTTTGTGCTGTTTTGTTCGATCTAAGCTGAGTGATTGTGGGGGGCGGGGAAGACAGGGATGCTTCTGGGGCATTGCTCTATTTCCTGACCGGGACGGTGGTTTTGCAGGTGCTCACTCCGTGATCGTTCCTCAGGCCACGCAGGATTGGCTCGTGCATGTTGCCATGAACGTGTTACAACTCGATGGAAACGTATAAAGCCAGAACAAAGCTGGCGCAGGGTTCCTTGACGGACGTGCCACTTCCCCGAGCGGAGCAGCGAAAAGCCGGATCCTTCTCGGAGCTGCCAGAGGGTCCCCTTGTTTCCTTGGCATGAGGACAGGGTGCAGAAGGCCCTGCAAGGACTGTTCTTTCTTCACTGAAGATTCAAATCGTGTTTGAGAAGTACATGGGCTTAGTCCCTCCGTGGAGGAGCCACCGGGCCCTCGCGGTTCACTGGTGTGGAGAGCAGAGCAGGATAGGGACGCTGTGTTCTCTGGGCTCCCGGGCCGGCCCAGCCTTGCCCCCGCCCCTGCCGTGCCTGGGACTGCAGGGAAGCCTTACTGGACCGCAGGCTCTGTCCACTGGAAGCCTGAGGCTCCCAGAAACGGCGCGTGGCAGGGAGGGTTCAAGGAAGGAGCCAGTGTCTCCGCGGACCTTCCCAGGAGGGAGGGATGGAGTTGCTGAGGGACCGCTGGGGCCCCCGTGGAGCAGGGCATGAACCCAAGGGCAGGGAGCCAGCTTGGGTGGAGGGAGCCTCCCTGGTTCTGAATCCTGGGGTGGATCACCCTGCACACAGGGGAAATGTTCTCCCTTCCTAAGCAGCTGTCTGTCCACCGCCTGACCAGAGATGCCTCGCACTCGCCTCCCTGCCTGCCCCCAGACGGGGAAGTGGGGCACCCAGAGCCCCGGCTGCTGGTGGGATCCTCTCCAAGCTGAGGCAGCAGGCCAGCCTCTCCCTTCTCTAGGAGGGCTCCAGGGGTTAGGGCAGCAGCATCTTTCGGGGGGACACAATTCAACCCGTACAAATACATCCACATGAAGATGTCTGGTTGACAACTGAATACGTGAGCATTTTATTTTATTTTTTTTTTAAAGATTTTATTTATTTATTTGACAGAGAGAGAGATAGCACAAGTAGGCAGAGTGGCAGGCAGATGGAGAGGGAGAAACAGGCTCCCCGCTGAGCAGGGAGCCCGACGCGGGGCTCGATCCCAGGACCCCAGGATCACGACCTGAGCCGAAGGCAGCCGCTTAACGGACTGAGCCACCCAGGCGCCCCACGTGAGCATTTTAGTCTGGGACTCAAGATGGTCTAGGAAGGCATATAGATTTAGGTGTTGTGAGTTCTGGATGGTGATGGGCATGGGCATGTTCACCCAGGGAGGTGGTGTGGGGAGAAAGGATGAGAGGACTGTCACTTGAGGGACGGCCAGAGGAAGGGGAGCGGGCAGGGGGTCTGGGGGGAAGACGTGAGCAGACGTGTCGGGGGAAACCAGGAGTGGGAGCAGGTGGGACACCGTGAGGAAAGGGGCTTCGGGAAGGAGGGCATGCTCACCAGAGCCCAGACTGCGGAGAGATGGAGGAGGGTGAGAACTGGAAAAGTGTCCACCCGACCTGGGAGCGAAGGGGGCGTCGCGACAGTGGGTTGGCGGTGCGAGGGGACCCACGCCAGAGGGTGCGGCTGACGAGCAGGCGGAAGGTGGGGGGGTGTGAGTTTGGGCTGCTGTTATCACCGCCACCTCCCCGGAGCTGGGGGGGACGGTGGCCAGAACGCTGGCATAGTGTGTGTGTGTGCACCTGTATGACCACGTGTCCCCAGGGGGTTCGGGATGCGGGCACGCCGGCATCTCGAGGGGGAGAGGTTGGTAGGGGGAAGGACTCCAAGCCACAGGGGACAGAAGGGTCACCCCACACGTCAAAGGTCTTAAAAACTAGGAAATCAGGGACGCCTGGCTGGTTCAGTCAGGGGAGCGTGTGACTCAACATCAAGGTTGTGAGTTCGAGCCCCATGTGGGGTGTAGAGATGACCTAAACATAGGATCTTGAAACAAGACAAAATTGGGGAAATCAGACATACATCTAAGTGCAGTACCTACTGCTGTCAGGGAGGGAGCTCTGTTTGGTGTAAAGGAAGAGAAGAACCAAGAGGGATTTGGGGCCCGTGCAGCTGGGGAGACGCTCATGGGCCGCGGCCCCTCGGGCATCCCATGGTCAGACTGCAGGCCAGCTTACCTCTTCTTTCACTCTGCTCGTGACCAGTTCAAGGCAGGTCCCCGGAGTAGCCAGAGGCCTGGTGTTGGGGCTGGCGGGTGGAGAACAAAGCCTCAGCCCCGGGGCCCGGGGCCCGGGAACAAAGACGGGCTCCCGGCTGGTCCTTCGGAAGCACCTGCCTCTGTACCGAGCAGCAGGCCCGCAGTTACAGACGGGACCCCGAGTGGAACTTGCTGTATACTTCACAACCCAAATCCCGTCGGGCTCCGGAGGTCCCGCTCTGCCATGAAGCACAAGGATGGACGGACAGGTGGGTAGGAAACTGGGTGGATGGAAATACAAGGGGCTAACGTAGAGCCTGTTACCGTGTGTGGAAACCAGACGTAATCTAAAGATGAGTCGTGGGACTCCAGCTCTGCCTTTGCAACTGTTTATCACGTGTGACGGGAAACGGGCGCCCACAGTCTCTGCTCGGCCTCCTTGTCCCCCAGACTCCGCCGCGGCGGGAGGCCGGGGACCGTGGGCGTCGGCTGCGGTGTGTCCGTGTTTGGGCTCGCGTGGGCGCCACTGCCGTCAGGTCCACGACTGGCCCTGCTCTTACGATGATAAAAACCCCAAGCTTCTGCCCCGTCTACCCAGGCAGCCTTTGTGCCTGTAGCCCAGCTGGACTGAGATGCGTGTGCGCACGTGTGCACATACACACACGACACGTAAGACACACGAACACACAGCCAAGAAGCGGTGTTTCCCGGCTGGCACACACCACCTCTCCCCGGGCCTGGAGGCTTGATTAGTTGAAGCCGCTGCCCCACTATCTTGAATTACCTTGTCTTTAAAAGAAAATGTTTAATAAGCTTCTGATCCACCATGGAGGATCTGTAATTTGGGACAGTTTCTCCAAGTCATTATTTCTAGTCTTCACTGTGAGGCTAATAACATGATTGAGCTGTCATCGTTCGATCCTGGGTGATAGATGCTTCTGGCAGAGAATCTGCTCGTGGAACAGTCACTGTGTGGGGCTTGGCCCTGAAACATGATGTCGCCAGAGCTATTTATTTGCACTTGGACCTGAGATGAAAATTCCTCTTTAAATACTTGCTCTTGCCTTTTCCCCATCCTTTATCAAACAACTCAAGAACCTTGTGTAGGTGTAGACGGTGTGGCTTGATAAACAGCAGTCTCTTTGTATCTGTTACAGCTCAGTGTAGCCAAATGACCCGCCTTGTGCTAGACGGCTTCCAGACACCACGTGGGATTATCTGGTGAGTAACACTTCCATGCAAAATATTACTGAACGCCTTTGAGATCGGAGCTACTGAAATGTCCTCCGGTGGGACCCGCGGGGGGCTCCCGGGTCTGCGCGCCTCCCCGGGGCCCTGGTGCCGTCCTTCCTGGGGGCTGACGACCATGTGAGGGGACGTAGCCAGGTCCCGCTGTCGGCCTGCCCTCCAGCGCGGGCCCACTACTATGACAGCCGCACCCCCACGAGGGGCCGGCCGAGGCGGCCATGCCTGTGCCCGGTGTTCTGGTGGACGCTCCGCAGGACAGGCACTCAGGGCTGCGCGGCGGGTGGGTGGTGCCTGGCAGCACCTCCAAGAGCGGGCACAGCAGTCCCGCGGAAGGTGCGGGAGCGTGGCCGGGGCTTCGGGGCCCCCTAGGGCCCCCCCACCAGCTGCACCTGCAGGTGCTGAGTCCTGTGGGGGCGGGGGATCAGGCTTCGATTTGTGCAGGTCCCCGCTCGACCCACCACCCCACCGCTCCTCCCACCTTTAAGCAGCAAGGACGGGGGCCCCCGCGCCTGGGCACTCGTCACACCTAAACCGGAAAAACCAGGGGCAAAACCTGGTGTTTGAGCGTCGTACCCAACCAAATACCTGCTGCAGGCACCGGATGGGAGTAACTGGAAGAATCCTGGGGGGCAGAGCCCGGAGCCACGCTGGAAACACAGCGGGAAAGCAGGTGCTCGCGGTTCGGCCGGCCGCGTTGGTGCCAGAGAGGAACTGTGCCCGCCGGCTCAGGGCTGCAGGGCCTGGCAGGGGCCCCGCACACCGGCCCCCACCCACCGGCTCGGGGGCTGCAACAGAGGCGCGAAACCAAGGTGTCGCAGGGCTGTGCGCCCTCTGGGACTCGGTAGAGTCCTTCCTCACCTCCTCTGGCTTCTGAGGGTCACCAGCGCTCTTGGGGTTCCTTGACTTGTCGATGCATCACCCTGACGTCTTCCTCCGTCTTCCCAGGACGTTCTCCCCATGGCCCTGTCTTCACGCGGCCTTTCCCTCTTCCAAGGATGAGTCACGTTGCATTAGGGCCCATCCTGCTGATCCCAGCTTTACTGGTCACATCTGCAAAGACCCCATCTCCAAATAAGGTCATGCCCGCAGGTTCCAGGGTTAGGACTTCAACATATCCATTCAGGGACACAATTTGCCCATAACAAGTACCAACTCTGGGCCTTTGCGGGTTGCAAGTGGGAGCCCCCCAAACCCAGCTGCCGCATGCCGCGGTCCCAGCAGAGGTCTGGTGCCTCTCAGCGACAGCGCTCCTGAGAGCACCAGAGGGGAGCTCTTTCTCCATCACAGCAGAAGCTCCCTGCCTTCAGACCCTCACTCGGATAGAAACCTCTCTTCTCTCCCCCAAACCCAGCATCTTTGCCAGTCTGCCCCGTCCTTCCTCCCCCAGAAGCCGCTCCGCATTCTTGTCTCAGGGCTGTCGAGCCTGCTCTGCTCCTCCAGCCTGGCCCTCTGTCGCCCCCTTGCACCTGGGGCCCTGGGGCGACAGAGGGCCAGGCTGGAGGAGGCCCAGGACGGCACCAGGGCCCCGGGGAGGCGCGCAGACCCGGGAGCCCCCCGCGGGTCCCACCGGAGGACATTTCAGTAGCTCCGATCTCAAAAGCGTTCAATAAGAGATTTTCCTTGTGGTCAGGGGACTACTCAAGCCCCAGAGCCCAATTCCAGCTGGGTTACTACAGAGAATGAAGACATGCTCGGTGGGGGACAGCCCCTCGGGGAGGCCAGCCCTCACTGCCAGCCTGGATGACGCCCTCTCTTCCCTCACTGTGTCCCCAGTGGCTCAGCCCTGCCACTTCCCCGCCTGCGGCCCATCTGGGGCTCCAGGTGCCAGGGAGGCTGGAGCTCAGGCGGTCCTGCGGTGCGGGGCCAGGACACCAGGCTCTCCTCCACGTCCGTGAGCCCAAGAGAGGCTGGCTGTGCACAGCGGCCGTGGCTGCAGACCAGGAGGATGGGGTCAAGGGGGGCGCCTCTGGTAGCAGCTGAGGTCATGGGAGAGGGGGGCAGTGCGAACACCTCCTGCCCAGGTGGAGGGGACGCAGAGCCTCCCATGGCCGTGGGGAGGGGGGGTGGCACGGCCGGGTGCCAGAGAGGCTGCATGCCGGGCTGGGCTGGGCTGCGCAGTGAGGAAGACCCGGAAAGGGGCCGTGGCGGGGGTGTGAGGGGGGAGGTGCACCAGGGCCCCACCGGAAGTGAGGGAAGCAGGACGCTCTCCCCATGTGTGTGCGGGGGGCAGTTCGGGACTGGCCTAGAGCTTTCTGTATCCGGCTCAGCAGGTAGATAGTTAGCTGGTGCTTCATTCGGTTTGAGATGCGGGGCTGGGTGGTGGAGAGAGGAGTGCCCACCAGGAGGACGAGCAAGGCTCTGTCCTGGGGAACCTCCCCTCCTGCAGCAGGCCCGGGATGGCGGGGAGCCTGGCGGGGCTCTGAGCGACCTGGGTCCTTGTGCCCCCCCCCACCCCCGCTCCCTCCCTCCCAGCAGGAGACGCGGAGTGAGCGTCCCAGGATGGGCTGGTTTGCCAACGATGAGACAAATCCCCCTGGGCAATGTGCACCTGCCAGGAGGTTGGCTGTGGGCCTCAAACACTTGATCTGGCATGTCGGGGTTTGACAAACGGCGGAGCTGCCGAGGTGGCTGCTACATGGTCCCAGCAGAGAGAGAGACACTTAGAAGCCAGTGGCTTCCGTCCTGTCTAACCCGGGCCCGTGGTGGCCCGAGGAGGCGATTCAGGGCAGGAGAGCCCGCAGCAGGTGCCTCGGGTCCTTCACGACCCCCTGACAGGTGCTCGTGGGCGTCCCAGTGCCCTGGGCACGTAGCCAGCGCCGCCCAGCGGGCAGCTCAGACAACCAGGATTTACGCGCTCAGGGCCTGTGGCCAGAAGTCCGAGACCGCGATGTTGCAGGTCCGAGCTCCATCTGAGGGCTCCGGGGGCTCCTTCCTGCCTCTCCAGCTCCTGGCGGCCCTGGCGCTGCTTGGTGCCCTCGGCTTGGAGACCCCTCACCCCGTCTGTGCCTCCACTGCCCCGTGGCCGTCTCCCCCTGCGTCCTCTCCGCTTTGTACAGGGACGGCACTCACTGGATCTAGGGCCCATCCTGTGCAGTGTGACCTCATCCTAGCGAATTATACCTGCAAAAACCCTATTTCCAAATAAAGTCACATCCTGAGATTCTGGGTAGACGTGACCTTGAGGGGAACACTATCCAGCCCGCTATGGTGGGTGATGTCATAAAGCTTGGGAGACAGAAAAATAGAAGTATAAAGAAAAAACCCTCTCTGTCTTGTGTCTCTGTGACCTTTATGAAGACATTCCAGAATAATGCACTCATCTGAAAACAACCTAATTTTGGGTCGAGGCAATCCAGCCAATTCCTGGCCTAAATACTGTTAAGATTCCAGCTGGACCCATTGCCTCGTGTGTTCCAGACTCGGGGCTTCTCAGCCGCCGGCCCTGCCGTAGCCCTGGCAGGGCTCGCAACAGCGGGAGATGCTTGGGGCGGCGGTGGCGGGGTGTTTCCTGGGCAGGGGCTGGGGGCGTCCGTGTGGGCTGACCGGTCTCAGAGCTCGATCCAACTCCTTGGGGCTGCTTCCTAGCACACAGTTGTCGCCGCGGGTGAACCTCTGACCCTGTCAGAGTCCGAGCTCGCTCACCTGCGGGACGGACACATCGGTGGCCTCTATTTACCGTGCGGTTGGGTGCCCGCTGTGTTCTCTGGCGTGACCGTACGAACTCACTCCATCCTTCCAGCGGCTACAAGCAGTGACCTCAGAGATCAGGAACACAGAGAAGAGGAGCTTGCCCAGCTTCACCCCATTTTAAGTGTGGCATGGGTTTGAACCCCGCGGCCTGGGGTCCTGACCCTGGATGACTCCCACTGGGGGACTTCAGGCACGGTCCTCAGATGGGACACCGACATGTCACGGCACCCACCGGCCGCCATGAGGCTCTCCGTCATCCGGCCGTGCTGGTGCTCGCGACACAGCTGCTGAGTCCGTCCCAGGTGTGCTCGCGAGGGTGGAGGTCCCAGCTCAGGGCTCTGGGGTGTGAGCTTGCCCGACCCCTTCTTTCAGCTCTGTCCTCCTTTCCGAGGCGGGGCTCTGATTCCAGAAGACCCTTCAGTCTGAGGAGTAAGCAGTCTGGATTTGGGGGGTCAGGAGATAATCCTCCCTCTAACTCGTGATAAATATGTGAAGAAAAGTTGGATCCTTCATTCATCCACGCAACCGGTCATCCATTCCCACTGCTGAGGACCCATCATGTATGAGGCCCAGTGCAGGAGGCCCGGGAGATTCAGAATCTAGAGAATGTAATGGGCCCAGCACCTAAGCAGCCTACCATTTGCCAGAAGGACAGACACCCCTGGTCACAGGAGCAGTGTGGTGGGAAGGAATCCCCTCCGAGGGGAGGGTTGGGTCCGTGGAAGGAATGTGAGGATCGGTGGCACGGTGGAACTCCGCCCAACCCACCCGGTGTTCCGCAGCTCGTCACGGACGCGGGGACAGATGCTGCACTGTCACTGGGAGGAGCGCCCGTCCCTCCTCACTGGACACGGAGGAAGGCAGGAGAACAGGTTCCTCTGCATCATCTCAGCAGCAGACCAGCCTCTGGACTCAGGAAGTGAAGGGCAGATGACCGGCCAGACAGAAATCTTGCTGGGGTAACTTGTGCCCAACAGCGATGGCTTTGTGGGCATGACGGCAGGAAGAGAAGGCAACTCGGTGAGCTGCCCCTGTCTAAACCTTTCATCCTCACACAGAGGGCGTTTTCTACTAGTTTTAGTTTTAATGAGGCGTTGAGTGACTCCTATTTGATCAGTGAATTGGCTTGAAGCATAAATGTATTTATGGGATTAGTCATAAGCGATCAGACTTGACCCTTCTCTCTCTCAACCTAAGAAATTCCCTTCAGGAAATTGCCAGAAGAAAATCCAAAGGTCTGGGCCCTGAAGTGCTCTGGGGCATCCCCCTGGGGAGCCCTCATCATGCTGACCAGAGGGTGAACTTTGCAGGAGCCTTGGAAGCTGTGGTAGAAAAAGGGAAGCACGTGCAGACCCTGCCTTTCCCCAACCTGGTGCGGACCCTCAGATATTCATCCAGCGCCTACTGTGTGTCCGCATTGTCCCCACGTGTGTGGCAGCAGGCTGCCTGTGCCCGGGGAGCCTACAGTCTCGAAAAATGCCCCTCAGCATTCAGGCAGCACCTTCTGACCTCAAGCCCTTGAGTGAAGGGGCTGCTGTGTCGTCCCCGGAGGCTGGGGATGTTGCGGAGTGGGGAGAGGGGTCCGTGCCGTCCGCCAGCCGAGGAGGAATGATGAGTGGAGGGTGTCCGGCAGGAGGGGGGACTGTGGGCTGACGGCCCTCCCGAGGCCTCCCGGAGGCAGGGCCATGGAGGACGAGACTTGCCTTGGTAGCTGCCATCACACGTCCTCCCACTGACCGGGTCCCACACAGGGAGAGGACCGCGCTGGACCCATGTGTCTCCGCAGGGGAGGGACCTCCGCCCTCAGGCCCCTCGGTCTGGGGGAGCAGAGCTGGGGAGGCCACGCTTGAGGCTTCAGGAACTCGCTGGGGACCCTGGGGGGTGGGCACCACCTGCTCAGCCCAATGCACCTGCAGACCGTCGGGGAGGAGCTCGCAGAACCCTCGCCTTGCTTTGGGCAACTCTATCCCTGGAGCTGGCCTGTTCCCGCTGATGCCCTGCGTGGGGAAGTGGGAGCCAGGGAAATGTGTTCCGGAATGGCGGCCGCCCCTCGCCCCAGCCTCACCCCCAGCCCATCAGGCCTGTAAACTGTTTCCCCAGGTGTGCATTTGCTCATTTAGATTTGGCCCCAGTGATTTACGTAGTACGGTTTAAATAAAAGAAAGAGGAAGGAAGATAGGGTTCGTGGAAATGAAATTTAATTGGGGGGGGCACATTCATAAATGTTATGCCCTTTACCTGGCCCTCTCTTGGAAGAGCGTAAGGTGTGCGTGAGGAAAGACCCAGCAGCCTGGCCCCTCCACGCGCCCAGCTAGCCTTGGGGTTGGGAGTCACCCCTTCTGAATGGATTAATCACTAAACCCCACATAGTCAAACTCACCAACAGCCTTGGGACCCGCACTTCCCCCTGGGGACGCAGTAGAGGCAGTCCGTCGATGTGCGTCGCTCACTGATGGCTCAGCGAGTAGCCAGCTGCGGAAGCCGTTATGCCCCGTGTGGGTGCTAAGCCTGCCGGCAGGCCTCCCCCCAACCGCACTGTCACCGTCACAGGGATGAGACACTGGAGGCACTTCCCAGCTGGCTCGAGACCTTGTTGAGGGAACCCAACCACTTGGAAAGCAGATCTCCTTCCGAGCGTGACTGACCTCAGCCTGGGCACACCGGAGGGGTACCCGGTGGCCCAACAGGAGCTCCCTCTGGGGGCTGAGATTTGAGAAGCCTGGACGCCCTCTTGTGTCACGAGCCCTTGCAAGAGTGTGCAAGGCTCGGGTGCTGGACCGGCTGCTAGTCTGAGCGCCGTCCCTCACCACGGTGACCATGGGCTAGGGTCTTGGCACCGGGGCTCAGCTTCCCCGTCTTGACGTGGAGGAAATAATGCTCACCGACCACGACTGTTGGTGGATCCAATTATTCAACAAATGCTAGTCTCGACCCCCGTTAATCATAATCTGTTGTAGGAGATTGTCCTAAACTAGCCTCAGGATTTGGGCATCATCTTGCTTTAAACAGACTGATCAATCAACATGCCCTAGGGGCGCCTGGGTGGCTCAGACGGTTGGGTGTCTGCCTTCGGCTCGGGTCAGGATCCCAGGGTCCTGGGATCGAAACCCGCATCGGGCTCCCTGTTCAGTGGGAAGCCTGCTTCTCCCTCTCCCTCTGCCCCTCTCCCCTACTTGTACTCTCTCTCTCTCAAATAGATAAACAAAATCTTTTTTTAAAAAAAATAAACATACTCTGGGCACCTGGGTGGCTCAGATGGTTAAGCGTCTGCCTTCGGCTCAGGTCATGATCCCAGGGTCCTGGGATCAAGTCCCACATCGGGCTCCCCGCTCAGCGGGGAGCCTGCTTCTCCCTCTGACCCTCTCCCCTCTCATGCTGTTTCTCTCTCGCTGGCTCTCTAAAAAATAAATAAAATCTTTAAAAAAAAAAAAATAAATAAATAAATAAAATAAAATAAAAAAATAAACATACTCTAATAAAAGTGAATCACAGTATAGAACAAAATAATACATTTGAAATAACGACAGTGTCAGGTATCCAGAAAAAGCAGATTTTCACCCGATACCGGGTATGCGGGAGGGAAAAAGTAAAACCTGCTTGAAACCAGCCTGAATCTAACAGCAATGCCACCATTGCTTAGGAGTCGTGTATCCGGGAAGTATCCACTTCAAATCTCAGGCGTTACAGACACATCCCAGCTTCTGCAGCTGAGCAGCTGCGCGGTCCGTGGGGAGAGGTGCGCGTGCGAAACCAGCCGTCTGTGCGCCGGCGTGACAGCGCGCACCTCCACCAGCAGGGGGCAGCAGTACCGTCCGTACCCCCTGCCGGCCACCTGCGGCCCCCCGCCGAGCTCACACCCGCGGCAGGGAACTGGAGGCAAAGTGCGTCTAGGGTATAATACGTATGGTACTTAAAGCAGTGTAAATCCTCAATTAATCTGGGTGCACTAATTAGGGGAGGTCACTGGCATCTCCAGGCGAGAATTCGAACAAAACCACAGCCAATTCCCAATTACCTGCCGGGAGCCAGGAGATCCAGCGGGATGGACCACCTCCCCCTGCGTGCCCCCCGCAGGAGCCGGCCCTGGCGCGGGTCAGCGCTACCCTGTGTTCAAGAACCGAACCGACCCATCCGCACGCGTCTCTGTGGCACTCCAGAGAATCAGGGACATGCCTCTATTCTAGGTCCAGCGAAGAAAAGCAAAACTGTTCACAATTAAATGGAAAAAACCACACTGTTCTCTTAACGTTTAGCATTCTTATTTTATACTTATCAAAACAGCTATTTTGACTTATTCAGGCGTAGTTTTTTTGTTTTGTTGTAATCAAGTATCACTTCTCTGGATACATAAATAGGGAAACAAGGCACAATTAATTAAGGTTTCTTGGGGAGGTGGGTGGGCTTTGCCGCTCGGGGAGTGAGCCTGTCACACGTCTTCCGTGTAGCTTGACTATGGAAATGCTCCTGCGCAGATCGATTTTCTTGTTTTTGTATCATTCTCTCCCCTGCCTTGAGAATCTCATTTCAAGTGCAAGCTCAAACGGATTGAAAAATGTGGCTTGGAATGTGATTTTGTCATTTCCTAGAGTAATACTCTCCCTTAGGTAAATCAGAACAGATACATTCACCCTCTTGTGGCCAAGGGGAAAGGACACGTGACACTCAACAATAAAGCTCTCCCCTCGCTTTTGACCAACAAGGGCACGAAGGTCTGCCAGGCAATGCATCTACCAGTCCTTCTGTCCTTAGACTTTTCTGAAAGGCCACTTAACTGTAATGCACCCTAAAGACTTCCCAACAAGAACCGATTGAAAGTCCCCTGCAGGAAGTGGGGTACCGAATAATGTTGTACAAATACGTGTGTGTGTAACCGTGCCCCCGTGACCGCGGGCCTTCCTCCAACACTCACCAAGGCTGCCCCTGCACCGGAGCCCAGCATGTGGTCCGCGGGACTGGAGAACACAAGACCTCTGACGGCAAGAGGTCAGAGGCTAGAAAAAGGAGAGAGAAACTAAGAAAACATAGTGGCCAGGGTGGTCAGCACCCCACAAAGCCGGGCCCGGGCTCCCGACCCGCAGGAACTGGGGGGGTGGGTGTACGCAGTTTCAAGCTGTGTCAGCTGTAGTGCTTTGCACACTGCGGAAGAAAACGAGTCCCCCCCCCCCCGGAAGGCGTTCCTCCCTGCAGGGCAGGGGACAGCTGGGCATCGGGACTGAGCCCCTGGTCTCAGGAGCCGGGGGACCCGCCGTCAAGTCCCAGAGGTGCCAAGCTGCGTGACCCTGGGCAATCACTTGATGTCTCTGAGCCTCAGTTTCCACACCCGTAGACAGTTGATCCCTAAGGTCCTTTCAGCGTCTGGGAATATTTCATTCCAGAGGCAAGAACGTTTATGATTAAAGGAAAGCAACAGCCGAGAAGAAATACCACACCGGGGAGTAGCAGGGTCATCCTGCCCCGAGGGGCTCGTTGTGAGGTGAGCGTCTCTCTCCCTCGGGGCTCCCTGTGTCTCAGCCCCCCTCTGAGCCGCTGCTCCCCGGTCGCATGTTGGGAAGCTGTCTCTGATGTGTGGCAGACTGCTGGGGGGCACGGGGGCTGGCTGGGGGCCTCTACGCGCATGGAGTCCCACCTCGGACGGTCCACACTGCTGTCCACGGGCCAGGTACCCAGGGACATTCTGTCGCCACAGAACGTACCACTTTCCCCTTGGCCACAAGAGGGTGAATGTATCTGTTGCCCGCCTCGGCCTCCCCAGCTTGACGCACCCCCACCTCGGCCCCAGGCTGCCTCCCTCCGACGCCCCACCTGGACCTGCACCCCCCTTTGGCCCTGGCCCCATTTTGTTTCAGATTCTGGAGATTGCCCTTGGCCGGCTCCCTCCGTCTGCCCTTCACCTGCAGGACAGGCAGGCCGCAAACGTGCGCGGCCGGGAGAGCACTGTCGCGGGGAGTCCAGCCTTCAGTGGGAGAACAGCCGGCTCCAGGAGTGAGCTGAGGGTGAAGGGCACAGTGAGACTCCCCGTGCCTCAGGTGTGTCGGGTCAGATGGGAGCGCTACTGCTTCCCGGCCATGAGGCCCCAGACAAAGGCCCGACCTTCCCCGTGAACATCGCTTTCCTCTGCGACGGGGCGGAGACTACAACACCCACCTCGAGGGACCGGGACCGTGGGGGGTTAAGAGAAGGGTTTTGCAAAGCCCTAAGAAAACAACACACCTGCCTTTCCTGCGGGGAGCCAGCACCCGGCCCAGTGGGAAGAAAGGCCCCAGGCTGCGTCCTGTGTTTGCTACCCTCAGGCTCAGAGCACCTCCTCAACCCTTACTTCACTTCATTCATTCCTGTGAGGCCAGTGTGACAAATAAAATTGCGCACCGCCGATGGATAAAGAGAGGGGAACGTCGAGCTTCTTGGGGAGCAGGCCGTCCAGCGCCCCCGTCGCCAGGGGCAGAGCCGGGACGGAGAGCGGGTTTGGAAACCACGGCCCAGCCACGCACGTCCAGGTCAGGGACCCACGAGGCCGTGCTTTCAGATGCCGGCCCGCCGTGGGCAGCGTTGGTCACTTCGGCAGTGCCCGCTTCGAGCCGAGGAAGCCCGCCCCTCGTCGGTGTGAGCCGAGAGAGGCCCCAGGCAAGGGGCCACCCCCCGAGGTGTGTGCGGAGGAGGCTGAGGAGGAGACGCCATCTCATGGCAAATGTTTTGTTACTCAATCTCTTGACTACCCGTAAAACCCTACGCGTTTCTAATGATGACCCCGAAGTGCCTTCTGAATCATCAGAGCAAGATGAAATTATATGTAGCTAAGGTGCTTTGTTACATTCTTTGCAAATTGGCAATTGACGCATGCAATGAAAGCCTTTCTCTTAACTAGAATATTCCATTAGCATGACCACTGCCCCCAGTCATCCTGCATTTGTACCAGACAAACCAGTGACACATTCAGCCTTTTGTCCTTCCCAGCCTGTGAAAAACAGCTTCTCTTCACTGGACGCCAGAGCCCAAGTCCCCTGAAGGCAGAGATGTGGCGACAGAATGTCCCTGGGCGCCTGGCCCATGGACAGCAGCGTGGACCGTCCGAGGTGGGACTCCACGCACGTAGAGGCCCCCAGCCAGCCCCTGTGCCCCCCAGCAGTCTGCCACACATCAGAGACAGCTTCCCAACATGCGACAGAGACCTGCATGGTGCCTGGGTTCTTGGGGGTCACCCGTTTCCCCGCTCCAGAACCTCATCCCAGAGCCACAGGCTGGGCTACTTTGTAGCCCGTAAAATTCCTCCACGCGGGGAAAAATTGTTTTTGCTTCAAACCTGGTGTGTCTTGCTCTCTATTTGATCACTTAACACAAGATAAGCGATGGGAGTGCTGGGTAAACATTGTTGCAAGAATAAATGAAAATTTGAGAAGTCTTTTGTTTTGCTCTTCTATATTTGTGTCATTTGTTTGTTTAAAGATTTTATTTATTTATCTGAGAGAGAGAGTAGCAGAGGGAGAGGGAGAAGCAGGCTCCCCGCTGAACAGGGAGCCCGATGTGGGACTCGATCCCAGGACCCTGGGATCATGACGTGAGCCGAAGGCAGACGCTTAATGACTGAGCCACCCAGGTGCCCCCATTCTTTGAATATGTAACATGTGCCCTGACACCCCCTACGTCCCTTGGGCTCTTACTTTTTCTTTCCGGAGACAAGCACAGTTTCCTGACAACGCAAGGATTTACGTGATGCATGATGCATGGAAAATACACTCACATAGCTATCCAATGTATGTATCGACATTTACAGTAGGTTTTCTGCAAATGAGGGCGCACTGAACACACCTCCTCATATCGTTTGGGTTTTTTTACTTTATATATTGGAGACTGCTTCACTTCAGTACATGTAGAGCATCCTCAGTCTTTGAAACGGTTTCGTATATCTCATTGTACGGTTGTGCCAACATTTATGTAACCAGCCCCCTGACAGACATGAAATTATTTCCATGATTTCGCTTTTACAATGCTGTGCCGAATACGCTCCGGCAGGAATGTTTCGCGCAGGAGTGTTTGCTGTGGGATGAGAGCTTCGTGCATTTTAAATCTCGCTGGATACCGTCAAACAGTTCTTCCCAGAGGTTCTACTAATTTACACTCCCTGCGGCAGCGTACAAACTGCCTGTCTCCTCCTCACCTTTACAAATACAATGTGAATGCAAAACCTTATTCATAATAATCCTTGCCAAACTGATAAAGGACTTACAGCTCAGCGTTGTTTCAATTTGCATCTTCTTGCAGTGAGTCTGAGCACCAAGTAACCAGCTATGTTTTTTCCTATTACCTCTTCATGTACTTTTCCCACCTTCATATTAAATGCCTGGCCTTTTAAAATATTGATTTTTAGGAATTCGTGTGACTAAACATATTAGCCATTTTCCTGTTATTTGAGCTACAAACATTTTTCCTCATTTATTGTTTATCTTTTAATTTTGTTTGTGATGGTGTTTGCCAACTAATACCTTGGTCAGTCGGGGAGCAGGGTTGGTCAAATATGTCCACCTTTCCTTTTCTGGCTTCCAGATTTTTTTTTTTTAAGATTTTATTTATTTATTTGACACAGAGAGAGAGACAGCGAGAGAGGGAACACAAGCAGGGAGAGTGGGAGAGGGAGAAGCAGGCTTCTGCGGAGCAGGGAGCCCGATGCGGGGCTCGATCCCAGGACCCTGGGATCATGACCTGAGCCAAAGGCAGACGCTTAACGACTGAGCCACCCACGTGCCCGCTGGCTTCCAGGTTTTTTGTCAGAGTTAAAACGGTCTCTCCGAATCAGAGATGATTTGATGATCCTCCCATTTTCCTTCTATTACTTTTAAGGTTCCATTATTCATGTTCAAATTTTCCACCCATATGGTATTTACTTTGGTAAATATGGGTGAGTAGCTGGAACTTTGTTTTTCAGGTGATTACACACTTTCCCACTGATTTGAAATGCCACTTAATTCTGTAATGAGATTGTATTCATTTTCTGGACTTTAAAGACGGTTCCATCAATCTATTCATGAACTAACACCCCATTATAGTGTGTTTAGTATATAGGAAATTGTATTATTGTTCTTTTTCAGTATTTTCTTGGGTTTTCTTAGTTGCTTACTATCTCTCTGAACTAATTTTTTAAATAATTTTTTTTCAAAATTTCTATTTTCACATAACTCAAAATGAAAAGAAAAATCACAAGACACAGTGAAGTCAGTCTTCAGCTTCTAGCACCCAGGCACACCACTGCCTCCCAGGGACAGCCCACGCTATCAGTTTCTTACACATCTTTCCAGAAACAGTTCACATCAATTTCACATGTATGTTTCTTTTTTTTTTTTTTTTTAAGATTTTATTTATTTATTTGAGAGAGAGAGAATGAGGGACAGAGAGCACGAGAGGGAAGAGGGTCAGAGGGAGAAGCAGACCCCCTGCTGAGTAGGGAGCCCGATGCGGGACTCGATCCAGGGACTCCAGGATCATGACCTGAGCCGAAGGCAGTCGCTTAACCAACTGAGCCATCCAGGCGCCCTCACATGTATGTTTCTTACAAGCTTTATAATCTGCGTGCCTCATGCTTCAAAAACTCCTCCACACTGCTAATATTAAATGGGATTGAGCTCAGTATATAAGGAAACTAGAGAACTGGCGTCTTTATGATGAGGAGAGTTCCTACCCACGAACATCCATTCCTTCTCCACCTGCATGTTTTCTTCTGTGTCCAGCAGCATTTAAAGTTGTTGTTGTTATTATAAATGTATTTTTTATTCCATCAGATCTCTTATTTATAAATGAAAGTTACTAATTTTTGTATATTAATGTATATTTTGGTCCCAGCCGCCTCATTAAATTCTCCAGTTGCATGGAATTCTAAATAAAATGATCCTGCCCAGCAGGATCTACAGCCTGCTGGGTGGGGTGGCAGAAGCAAACACACAGGGATGACCCCTTCTTGAACAAGACAGTGCTTTGCTGTCTGTCTGCTCCAAAAGCAATGCACCACCTAGAGTGCAGGTCCTCTTAGGGACCAGATGAGCCCTGCTTACCCTCCTAGGGGATCTGGTTTTCCACACCTTGACTAAGACATGGTTTTCATTGCATTTATTCTGCTTGGGGTTTCCTGAGTTTCTTAACTTTGTTAATGTGCGATGTTATCAAACGTAAGAAAAATTTAGCCACTATTTCTTCAATTATTTTCCTGAGCCTCTCGCTCCTTTCCTTCTGGGTTTCCAAATACTCATATACTTGACCTTTTGTTATTGTCCACCGGGCCTTCAGGCTTAGTTGATTTATTTATAAATCTCTTTCTCTCTGTGCTCTTCACATGGGCTAATTCCCATCAGTCTGCTCCCACATTTACATCCCTTCCTGCTCTCATCTCCATCCTACCATTAATCCCACCTCGTAAGCTTTTTGTTTCAGATAGAAATTCTGAAAGTTAAGGTAGAGGGGAAGATGGTGGTGGAATAGGAGGACCTGAAACTTGAAAAAAAAAACTTTTGAAATTTAGATATTATCTTCTTCTTTTCTAGAATTTCCATTACATTCTTTTCTACAGTTTCTCTTTCTATGCTGAGATTTTTTTAAAAATTAATTATGAATATATTTTCCTTTATATCACTGAGAATATTTATAGTAGCTGTTTAAAATATTTATCTGCTAATTCTAGCGTTTGGATTATTTGGTGTGAGTCTTCACTGCTTGTTTTTTTTTTTTTTTTTCCTTGAGAATGGGTCATATTTTCCTTTTTCTTCAAATACACCAGCTCTATGGACACTTTGGACCAGACAATTCTTTGTTATGGGGGCTGTCCTGTGCATTATACCATGTTTATTCCTGTTTTCTACCTTGCCTATAGTCACAACAATCAAAAATCTCTCCAGACATTGCCAAATGTCCCCCTTGGTGCCAAAACTTCCCCCAGATGGAACCATTCAAATAGAGGAATTTTGGATTGTATCCTGGACATTGTGAATGTTTGGTCATGGAGACCAGGGTTCTGTTATATTTCTCTGAAGAGTGTTGATTTTTTGCTTTATGTTTTAATAACAGATTCATTTTGTTGAACTAAAACTGCAAATGCTGTCTCCTGGATATTGGTTCAAATTTCAGTTCAGTTCTTTTATTCTTATCTGAGTTGCTTAGAGCATGCTTCATGTATGCGTGGTTCAGGGGTCAGCAGAGATTTGAGCAGAGTTTATACACAAAATTTGGGGTTTCCCCCTCTCTGTGTCCCTCTTTCCAGAATTTTTCCTTGATTTCCAGAGACTGGTTGTCCCGAACTCTTCTTTTGGTTCTCCAAGCAAAAGAGACTGCCAGTTTTCAAGTTTCAGCTGCCCCAGATGGTGAAGTCTGGATCCTGTCCTCAGGCCAGAAACCGTGGAACTCTACAAGTGGTGTGTCCTTTGCCCACATGTCAGCTCCCCTCCAGAATAGGCCTATTTGTGGTCACTACCCAGTGTGTTCAGGTGGTTGTTTTTTATATGTTTTTCAGAATAGGTTTTAATTAATTAAAACATCCAATCAGGTGTTTACTTGGCATTACCTGGAAGCAAAATCTGTACAGTCTAATCCTGTAGGAGCTTTTTTTTTTTAAAGATTTTATTTATTTGCGAGAGAGAGAGAGAGCACAAGCAGAGGGAGAAGGAGAAGCAGGCTCCCCGCTGAACAGGGAGCGCGATGTGGGGCTCGATCCCAGGACCCTGGGATCACAACCTGAGCCAAAGGGTTCACCGACTGAGCCACCCAGCTGCCCCAGGAGGTGACCTTTTAATGAGAAGTTTTCATTTTGCTAGCAGTGGAAGAATTACTGCTTCCAGTCATTTCCCTATCAGAGGCAATGGCAGGTCTTCGCTACCTTCTTCTCTGACATAGAAGGGTTTTAGGGAGGTGGGCAGTGACATCTGTCTCATCAGCATTAGCACAGGCCCTCTGAGAACTCTGCTGGCGGTAGGTCTCTCCAGGATGCACGTTTATCATCTGACCAAGCATATCATCCCCCGTCTTCCTCATCACAAGCACTGGCTGGTGAAATTTCCTGCTGTACTAAGTCAAGGGACATACTTCTGGTTCAACTGAACAATCACTGGCTGCACACAAAACAATTTCTTGACTATGTGAGTGTTTCTCTGGTAAGGTCTTGTTTCTACTTAGAGCACAGAAGCGTGTTGATTCTGCACACCCTGAGTAGTTAGTTAAGACTTTCCTCTCTCATGACATCTAAAGTACCATGCGGAACAATAAGGGAATAGACTGAACGCCAGGGCCTGTCTTGGTAAAGGTAGAGCTAAGCCGTTACAACGAAAAAACCTAGAGACTGTACACATGCATCTCTTTCTCATGGAACAGTCTCAAGTGAGCAGTCCAGGAGGAAAAGTAGGGAGGAAGTCAGTGGTCAGCCATTGCCTCTGGCCGTGGCCATCAGCGGATGGTCCACACTGGTTTGCAGCCAGAGGAAAGGGGTAAGAGAGTGCAGAGGAGCAGACTCACATGTCAGAGACCTCAGACTCAGATGCAGCGTACTTCAGTCCTCTTCACGATCCTGCAGCAAGAGCCTACTCCCACGTCTGCCTCCCAGGGGCGCAGGGTCATGTGATCTGCTACCACTCTGTAAGCTCGGGAAAAGGCAGAGCAGATTTTGGTTGGCCGCCCCCAGTTTCCACCAGCATGACTAAAAGTCAGGGGTTTCCACTGCAGCCTTGCAGGCAGACATCCGCCCCCCCACCCCACCCCACCGAGGACTTCTCTCAGCCTCCAGGATCCCGCTGTAAGAGGGTTTGCGTGGTTGACCAGGGATCGGTCAGATGCACCAGAGAGATTGACCCTCTTGCCCAGCTGCTCTTTCAGACACACTGTGTGCAGGAGGATGACCGGGGGGATGGCGGCAGCGCTCCCCGGTGAGTTCTGCCCACAGATTCCTTTAGCTCAGCGTCCCACTGAGATATTACAGTCCGTGCTACAAACTACCAGTGAAGACTCGCAGTGACCATAGCAGATACTGACACGAAAGAGAAACAAGAACTCTGACTCATTTTGGAAAAAAACAAAAAACCAAAAGCTTACCTCAATCCTCGATTTCCTTCCCTAGAAAGACCTCGAAAAATCAATATAGATTCTCAACCATGCTTTTGGATTCCTTCCAGTTGGAAAATCAGGTACGTTTTCTGAGCTATGTGTTGTAAAATATGTTGTAAACTATGGCGGTGCTGTATTTTTATGGCACATTTCCTTTTGTTCCCCTGTCTGAGCCAAGCCCGCCCCACAAGGCACCACTGCTCTCCCGTGTTCACTTGGAAAATTACTGCGGTTTGGACAATATCATCCAACCCATTCCTTGGAAAGAGCATCACGACTTCTGCCTAAAAGTAACTCTTTAAATGGGAAAACTCAAGTGTGTGGCTTGTCATTGGCACAACTTTCTTTTTGTCGTGGGCTGATGCAGATGAAATCGGAAATCCCCAGAGGAAATCGTTCTATTTGGTCACCCTCACATGCCTAACTTAGGGCCTTTTGTGGCAGAACTGGCGGAGGTGAGCTCCCCGCGCACCCTGACCGCACAGCGTCCTCTCTCTCTGGGCACCTGTTCGCCCCAGGAGAAGCCTCAGGAGAGACCTCAGTGGCAGAGGACAGAGGACAGTAGGATCGACCCTGACAGTGAGGGTGGCAGGAGGTGTGCTATGTCTGGGTGGGAACAGCCTGCCTCTCCACGCCGCATGCCCTCAGCCGCTCAGCCCCATGCCCACCCTGCCTGCGCCCAGGGTGCCGGGTTCCACGCCTCGGCCTGGTACCGCCACAGCCCAGCAGCACCGGGCAGCCTTCCCAGGGCTGGATGGGGCTTCACCCGGCCTCTGGAGCCACAGCTCCACCCTGTCTTCCTGTCTTCCAGGCTTACCTGTAAGAGCGCACGGGCAGGTGTGTCTGGGCCCCTGGGCAGAGGCTTAGGTTAGACTCTCAAAGCAGTCCACACCCCCTGAGATGCTCAGAACGGTAGACATGCATTTATTTATTTTTGTTTTAAATAAGGACGGCTGCGGAATGAAAGATATTCTTGATACTAAGTATACTCTCTTGTTTAAATGAGGTGAAGTGACAGTAAGCAAACTGGAATCCTCCTTCAGCTGAAAGAAGGGGGAAGGGGGAAGGAGGGAAGGGAACAGAGTGGAGCAGAAGTGGGTCTGTGTGCTTTACCCACATGCGACATCTCATTTGACTTTCTGGATGACCAAGTGAGGCAGGCATTCTCTTCCATTTTACAAACAAAGAAAACAAGGCCCAACGGTTTAGGAACTTGCCCAAGAAAGGGTAAGAACTAGGAAGAGAGCCCACGGATGTCTGATTACGAAACTTCCCAAGACGCCGTGGTAGCTTTTTAAAACAGTGCTTTTGCATGTGGGCAGAGAGGCAAAGAACAAGCCCTTCCAAAGCAGAGGCGGTTCCAAGGAACCTCCTAGAATGTGGAAAGGGGAAACGTACACAGAGCCGTCCATCCGCTCTCCCAGCGCTTTGGGAGGTTTCCCATCGTTTCCCAGGGAGGTTCTGGTACCTGCCTGCGAACCACAGGGCAGGGTTGGCCCGTCTCTGTGGCTATCTGTTGTGAACGGTAGCACTGCATTCCAGGCTCAGATAATGGCAAACACGTAGTAAAACCATTTTTCAAGAGGGCCCAGCGGGCCACCGTGAAGCTAGGCACTTCTCCTTGTGTGGGGACACCTGCACTTTATGGGACCCCTGGTCCATGCCCACTAGACACCAGAGGCGCTGGCATCCCCTGAGACAAGCAACATGTCCCCGCAGGTATCTAAAACAGCCCCTCAGAGCCAGGGCCACCCCTGCTAAGAACCACAGAAACGAAGCATCGGCAACAGATAAACAGGAAAAGTCAGTTCGTAACGGGTTTTGGAGGCACGACTTACAAGTTGTGGGCCTTTAAGAAAGTCCTGTCATTCCCCCTTCTGAGCCTCAGTCAATCCATCTGCAAAGTGGAGGTTCAGAATCACCTATTCTCCTTCCTCACTTGGGTGATGTGAATACCAAACGTGACCCCGCTCATGAAATGGCTTTTGAAACCCCCTGAGCCCTACAAATGGCTGCAGTGCCCCACGCAGGCCCCCACCTGCAGCCCACACCCCACACCCCACCCTGTGCATGTGGAAACATGCACGGTGGGCTCCTGTCCCATTTTCTGTGGCACAAAATCTTTTTCATTCCACCATCTGGGAAGCAATCTAATAGGATAAATAATACGTAGGCGTAATCAGGTGGTAGCAGACTCTTCTCCCCCCCTACACCAGCGTCTTAAGAGAGCGTTCCCAGAGACAAACTTCCCTCCCCAAGAGAGAGTCTGGAATGTGGCCGTGCATCTAGTAGAGGCCGCCAGGGCTCTGGTGAGCAGGGCTTGGGAAATGCGAGAGCTCCTGTGGACAGGGCTTGGGTCCCGAGGCTGAGATCGGCCGGGGCGGGGTGGTGCTCAGCAGCTTCCCACTCCTGCGACCCTGAGCAGAACAGCCCCTCTATGCCTGGATCTCTTCTTCCTTAGCACGGAGGGCAGATCACTCTCTGCCTTATGGCAGTGGGATGTGGGTCACACGGGAAGGTCCTGTACAAAGAGAAGCAATAATTAAGAAGAATAATGTTAGCCCACCTGGGGAACAAACTATATATGTGTAGTTCATCCACACATGAGGGTGGTTTTGCTCCTCTGGGAAAGGCAGACATAATACTGCTTCAAGCATTTGTTTATTGGTGTGTATTTACAAATGCTGCTTATACGAAGCCCAAGATGCACTTCTGTCTATTGGGCAACCGGCACTTGGAGTTATTCACAAACGCTCCCTGAAGGATGAGTGCTGACTCCATGCTGGGGGAAGCCTGTTCGAGAACACAGCGTGAAGCCCTGAGGACAGATTCCACTCTGAGTCAGAGTAATGTGGCGGAACAGGCACAGGACCTGGCTTCCAATTCCGGCAACTCCCTTTCGGCTTTTAAGACACAAGGATACGTCTTGCCTTCTCGCAGTGCCAGGTTTCCTGAACTAAAACCCAGGGATCACTTTACTTCACAAGTAAGACTTGCCTCTTCTCAGCGTGGGAACCAAAGGAGATGAAGCCTGTAGGAAATTCCCTTTGAAGTACAATCAGATCTCAGATCCAGAGCAGTGGCCCGCTGTCGTTGATCTCAAATCCGCATAACTGAAACTATTTCCGCAAACCCTCCTCACGCGTAAATACGTACACTACATATGAGTAGGACCATGCTAACATATGACTTGTATTAAAAATCACACACAACAATTAAAATGCCGGAAGGATGAGTTAAGAATTAAACACAAAATGCACTAAAATAATTTTGTATTTTTTAATTTATTTATGGTACTGAAAACCTTTTTTTAAAATATCTTATTTATTTATTTATTTATTTATTTATTTATTTATTTATTTATTTATTTGAGAGAGAGAGAGTGCGCACAAGTGGGGGGCAGAGGGCAGAGGTGGAGGGAGAAGAAGATTCCCCACTGAGCAGGGAACCCAACACGGGGTTTGATCCCAGGACCCTGAGCTCATGACCTGAGCCGAAGTCAGATGCTTAACCAACTGAGCCACCAGGTGCCCCCAGAAAACCTTTTCATGCTCACTAAAATGGCCCTATTCTCCATAATAAGATTTTTAGTGGAAGCATTGTGACTGAATGCACTTTGCTATTTCTGAGACTCTTAGTCTAACATTTTCTTTTTTTTTTAATTTTTTAAGATTATTTACTTATTTATTTGACAGAGAGAGAGAGAGACACAGCGAGAGAGGGAACACAAGAAGGGGGAGTGGGAGAGGGAGAAGTAGGCCTCCCGCTGAGCAGGGAGCCCGACATGGGGCTCGATCCCAGGACCCTGGGATCATGACCTGAGCTGAAGGCAGACGCTTAACGACTGAGCCACCCAGGCGCCCCAGTCTAACATTTTCTGATACAACATCTGTAAGTCTGATTCTAAGTTGTTTATTTTGATACTGGATTTTAATGGCTATCAAACTTGTTAAAAAATACTCCTTAAAGAAGGACAAATCCAAAGATTAAGGAATAATTAACTTACCAAATCATTTTACCCACTTTCCAATCTTATCCACCAATTATGCATTTTTATTGTTGAAACTCAGCTAGTAAATTTCCATCTTCCCCGATGTCAATTAGTTTTTCATGCAAATTAACCATAAGGCACTACATGCTAACATTTTTTAGCAAATGGGATTACAACCCACCATTGTTGGGAAGATTGTTAAATAAGATAAAGATGTCTCTATTTTTTTAAAGTGTGCAGACAGGAGCATTTTAATAGATGACACACATTATTTTGGGCAACAATAAAAAATGTAGTCCATCTGTTTTCCAAAAGTTCTCTCAAATTTCTTTCAAAAAGCTGTTACTTTCTTACTCCTTATTTTTTAAAATTCACCTTTATCTTGGGGGCGCCTGGGTGGCTCAGTTGGTTAAGTGTCTGCCTTCAGCTCAGGTCATGGTCCCAGGGTCCTGGGATCGAGCCCCGCATCGGGCTCCCTGCTCCGCAGGAAGCCTGCTTCTCCCTCTCCCACTCCCCCTGCTTGTGTTCCCTCTCTCGCTGTGTCTCTCTCTCTGTCAAATAAATAAATAAAATCTTTAAAATAAAATAAAATAAAATAAAATTCACCTTTATCTTGAAGGTACAAATTAAGAGTGTTTATTTTTCTTTTAAAAATATCTGCTAAGAAGCATCCTCTGACAGTCTTTGGTTTTCCCGGTGACTGAGCCACCAGGTGCCCCCAGAAAACCTTTTCATGTTCACTAAAATGGCCCTATTCTCCATAATAAGATTTTTAGTGGAAGCAATGTGACTGAATGCACTTTGCTATTTCTGAGACTCTTAGTCTAACATTTTTTTTTAATTTTTTAAGATTATTTACTTATTTATTTGACAGAGATTTGTTACATTTGTTTTGTAAAAGAAAACCATATCATCCATCTTTAAGTCCAACAGCCTTTAAGTTATCCTTGCTGCAATTTAACCACAATAATCCTGTGTAGTACAAAAAGTCTTCATGGTCATTCTCCACCTCATCACAAAGTACTATAAGCATTCTTTTACGTTTTTATTTCTAAATCAGCGTAGCTGTGTTAGTGACATCTGGGGCACCTGCAGGATGTGTGGCTCTGGGAGTTTGGTTGCTGTTAAGTCACTCACACAGGTACAATGAACGAGCCCCCATGTACTGTAGTAACTGTGATCTTACCCCACATCCTCTCCTGTAAGGGACAGTTTGCCAGTGAAATGTATTTATTTTAATAAAACGCCATTTACTGTTAAGAATGTATGTTCCATAGCACATCTTTCTTTACCTACACAGGGGAAAACGGATCTTTTAAAAATTTAATTGTTGAAGCAGAATGCAGTAAATACCATGACTCAAGACACACTGGAAACATACACACCTTGATGAGACACAAGATATTCTCAGAGTCTCAAAGTGTCTCCCCACAAGATGCTTACTAATTACGAGAAGAGCAACAGTAACTCTCCAGAGCTCTGACCAGGAGATCAAGGTTACCACCACCAGCCGTGAGACAAATTGATCCTCGTCACCCTGAGATGAGGGGCTGAGAAGGACCCAGCATCACCTCTGGCGTTCCTGCCAAACATGCACAACCTTGATCCATTCCTGAGAAAACAGATATCCTAAATCTAACGGGCCGGTACCTTTCAAAAGTGTCAAGGTCATGGGGCGCCTGGGTGGCTCAGTCAGGTGATCGTGGACCTCTTGATTTTGGCTTGGGTCGTGATCTTGAGATCATGGGACTGAGCCCCGAGTCGGCTCCTCGCTCAGCCAGGAGTCAGGCTCCGTGTTCAGCGGGGAGTCTGCTTGGGATTCTCTCCCTCTGCCCCTCCCCCCTCTTGCTCTCTCTCTCAATTAAATAAATAAATAAATCTCTGTTTTTAAGTGTCAAGGTCATGAAAGGCAAAGAAATCAAAGAAAGACTGAGGAACAGTCCCACATGGGAGAAGTTTGAGGAGACCCCACAACTAAATGCAGTGAAGATCCTGATAGAATCCTACTAGGAAAAGGCCAGTGGTGGGAAAATCAGAGAAATTCAGACAAGGACTGCGGATAGTGAGCGTCGAGGCTGATTTCCCGGTCTCAGCCAGTGCACTGTGGCTGGGTGAGTGCTACCATTTGGGGGACTAGGTGAAGGATATGGGGAACTCTCTGTATTAGCTTTGCATCTTTTCTGTAAATCTGAAGTTATTTTTAAAGTGAAAAGTTAAAAAAAGGAACATCTATACTCTTATCCAGCTGTGTAGCAAATCTCCCACACCGTGTAATGTGTTCTAGCCTCGTCCTCCCCGTGTGCGGCAGTGTTTTCTACGTGCATTCCAGCAGTGTTTTATGACAAAGGGAATGCATTTCTGTTTGCCACCCCAACATTTTCTTTGTATTTTAGCTGTGTGAACCACAGTTGGGAGTCCCTCCTCAATGGTATTCAACTTAAATCGCTGCTAAGTTCAAACACTCAAAAGAGGCTTCTGGAAATGTATCCAACTTTTAGTGAAATTTTATATTGTACTGTAGGAGCTTAAAAATGGTAAAATTTTGTCTTCATTTTCAAGCGTTTCATCCTTAAGTGCCTTGCTCATCTCAATGACTTCAAACTATTATCAGCTGATATTTCAAAACGCGACATATACTGAGATGAAGGTTACCTTTGGTGATCATGAATCTATACCAACAATTCAGTCTAGATCGTTCTGAGTCACGTGGCCTCATGAGGCTTGAGTGGGTTGTCATTGTCTTGCCCCGTGGAGTGTCCACAGAAGCTGAGGGTGGGAGGGTCCCCTTTGCCATCTTGCTATTTGCTTGGGTTTGCTTCATCAACGGGATCGTCAGTCTGCAACCGATGCAGGATTCTTTCTAAGTCAGTGTTCTACTTTGGCAAGGATTAGTTTTCCTTAAAACCAGATAATTTGTAAATCCAATAAAACAGACACAACCAGGCTATTTCTAAGATTCTGTACAAAAGCCACTGAGGAGCCACCATCAACTCTCTGACTGGGACCTTCTGGCCAGGACACTTCCACCCGCATGTGACAGTTATCGCTGGAGAGACCAACTCATGAGGGCCCCAGTCCCTCTGAACAGTAGAGCCTGGCAATGTTGGTTTCTTCATGTTTTAGATGAAAATAAATATTAAGAGAAGTTCAGATGATCTTTTCCCTACTCTCCAAAGTAGTGTCTCCCGTAATGTCCAATAAAGTAGCCTTGGCCACATGCGGCTATTTAAATAAAACTGTAAATTAGTTAGTGGAAAGTAAATAAAATTAATGTTTATGCATGTTCATGAGCCACATTTTAGGAGAGCAATAAGCAAGGGCTGCCATATTGCACAGAGCAGGTGGAGCTCGTTTCCCTCATCATGGCAAATTCTGGGAGGCAGCGCTCCAGTGGTTGCCCCGTGGACCCCACTGTGTGGCTCGCTGCATTCGAGCAGCGCTGACGATCTCCTGGGCGTGAGCCCTGGTCTGAACGCAAGGTCTGCTCATCACGAGCCCGAGCTGTCAGTGCAAGGACATGTGTGGGGCGCAGGGCTGGGGACCCTCCATGCCCAGGGCGCCCCCTCTCATGCACTCCTCCCCTGGAGTTTTCCTTTCACCACTTCGCTCTTGAGAAGCTGGGGAGGCCCCGTGAGGCCCCGTGAGGCTCCATGAGGCCCCGTGAGGCCCCGTGAGGCTCCATGAGGCCCCGTGAACTCTCTGCTAGGGTGTGGGAGCCAGGCTCGGGGTCCGAGCTTCCTCTTGACGCCAGCTGGGGATCAGCACGCTCTTAGCAACATCTGAAAAGACCCACAGCTACTGTGAGTCCAGTTCCCATAAATCAAAGCAAAATAATAGCTCAAGCTGCCAAAACAGTATTATTATTCGTCCTGTGGTTTGCTATAGGACAACTTATTAAGATGACAAAGAAATACGGGTCTGAGTGAAAACCCTTTAGAAGATGGAAGGGAGTCCACGTGCTGGAAGGCCAGCCGTGTGTGCCCGGTGCAAGCCAAGCGTGGGGGTGTGGAGGGCCAACGGGGGGCCATCCTGGAAGAAAAGAAGTCAGGCTGTGAGAACCGAGTTCCGAGAGGCACAGACTTGGTGAAGCTCCGCCAGGGAAACTCGATCCGCTCTACAGTTTAGCCAAGGGCCGGCCCACGGGAAAGAAGCTTTTGGGGTGACCCAACACTGGCGTATTTCCAGCATGAATTATTGTTCACCTGGGCAAGGAGGCTGGAAAAATCAGGTCAGTGGGAGTTGAGGAAGCAGTCCATCGGCAGTGCAAACCCCACACCTACTGAGAAAGACCCTTCAGGAAGAGCGCTTCCATCCAGACCCCCAGCAGAGAGGAGCACCAGCACCCACTGGGCTGTTTCCCGCATCGGGAGAGGAGGATGAGGAGGGAAACGGAATACATTTCAGGAAGGAGAGCTCCCAGCCAGCTTCTCACAAGACAAATGACAAGAGAAGATGATGGAGTTCTGTTCATTTGCTTTGGCCCGGGGATCTGGTCCAGGAGGGAGCAGAAGCCCGTGAGGTTTGAACACCTGGTCACCGGTGTGTGTGGAAATGGATAGCTGATTTCCTTAACAGGAAACAACAGCTGTTTCTACTCAGGGACCAAATAATATTTTTCAAAGTCTGGCTGAGCAACTGGGTTTTCTTTTACTGGCAAACCCCGCACAGTGTCTTATAAATTTGACACTAACACCTTTTTCTTAACTTGTTCCTTCTGCTGACACATCAGAAAACAGAAAGGCTTATGTTCTTCACTCCGTGTGTGGCCCTGGAATGCCCCTGAGCACTGGGGGACTTCCACCAGCTCACGCCTGCCGCCTGTCACCTGTCCTCTCAAAGCCTCTGCCCAGAGCGGCCCCTCTCTCACTCAGAGCTGACGACGCAATCTCCTCCCTGTCCTGATGCCCCGTCCCCTTGCTGGTCAGAATCTCAGTGGCCGAGCTGAAAGAGCTCTTTGTCCAACAGGGAAAGAAGAGGAAACCAAGTGTAAGTTAGTTTTTTTTTTTTTAATGGAGGTCTACACAAACACAGTATAGTATAAAAAGTACATTAATCGTAAGTGTACAACTCAATGGTTTTTACCATGTATACTCTAGGTCAAGATCTGGAACATTCTCAGCACCAAGAATATCACCTCACACACCCTCCCAGTCCATTAGCCACCCCACTCCCAGAAGCAACTACTATTCTGATTTCTATAAACATTGACTCTTCCCATGAACCAGGTACACACTATGGGCCAACTAATCTCCCAAGAGGGGCTCCTGTTAACCAAGTTCATAAGCTAGACGTATAAAACAGTGATACCAACTTATTCATTTGCAGTTGGAAATGCAATTTCCCCAGGAATTCACTCCCTGCTGGCAAAACTTCTCTCTTGCCAGGATAGAGACATACTCAAAGTCAGCTTCCCAAGACTCTCTCCCTCGGTGGGCAAGAGCTAGGGGAGCATTGCTAACATCTGGGGCCATGATTCTTCTTGTAAGCTTCCAGACCACAAACCCAACACTAACGGGAAAAAGACTGACAACACCAAGTGTTGGCCAGGAAATGGAGCAATTGGAACTCCCATACACTGCTGGCGGTATGTAAGCTAGTAAAACATCTTTGGGCAAAAGCATGGCATTTTCTGCAAAACCAAGCAAATGGCTGCCCCAGGACAAGCAAATCTGTCTCTAGATTTAGACCCTACAGATGTGCATACATGGGCTCACCAAAAGGCATGTGTTAGAATGTTCACAATAGCTTTATTTGTAAAAGCCCCAAACTGGAAATTACCCAAAAATTGCATCTATGGGAGAATGGATAGATACAATGAAACACTATTCATCAGTGAAGCAGGAAGATAATAGTGACCCATCCAGTAAGTGGCAGAGCCAGGATTTGAGCCCAGAAACTTGCTACTAAACCTGAGATTCTCCTCCAGATACAATGTAATAATCAGTACTTGCAAACATTGCTGGTGGGAACATAAAGTTGAAGAGCCATTTTGAGAAGTGCATTAGCAGACTGTAATAACTACAGATGCATTTGTCATAAAATGTAGCAGTTAGTCCTCTGAGATACAGTCTAACCACACTCGCAGTTCACACAAAGAAAGGGATACCAGCACAGTTGTAATAGAAAAGAGGGGCAAGCCGTCACGTGATCATAAGATGGAACGCCATACAGCCCTTATGATAAACTTGATGTTTATGTATCTATTCAAAATATGAATAGATCTCATGTTCTATCTACATGATCTACTAAAAAAATGAATAGATCCTAAAAATATAATGTGATCAACAGAGTAAAAGCATAACCCACAGAATGGGAGACAATATTTATGAATCATCTATTTAATAAGTGATTAATATCCAGAATAGAGAACTCCTCAAACTCAGTGAGAAAAAAAACTGATTAAAAATTGGCAAAGGGGGTGTCTGAGTGGCTCAGCCTGTTAAGCATCTGACTCTGGATTTTGGCTCAGGTCATGATCTCATGGTCATGGGATTGAGCCCCAGTCGGCTCCTCACTCAGCCAGGAGTCTGATTGAGATTGTCTCTCTCCCTCTCCCTCTGCCCCTCCCCCTGCTCACACACACACTCTCTCTCTCTCTCTCTTTCAAATAAATAAATCTTAAAAAAAAGGGGGCAAAGGACTTGAATAGACATTTCTCAAAGAAGATCTACAAATGTACAATAAGCAAATGAAAAGATGCTCAATTACTAATCATGAGGGAAGTGCAAATCATAACTACAATGACATACCACCTCTCACACTCGTCAGGATGGCTACTATAAAACAAACAAACAAACAGGAAATAGCAAATGTTGACAAGAAATCGAAACCCTTGGGCACTATTGGTGGGAATGTAAACAGGTAGGATTGTAAAGCGGTACAGCCCAGGTGGAAAACAGCATGGCGGTTCCTCAAAAAAATTAAAAATAGAATTACCACATGATCCAGCAATGCCACTTCTGGGTACATACCCAAAATAATTGAAAGCAGGGTCTTAAAGAGATGTTTGTGCACCCATGTTCATCACAGCATTATCCAAAATAGCTAAAATGTGGAAGGAAACCAAATGTCCATCAACAGGTGAACAGAATAAGCAAAATGTGGTGTGTATGTACAATGGAATATTTATTATTCAGCCTTAGGAAGGAAGGACATTCTGACACCTGATGCGACATGGTTGAAACTTGAGGACATTATGCTGGGTGAAATAAGCCGGATGCAGAAGGACATATGTGTCCTTCTGCATGTGTCTGACGCCACTCATATGAAGTACTTAGAGCAGTCAAATGCAAAGAGAAAGTAGACGGTGGGTGCGGGTGGGGGGCGTGTAACAGGGTAGC
>NC_138371.1:174366788-174398831 GCF_054177405.1 Leptonychotes weddellii | reverse complement strand
GGGACTCCAGGATCATGACCTGAGCCGAAGGCAGTCGCTTAACCAACTGAGCCACCCAGGCGCCCTGTCTGTCTGCTTTTGGTATCAGGATAATGTTAGCCTCACAGAATGAGTTTGGAGTTCCTCTTTTAGTTATTGGAATAGTTTGAGAAGAATACGTATTAACTTTTCTTTAAATGTTTGGTAGAATTCACCTGTGAAAACATCTGGTCCAGGGCTTTTGTTTTTTGGGAGTTTTTTTTTATTACTGATTCAATTTCATTGCTGGTGATTGGTCTGTTCAAATTTTCTCTTTCTTCTTGCTTCAGTTTTGGTAGATCATATGTTTTTAGGAATTTATCCATTTCTTGTAAGTTTTCCAATTTGTTGGCATATAATTTTTCAAAATTCTCTTACAATTGTATTTCTGTGGTGTTGGCTGGTATTTCTCCTCTTTCATTAGTAATTTTGTTTACTTGGATCCTCTCCCCCTCTCCCTTTGTTAATGAGTCTGGCTAGAGGTTTATCAATTTTGTTAATCTTTTCAAAGAACCATCTCCTGGTTACATTGACCTGTAATATTGTATGTTAGTTTCTACATCACTTATTTCTGCTCTAATCTTTATTATTTCCTTCCTTCTGCTGGGCTTGGGTTTTGTTTGTTCTTTTTCTAGCTCCTTTACATGTAAGGTGGGGTTGTTTTAAGATTTTTCTTGCTTCTTGAGGTAGGCCTGTGTTGCTATAAACCTCCCTATAAGAACACCTGGCATCCCAAAGGTTTCGGACTGTTGTGTTTTCGTAATCATTTGTTTCCATGTGCTTTGATTTCTTCTTTGATTTCTTGGTTGACCCATTCATTGTCGAGTAGATGTTATTGAACCTTCATGTATTTGTGCTCTTTCCAGACTTTTTCTTGTGGTTGATTTCTAGTTTCATAGCATTGTGGTCAGAAAAGGTGCATGGTGTGACCAATTTTTTTGAATTTTTGAGACTTGTTTTGTGGGCTAATAGGTGATCTGTTCTGGAGAATGTTCCCTATGCACTTGAAAAGAATGTGTATTCTGCTTTAGGATGGAATGTTCTGAATGTCTGTTAAGTCCATCTGGTCCAGTGTGTCATTCAAAGCCACTGTTTCCTTGTTGGTTTTCTGTCCATTGCTGTAAGTGGGGTGTTAATGTCCCCTACTATTATCGTATTTTACTGTCCATTATGTCTTTTATGTTTGTTTTATGTACTTGGGTGATTCCATGTTGGGTTCATAAATATTTACAATGGTTTCATCTTCTTGTTGGATTGCCCCCTTTATTATTATAGTGCCCTTCTTTATCTCTTGTTACAGTCTTTGTTCTAAAGTCTATTTTGGGGGTGACTGGGTGGCTTAGTCATTAAGCGTCTGCCTTCGGCTCAGGTCATGATCTCGGGGTCCTGGGATCGAGCCCCGCATCGGGCTCCCTGCTCTGCGGGGAGTCTGCTTCTCCCTCTCCCACTCCCCCTGCTTGTGTTCCCTCTCTCGCTGTGTCTCTGTGTCAAATAAATAAAATCTTTAAAAAAAAAAAGTCTATTTTGTCCACTCTTAAGTATTGCTACCTTGGCTTTCTTTTGGCATCCATTTGCATGATAATTGTTTCCCTAAGTTCAACTTCTAAATGAAGTCTTTTTGACTAATTTTGCTTTTTATTTGGTATGTCAAATCACATGGGAAGCATTGTCAAATAAGTGATGATAAACCTTCTTAGTGATAATAAACCTTATTATATGGTGGGATACTATGATTGTTCCAGAAATTATATAGAATTCCTAAGGTTTTTATATGTCCTGGTATAATGTCATCACTTGTAATCCTACTATTGAAATGTTGTGTGTCACTGAATTTCCTTGTCGATTGCATTGTAATGACAAATACAGGTCTCTGATACCTTTAAGATCATAAAAGTAAGAGTAAGAATTTCTGGAACTAATGGGAAAACTGTGTCAAACACTCTTGCTTGAAACACTGCTGGTTCTCTAATGTTTGCTCTTCCAGATTTAAAGCTACCTATGACTTACAGAAATTTTGTAAAATATTCCTTTGTAAACAAATATGAAACTTTTGTCTTTTTCTCCCCATTTCAGAATTCAGAAACACTCAGTATTTACATATTTTCATGGCAATATATTTATTTGTATGAGTTAAAAAAGAATCTGTTCTTGCAACAGGACACCATTGGAAACATTGGTCATATTACCAAGGCTTTGACTGGGTTGTCATATTGGAGAGAGACATGCACAGACTCAGACATGACCAGACAGCTTCAAGGCTGACTTTATGGAGCCAACAGAGCCCCTTGGAAAAACCAGCCTGGTACCTTGTTTACGGGGTTCCCTGCAGCCTGACCAAGTGAGTAAAGGTCACTTCCTGGCAGGGGCAAGAACCTCAGGATATTTGAGGGACTTTGAGAAGAGAATTCACCCAAACCTATAGGTATTGCAGGCAGTCTGATCGAAAGTATTTGACTTGGCTTCTTAGCCTCAAGAAGCTGTTAAAACTTCAATCTGAAATTCTTTATGAAAAGTTCCAGTAAAGCAGATTAAAAACAGAACAGAAAAACAACTATATGGCTAATCACTATTCTTGCTGTGCTTATGTAAATAATTAGGCCAAGTTTGTTAAAATTGGACTAATTTTACAAACAAATTAGTCTTGATTTGACTATCTTTGGAAATGAGAGTGATTCGAGAGGGTGAAATCATGTTTCAGTAACACACATTTATGGATGTTAGATTCTAGTTCTGATCAGTTCTCTTTGAGTGTTATTTGCTTATAAAACTGGGCTGCATCCTGAATTCTTCTGCTTTCCTCAAATGTCTGGCTATGACTCTCCAAACTAAGGTTTCCAATCTTTTCCCAATTTCTTGACTTGGAATCATTGAACTAAAACTGCTCTTTTTCCTGAAGCCCTCTGGACTGAAGCTGGACAACTTGAGGTCATCTTAAGAGAGGAATTGCCACAGTGACCCATGTGTAGACAGTCTTCATGCCTGTCATTGTATGGGCCACTCAGATAAGGAGACATAGAGGTACTTGAACAAGTTTATTCCAGTCATCCCAGTTTGATGGATCTGCCATTGGAAAATCCAGACTTTGAGATATTCATGGATTAGAACAGTTTTATGGATTAAAGACAATGAAGACCTGGATGCAGCCGTGACACATCAGCTGCTGTCCACTGCTAAGGACACCAGAAATAAGACTGACTGCCTAAGGGAACAATTGGGCAGATCAAGCTGCCAAGTTGGCAGTCAGTACAAAGACTCCAAAACCCCCTATAATGACTTTAGTACCAGACGTAGACTTAACTTACTATCAACCAAGGTAGACCTGAGAAGAGCTAGGGCATGGCCATTTGAGCACCATGCAGACACTAAAGCTGGCTGGAGATACAATGAATCCTTGTTCCAGAACATCTTATGGAAGACACAACTAACCATATTCACTGAAGCACCCATGATGGGTGAGACACTTCTCTTCAGTGGGTCCAGAAGTGTATTGCAGGTCCTGATCTTCAGAGAACTGTTCAGAAATGTGACATGTGTGTTACAAACAGTCCTAAGACTGAGCCTCCACCAGTTCTGAAAGATAAACAACTTAGAGACCCCGAACCTGGGGCTGGCAGGCAGCCCTTACCATGATGCCAAAAACAACAGGAATTCTCGGTATTTGCTAGTGTTTGTAGACATCTTTACAAGTTGGGTTGAAGCCTTCCCACACTGTTTAGAAAGGCCTCAAAAGTTGTCAAAAACACCTTTGAATGAAGGCATTCCCACGTTTGGACTGCCGCTAGCAATTCAGCATGACGATGGAGTTGGCATTTGTGGCAAAAGCCACACAAGCAGTGTCCAGTGCCTTGGGCATTCCATAAAAATGACATGCTTCCTGGAACCACAACCAACTGGGAAAACAGAAAAAATGAATTTTGGCAAAGATATGCCAAAAGACCAACTTGGGGAAAAAGCCTTGCTGGATGCCCTGCTTCGGGTAAGCGTGGCCCCCAGAAGTGTGCTTGGGGTAAGCTCCTAGATGTTCTATGGAAGACTCTTTCTACACCCTTTTCATGACTTAGGAGTTCCTGACAGGCTTCCTTTGGGGAGTTGGATACTATCAGGTACTTTCAATGCTTAAGTTCGCTTCCAGCAGGTTAATGGACACACCCATGTATCTGTTCCCCACCTGAATCCTGGAGACTTGGTGTCAATAAAGACTTGGAAGAGCAGGTGCCTGAAGGACCAGCTCCAACTTCATGGGACAGGACCTCATGAGGTGCTGTGGACCATCCATTCCTCGGTGAAACTACACTCAAAGTACAAGAATCCACAGGTTCCCTACACCCTGTCAGCAAGGAGAATGTAGAAAAGAACCCAGGTTGGACCAGCGAACCTCTGACAGACCTGAAACTACTATTTAGGAGTGCTGGTCCAAAGAAATCAATCACTAAGTATAATACACTGCTTGGTTACAACAGCTCTCCCATAAGCCCTGGATAAATACAGTGCAAGAACTAATAATCAAAGTACAAAAATCCTGGCAATGCAGAATGTCGGGTTTCATCCTGAAACTGAAGAATATTTCTAGGCAAGTGTGGAAAGGTTCCACTCCTCTACCCCGGTCTTCACCCCATGTCGGCAGGAAGGAACCAGAGCCATGGAAAAGCTCTAGGCACCTGGACCCTGATGATCCTTTACCCAGAAAATCTCAGTCAGCTGATGAAGTTCTACAACTAATGGGAAATGTCCAAGGTGGCCAGATCAAGGATTGGACAGACAGAATTTAACAGCTTTCCTGCATGCAAATAATAGCCAATAAAGCAAAATTATGGAAGAACTGGTCCATGTATGGTAGCAACTAAAATGCAAAACACCAATAAAAAATAGGAGGAAAACTATAAAACTTCACTGGAGGATACAGTAGATACCATAAGTGAATGGAAGCACACTATATACCTGCATGAGAGATGCAAATAGCAAATACATAGGTATCCTCCAAATTAATCTACAATAGCTAATGGAAGCGAATAGAATGTTTGCCCTATAAAATATAAAAATAGATACCGTAAAGCTATTGCAACAAAAACAGTAGAGCTTATTGCAGGAATCAGTCAGTCAGTGGAAACTGAGACATGCGTGCATATATGAAACTTCAGCATATAATAGAGTTGACATTTCATAGGATTGAGAAAGTAACAGACTATTCAGCATTGGACTGGACGATGGCCCATCCATTTGGGGAAATACTTGGTGTGGGTTAATTTGTAAGATTATTTGAAGTTCCCCGCGCTTTTACATACTTCTCTCACTTGAACTTCATGTGGACGTATTCTTACCATTTCACGAAAGAACTGAGCCTTGGAGACGGGAAACAACCACCTGGGGTCACGTGGGGTCATGCAGCTGGCGACACCCCCCCCCCCCGTCCCGCCGAGGGCACAGGCGGCTACCCCAGGGGCCACTCCCCACACCTGGAGGCATCGCTCCCCTGGCCCATCATACTCAAGGAGTTTCAGGAACTCCCTACCCCAAACACCAAATAAATTCCAGATGGATAAAGGAGGTTTTTTTTAAAAATATAAAGAGGATAGGAGAATATTTTATAATTTTGGGGTGGAAAAGACTTTCTTAATCAAAATATAATATAAACTCATATAAGGAAAAAAAAGTTCAGAGATACCAAGCTCAAAATTTAAAGCTGCTTTATGACAAAAGATGCTATGAACAAATATAACAACAACAGACTGGGAGAAAATATTTGCACATAACAAAGCAATAAGAAAATTAGTAATTTTAGAATACATACAAATGGCCACCTGAAGAGTTGCGGAAAAATCACTACAAACAAGGAAAGTGCAAATCATATTTAAATACATATATTTATATATAAAATATACAATATGTATGTATTATATAGTATGTATAAAATATGTAACATTTAAGTAGTTAATATATAATATGTTAATTATAATGTAATGTATCATGTATAATTATATTTTTTTCTCAAGATGGGAAAAACATTTATTTTGTTAATATCCAGTGATGATAAAGATAAGGGGCAGTAAGTAAGTTCATATACTGCTGGTAGAAGTGTAAAAGCACAGCTTTTTGGGCAATTTGGCAGAAAGATAAAAGTGTGAGGTTTTTCTATTACAATTTCATCTCTGTATCATAGAGAAAAACACATGTGCATGATGAGATATTTATCTTAAAATGGCTTGCAATAAGGAAAAAGTTGAAGCAATCTAAATGTTGATCAACAGAGGAGTGTTTAAATAAATGAGGACAGAATTATTTGCAGTAGTTAATTATAGGTTAATTAATCTATATGTATTGACATGGAAAGAGCTCCAGGGCAAAGTGTTACAAAGGGAAAAAATGAGCTAGCGTAAGATCAATACATAGGCTACGATGACATTTAAGTACAAAGCAAGGCAAAACTGCGTGTTACCTATGGCTAGGTAACAAACCACCCCCAACTTAATTTGCTCTGGCACCTACACTTTGGGAAGGGCTTGGGGGATGTGGACAGCTCATCTCTGTGCACTCGGGTGTCACCTGGACTTGGAACCACCTGCAGACTCACTCATGTGTCTAGTGGCTGAGTCGGGCAGCCCTGGCTGCCCAGGGGACTCAGCTGAGGTTGTGGCAGGAACACTCGTGTGGCCTTTGCGGGAGGCTGTGTCCCAAGGGTGAGGCTCCATGGACTGGGTTTGCCCAGAAGCTGTGTTGCCTTGTCCACCATCAGCTGGGAAATCTCGGGGCGTCCCGGCTGTGGTCTCTCCTTGTGAGCCCAGGCCAGGCCGGAGCTTCATCCAGAGGCCAGGGGAGGGAAACTAGGCCCCGCCTTTGATGGGAAGAGTGATAAATTTGTGGCTTCAAAACCACCACAGAGGCGTGTGTATGATATCCTAGAAAGAAATCTGTAAAGACAGATGGAGCTGTGTTGTTGGGGAGGTGAGCCGGGTTGGGCAATGGGGGCGGTTAGTACAAACCCAACTTGAAGTAGCTTAAGAACAAAAGGGTTTCTTGACTCCCATATTGGCCATCCCAGGGGTTCGAACGATGCCATCAAGGACCATGTTTTTCTCCATCTTCCAGGATGACTTTCTCCACATGGTGCACAAGGCAACCCCCAGAAGCCCCAGATCCAAATCTCACACCTCAGCAGTTCCAATGGAAAAGTCATTGTCCTGGTAGCTCCAGAAAAACATTCCGGGGAAGATACGTCTCGATGGGCTTGGGGTCCCCACCGGTCCCCACAGTTCCACGGGGCCAGCAGTGGGCACTGTATGAGCGGCCAGGTTGGTGGCCTGCGTACCTCTTCAGCAGCTCCTCACTCTTCCTACTGAGTTGCTTTGCTTGGGGGGAATCTCCTTTCTTGTGTTTGCTCTTAGGTACAGATTTAAAACCTTTTCCCTCCCTCGTATGAAATATATCCAGCTTTTTTAGTGTTTGAGGCTTGGTCCAGCATCTCGATCACAAGTTTTTCGTGGCTTCTGCAGACAGAGCATACCAACTCTCTCAATATTATGTTTGATTTTATTGTCATCTTTACTTCTGGGGTTGACCTTTTGCTTTTTCTGTGCTTAAGGAATACTGGCCTGGCACCCCCAACGGTTAAGATCCCAAGCTGCCCTGTTGTCGAGGGGAATGTAATGCTTTTGGTGATGGAACAATTTTTTACCCGTGCACACCCCAGATATGTCATTCGTCGGCCTCTTCCCTATGCCAGATATTAAAAAATATCAATAAACTTGTTCTAAGAGTCATACTACAAAGTAGCCTTCTAGGAGTAAAGGAAGAAATAAAATCGTCAAATCCGTCCATGTATGTCGCTTCCTCAAGACATTAGCCGTGACCCCAGTGATCCTGCCACATTGAATTTTTGCCTCTAGGTCCAATTTGCTTTTCTGTGGTCTATTTAGCTGTCTGTATTTTTCAAAAAGTAGGTTGCACCGCAGACTCAGTGGCAAGAACTGGAACTTTGTTGAGATCTGCACCACACCGGTACATCCTGTCCGAGGTTACTAAGTGAGAATGATGTGCTTGATGCTGAACGTTCTGATGACTTGTCGGTATGAAGTAATAGGAATAAACCCCACAAACTGTCTCAGGATTGTCCTCACACATTCCGTTCTCATCCTTCCCTTCTGCAGCTTGGTCAAGTTTCCCCTTTGGCTAATGTTCTTGAGTCTAGAAATAAGGTTTCGAAGTTTGCAAAGTGAAATGCTCCTTATTAGCCTTTGACACTGCATGACGAGCTGCGAGACATGCCGGGCAAGTCCGGCCTTAGGCATCACTGCCTGCAACCACCTGATGCTTTATGACAGATCTTTGTGCCCCGAGAGTATTTCACCATTACTCAAGTTTTAATCATGTTTAGGGAGCAGATCAATGATGCAAAGGGTCAAAAAATATTTTGGGAAATCATGTAGATTGACCATGGAATAGTTATAATCCTCACCACCACCTAATTTTGACTTACCTTCAACTATACAAGTTAACTTCCGTTCCCTAAGCATATCCCAACTAATGCGGAAAGAATAAAGCCAAATCCAGTCTGGTTGCCATGGTGGCTGTCATCACCCGTTTGAAACATGGCATCTATCAGGGTAAGAAGGATTTTAAAAATGGAAGTTTTGGGCGCCTGGGTGGCTCGGTCGTCGAGCGTCTGCCTTCGGCTGGGGTCATGGTCCCAGGGTCCTGGGATCGAGCCCCGCGTCGGGCTCCCTGCTCGGCGGGAAGCCTGCTTCTCCCTCTCCCACTCCCCCTGCTTGTGTTCCCTCTCTCGCTGGTCTCTCTCTGTCAAATAAGTAAATAAAATCTTTGGGCCCCTGGGTGGCTCAGTCGTTGAGCGTCTGCCTTCGGCTGGGGTCATGGTCCCAGGGTCCTGGGATCGAGCCCCGCGTCAGGCTCCCTGCTCGGCGGGAAGCCTGCTTCTCCCTCTCCTACTCCCCCTGCTTGTGTTCCCTCTCTCGCTGGTCTCTCTCTGTCAAATAAGTAAATAAAATCTTAAAAAAAAAAAAAGATTTTGGATATCAGGATGCAAGGTCTCCTCTTTAAAAAAAGGAACAGTTTACTCCCAACACAGTACCTGACTGTCCGAGCCAGACTTGCAGTGGCTCAGCGTCTAGCACGCTGTCTGCCCTTGGCCATCGCCACCAAGTGCGTCTGTCCAGCTGGGCAGAACCGTTCCTGGGGTCACAGGAGCTATGCTGCCTGTCCTCATTGCTGCTCAGCTTCCTGGGTCTTCTGACATGGCTCTTACCTTTCCCATCTTTGCTTCAGGCACAGTCCGTCAATTACTTTTACTTGCAACCCAGAGATGCTTAAATACAATGGTGGAGAAAACAAATACTTATCAAGCAACTTCTCACACAGGAAAAAAACAAAATTTGGGAGACAGCAAACCATTTAAAGCATCTTTGTATGTGGACAGATTGTTAATAAACCCAGTGAACAATTATTTACATTTGTTTTTATAAAATTTTATAATAGAAAATATCAAATGCCTGGGGTGATCAAAATCTAACCAAATTCAATTTCTCAAATATTAATCATTTAGAAATATAGCATTTGTAATGGCCTATACATCTCTCGTAAAAATATTTCCTTCCCACAAACAAATTGGAAATTCTGTCTTAGGTGTGATCACAGAACATTTAGAAGTTAGAAAAGAAAATGTCTTGTTTTTCTATGTCAATTCATGGATTGATTATTTACTGAACACATATTTCCTGAAGGCCTCTACCTTCCATGAAGAGCAGCTCCGCCTAACGCTTACAGAAGGGAGCCCAGGCCCAGGCTCTGACAGCAGAGGGCGGCAGGACAGCAGGGCGGCAGGACGGCCGCCAGCCTGAGGGACCGGACTACCTGCATCCGGCCCAGGAGCCCCACCACTGACCTGCTGAGTGACGTCCCCGTTCTGAGCTTTGATTTCCTCACCTACGCACGGAAGGGACGGAACTAATTTTCTGCCTGCTTGAATTCAATTAAGAGGTGAGTCAACAAGAAATAGGCTTTGATTGTTGCTGCAAATTTAACTGTATTTCTCCACTTCTGTGTTCTACAAAGAGAAACAGATTCATTTACAGACAAGCAGCTGCAGACCCACCCCTCCCACGGAATGGAAGACGAAGCGGCCACTTTATTTTACGGCTGGACTGGCCTGTTTCTCTCCAGCTGTAAGGAATCTCACTTCCATTTCGCAGAACACATCTGTTAGCTAGAATCATTGATAGTGGACCAAAATTCTTTGCGTAGTATTCAGCATTTGAACAGTACTTTCGAAAATGAGCTGGGCCGATCCTCCTACCCGTGGGACGTGCACGATCACTGGCCTTATTTTGCCTGTGAGGACCCTGGGCGAGACGAGTGACCTCCCCAACGTTAAACTGGACTCAGTCCCGATTCAGACCTTCTGACTTCACATCTCGTACTGATTCTGGGATGGCACTCTGTGCCTGATAAACTGGTTAAACTCTTAGGGGTTAAAGACAGTCCTGAAATTTACTACAAGGCAAGATGAGAGGCGGGCGAGGACAAGGCACTCGTTCAGCTGGAGGAAAAAGCCCTCCTGGGCTCGGCAGCGTGGTTCTTTCAGTCACGTGAGAAGCCGGGCAATGAAGACCCCAGGCTGACTGCCCTGGGCCCCTATTCCAGCCCTACTCCCAGACCAGGCGAGTTTCTTAGGTCTTCCTGTTTTCCTAGTCCTAAACCAAGGGTAACTCCCCATCACACAGGAAGTGAGAACAGAGACAAGACCAGTGTAGATACTTAGCTCCACTCTCAGCATCCGCTCATTGGGGCCAACAGCGCCGTGTGCTGACCGCTAAGCCCATCTGCATGGGCAGCCTGGGGGTGAGAGGACACAGGTTTTGCAGCCAAGGTGGGACGTATGGCCTTGTGTGAGGCAGGGCCCCTCACCTGGGTCTTGGCACCCTCTCCAGGACACTAGCATCTTCCCAGGCAGGGCCGTGAGGAAGAGTTAACATCAGGAATACAAAGTCCCTAACATAGTGGCCGTATATACCAGACGAATGGTCTTATTTAAAGTTGACTTAAGCCCAAGCATTTTCTCCTTTAATAAGACTCTGGTTTAATGAAGCATTGAATGGCACAAACCAGACTTAACCAGTTACTGCTTGCAGGGACTTCTTTTTAAGTGGAGAGAGCATCAACATTTATGAACAAAATCAGGTAATACAAGTATTTGAGGCAAGAGAAGTGGCCTAATGCTTTTCTTCTTTCCAGTTACAACTATGTATTTGTTGTCACCCTTTGGGGAGGGGGGTTACACAGCACACTAGTGTTTGGTCTGTGAGGAAAACAACTGAATAAATATTCTGAAACAAAGCCCCCCTAAAGACCTAAGGAGGCTGTTTTGCTTCATGACAAACGCGCCCCCTGCTGTGACCTTCCTGAGGGGGGGCCCCCCCCGTACACTTGTGGAGGGTGGGTGAGAAGTCATTGCTGACTAGCAGTTTCCCCGGATTCAACGAAGCCGGAAGGCTACCTCCCGAATTGCTTAAAACCACCTGGGCCCCAAGACTAAAGCGGGACAGGTTAGAAGCTGAAACAGAGCGGGAGATCTTGTTCTATACACGTAGGGATCACGAAGAATCATACATTACTTTAGATGGAACAGACCAAGCTCATGTCCTGCAAAAGCACATTATGTCTTTAAATGTGGCTGCACAAAAAGTAACTCTGCCTCATGGAAAGGTTTAACATCTGGATACATTTTACCTGGAACACTGTATGAACATGAGATACAGAAGGACATTTCAAGTACGTAACTGTCCTTTCTAAGATAAGTAGGTAGCGGTACAGTGGCTTTTATATCAGTGAGCACTTCCTGATTTCAGCACTTGACCCCTGTGCTAGTCTTGGGTACCAAGAGGACCACACTGCAGCGTCCGAGTCACTGGAAGGCACGTCTGCGGGGGTGGCCGGTGGGTCCTGACACTGCAGGGTTCCTTCTCGGGATGGAGGGACAGCCCCTTCTGCCCCAGGAACGCCACGCCAGGGCCTCGCAATGCACACTAGTTAACCGAAGGAGCCACGTTTCCTGGGCCAGGTTAAAATTCATTCCCACGGGAACACTTGAGAGTGTTTCCCTGAACTGTAATAACTCGGTGGTTAAGTGCAAACAGCCGACGGTTGCCAGAGAAGGGATTGGGATTGGGCGAAACGGGTGAGGGGGGGTCTAAAGATACAAACCTCCCGCTGACTTTACAGCGTGGGGAGGTGACCTGCTGCAGTGTGACTCCATCTGGCAGATTGGAAAGCTTCTAGGAGAGTAAATCTTACAAGTCCTTATCACAAGACAAAAAGATTTTGTAACTGTGGTGACAGATGTTAACTAGACTTCCTGTGAGCATTTCACAATACGCACAAATACCCAGTCATTATGTTGTACATCTGAAACTAAAACGTTCTATGTCAATTATACCTCAATTAAAAAATTCTTTTATAAACAAACAAATAAGTAGAAGCAGCAGTCTACAAGAGCTAGCCTGGCGGTGTCTATTTCCACAGACTCCAGCCCCCTCGCGCTGCTTCCCAGAGCCACCTGCATCTTCCTACTCCTGTATCTAATCATGATCTAAAGCCTAAATCTTGATGTTCCAAGTACTCACGTGTGATTTTACTCTTCACTGGAAATAATAAAAGTGATTTAAGACCGCCAAATCTAACAAAATCTGCCCTATGATGTTCCACGTGTTTAGAAGAAAGAATGCCTAGCCATCTGTCCCTATTGGAAACTTCATCAAACGTGGGGGAAAATATCCAGCATTTGATATATATTTTATCCTGCATGCCAGGCTCCTATTCACTTAACCTGATTTATTTCTCGGAAGCACCCTTTATAAAACAATTATTTTAAAAGTGAACCATGGACCAATTGTTAAGCTATTTATTCAAGATCAAACCCCTAAGGGACAAAGATGGGTTCAAACCCAGCAAAGATTAGCCTCTGTGCCTGTCTCTCTACTACAGCCATTTATAGACCCCAAAACTGTTAAATATGAAGAAATCCAGTATTAGCAACTATGTTCTAGTCAATCTTCACTCCCATAACGTAATTTTCATTATTAGCTCTAATTAAAATAGAGGTAGAAACTAGCAAGTGGAATTTCATATAAGCAAAGATTCTTCTAAACCACTTTTATTGCACTGGATTGTCATCAAGTATTTTAGTACCTTATTTTCATAGAAGAAACCTCTTATTATTTTCTAGGTAAATCTTGAATTTTAACATTCAAGAAGATTCTGAAACGTTTTTGAAGTTTTGCTGGAAAGTAAATGCCTATTCGTAGGTACTGATATGCAAAAAGTTCACATTTTAATGTATAATCAACTACAATTTGCATTTCTCTACCAAATAGTCTCTATAATGGAAATTCACTGTAAAACACTGAGGGATTTCTGTCTGGCACAAATAAAGTTCTCAATGTCAAATGAAGTAAACAATCAGAAAACAACGTAGTGTTTTATGGAAATCAAGCCACATAGAGCTTTAGAAGCTACAATGATCCCAGTTCTTCCTTGTGGCGGCTTCACAAGAGATGGGAGGAAACAAACTCTCTCCACCGAGTTTCACTTTGAAATGGGAACCAGATTATTGCTTAGAAATGAAGTTAGTCTAGGGTGCCTGGGTGGCTCAGTTGGTTAAGCGACTGCCTTCGGCTCAGGTCATGATCCCAGGGTCCTGGGATCGAGTCCCGCGTCGGGCTCCCTGCTCTGCGGGGAGCCTGCTTCTCCCTCTCCCACTCCCCCTGCTTGTGTTCCCTCTCTCGCTGTGTCTCTCTCTGTCAAATAAATAAAAAATCTTAAAAAAAAAAAAAAAAAGAAATGAAGTTAGTCTAAATCAGAGGTCAGCAAACCTCTTGTGCACAGGGCCAGAAAATAAGCGATCCCAGCTTTGGGGGTCATTTGATGCCTGATGCAAACAACTCTGCTGTCGTACAAAGCAGCCCAGACGATGCTTCAGTGAATGAGCATGGATGGCCGTGTGCCAGTGACACTTTATTTACAGACGCTAAAATGTGAATTTTATTACAACGTCCATGTGTTATTTAACAGGGTTCTTCTTTCGATTTTTTTTTTTTAAAGCATTTAACAGGGGCACCTGGGTGGTTCAGTTGGTTGAGCATCCAACTCTTGATTTAGGCTCAGGTCATGATCTCAGGGTCGTGAGATCCAGCCCCCTGAGGGGCTCCACAGTGGGCATGACGTCTGCTTAAGATTCTCTCTCCCCCTCTCCCTCTGCCCCTTCCCTGCTCGCACTCTCTTTCAAAAAACAAACAAACAAAAAGAAAAAAAAAACACTTAACAATGTAAAGCTCATTCTTGGCTCACAGGCCCTACAAAAACAGGCAGTGGGCTGGATTTGGCTTATGGACAGTAATTTCCTAACCCCTGGTCTAAAAATATACTCTGTTTTGACATTTATTTGCTAGCAATTAGGTACTTCTACTTCATTATTAAGCACAATTAAAAAAAATGTGCTTTAAGGCTTTGCCTAAACTGCTGGTATACAGATTTTTAAAACAATTTAAAAATTACTTACACCCAAATTAAAATATACTGCAAGAGGAGGAAACCGGTCAAATTTCACTTATTTCTGGACCTCACATCTGTAAGCTCTCATGCACACAGCAGCAGGAAACACACCTCGGTTCTACAAAGGCTTCCAATTACAAAGCAGCAAGTGCAAGTTCACTTGAAATGTACATTTATACGCCTTGTATGAATGAAACATGGAGCCACACTGAGATGTGTGATAGCAAAAAAGTGTGATCTGAAGTTCCACGACTAGACCACTTCCATGTGGTTTAATAAAAACTGTGCCCAGTCATTTAAAAAAGGCCACTTGGAGGGGCGCCTGGGTGGCTCAGTCGTTAAGCATCTGCCTTTGGCTCAGGTCATGATCCCAGGGTCCTGGGATCGAGCCCCGCATCGGGCTCCCTGCTCTGCGGGAAGCCTGCTTCTCCCTCTCCCACTCCCCCTGCTTGTGTTCCTGGCTCTCGCTATCTCTGTCAAATAAATAAATAAAATCTTAAAAAAAAAAAAAAGGCCACTTGGGGAACAGGCCAGTAATAGAAAAATGTCTGTCATGTAAAACTTAACCATTTACCTGTCTAAAAAATAACCTTCAAACCTTAAATCTTTATGTTGGATTGTTATATGGATATACGTTATCATAGCAAGAAACAAATTTGCTATGGGCTATAAGTTTGGCAATCTGGCTAATGTTTAAAAATGTGCTCATGAAGCGGTAACATTATTTTTATTAAAATAATGCTAATGATGCCAAATGAAATCTCTTTCCACATGAAACATGTCAGGTTGCTTCCAAGTCACCCCCACCCCAGCAGAACAAAAACAAAACAAATCAGTCTGAGACTCACTTGAGTGTTTAATTCAAACCTATATTTGTAGTTTCTAAAATGCTGATCCACAGACCACTTTCTTGTTACACGTGTGTACCAATGAAAACAAAAGCAGAGGATCACTGCCGTCCCTGCAAAAGGAACGGCTCCTTTTCTAATATTCTTTAAAAATATACAATGTACGGTCCTTGTGCCCCAGGACGGGCAGTGACTGACGTAATAAATACACTGGCCTGCCCGCTCTCCTCCCTGCTGCGCGAGCTCCGCCAACTACCTGTTATAAGCCCGCTCCTTTTTGGATTTCTCCAGGGCCTTGTCCATGGTCTTCTCGTTCTCCCCTCGACATTTGGGACAGTACCACTTGCCCTTTGGTTTGTGATTCAGCCCCACGCAGGAGAAATGGAACCACTCGATGGGGCACTCGTCATTGTCACAGCCGATCATTTCTCCATAGGAGACCTGATTGCACAGACAGTATGTTGGCTCGTTCGGGTCGATGGGAAGGTCTGCAGGGGACGCTTCCCGCTCAGCTTTGGCCTTGGAGCGTTTCTTCTTCTTGGAGGCTTTTGCTTTCTTCTCCTTAGGCGTTCCTGAGGTGATGTCATCATGGTCATGATTATTGGCAGCGTTCTCTCGGTTCTCATTGTTGCGCTGTCGCCGGGACCTCTTGTTATTGGTCTTCTCCGCCTGCGTGATTGTCTCGCTCTTGGACTTATCCTGGCCGGCTTTGCCGCTGTGGCCAGTGGTGTCATTGACCTCCTGATGGGCCTCAAAGAGCTCCACGTGACTGTCCACCTGCCTGGTTCGGTTCTCCACCAGCTCCACCATCTGACTCACGATCTGGATCTTCTCGTCGCCCAGCTCCTGGCTCCGAATCAGGGCTCTCTGAATGCAATGCAACACTCTCCTCTTCTGGACGCCGTCTGTCTCGCGTTTCAATTTCTCATAATACTCATCCAGTTCCTTCAGGATTTCTGCAAAGGAAAAATAAGCATTATGTCCATTCTATAAACACAACTGAGCCCTTTATTTAAATTCTCTGGCCTATAAAAAAGTAATTGCAAAGGACAGAAAAAATCAAGGCAAGATTTCCTAGTATGAAAATCCTATAACCTACAGGCATTTTGAGCAGACCTTTTCTCCCCCTATTGAAAAAAATCCCTGGAACTAAATACAAATGCAACACAATCCCCATTTAGCAAAGTGCCACTCAAAGCTCCCCAAGGGACTCTGCATTCAGAAGCATGGGTAACATTACTCTTGGGATCAGCAACTAAGGGCGAAAGTTTAAATTTAGGTGAAGTGCTGATGCCCAACTTCTACTTTCTATAAAATTAATTGATTTATGTCCTGTATTTCCAGTTTTCACTCAAATATTCTTCTAACTTAAATGCCTTTATTCCCTTTATTTTAATGCATCAATGTCTAGAATACCCTATTAAATCAGAGAATGTATATAAATACTACCTAGTGACCCAGGGCCTCAGTTTATCAGTCACATCGCTGTCATCCAACCTTGCTATTCCTCTGTATTACTAAAAACAAGACTGGTTTGTCACAATAAGTCAGACAACCTAGCTTTGCCTTAAAACAAAGGGGTCAGATTTTGCTTTTGCATTTACTGCTTAAGACAATACACATTCACATCTGTAAAAATCAACAGATTTTAAAACATTACCAAAACTAAAAAAACCCTCAGTACTAAATTTAAACTTTGTACAGGGGGTGCCTGGCTGGCTCAGTCGGTAGAGCATGGGACTCTTGATCTTGGGGTTGGGAGTTCAAGCCCTACACCGGGTGTAGAGATTACTTAAAAATAAAATCTTAAAAAAGTGTATATGATTTTAAGATGTAATTTGGAAAGTGTAATTAGGCAATTTCTCAAGATATAAAAGTTGTTAAATAATCTTGATTGAAATAAGGAAAATAAATATTCTTGCCAAAAACCTATTTAAGGGTCCTGGGAAGGAGCCCCTGCATCAGGCTCCCGGCTCAGCGGGAAGCCTGCTTCTCCCTCTCCCACTCCCCCTGCTTGTGTTCCCTCTCTCGCTGTCTTTCTCTCTGTCAAATAAATAAATTAAATCTTAAAAAAAACCACAAACCTTTTTAAATACAAACAGAAAGGTTGCCTGGGTGGCTCAGTTGGTTGGGCGACTGCCTTCGGCTCAGGTCATGATCCTGGAGTCCCAGGATCGAGTCCCGCATCGGGCTCCCTGCTCAGCAGGGAGTCTGCTTCTCCCTCTGACTCTCCCCCCTCTCATGTGCTCTCTCTCTCAAATAAATAAATAAAATCTTTAAAAAAAATAATACAAACAAATTCCCAGAGTTATTTTTCCCAAAGAGTAACAAATCAAAATAGTATCAGGGGGCGCTGCTGGCTTAGTCAGAAAAGCATGCAACTCTTGATCTCGGGGGCGTGAGTTCGAGCCCCACATTTGGTGTAGAGATTACTAAAAAATGAATAAACAGTATCAGATTTTTCTCCTGAAACCCTTTGCAATCTCTTAAAATAAGACAATTTTACTCTCCAGGTAGCAAGTGTGGGAGGCAGGATATATAAAATGTAACCCCTCATCCCTTCCAGATCTTATCTTTGAATAGTTATAAGGCATAAACCTAACACTGAAATAAATACATGAACTCAGACCAACACTGAAGCTTACCTAAATATAAGTATTATTTTCCAGGCTATATTTTTAAACTAAAGACAGCTCTGAAGATACTTCCTAGAAAAACAATGTAGACTATCTGCCCCCAGAAAGGAGGAATGCCATAGTCTCATAGTGTCTGGGAATAATTAATTCTGAAAATAAATAGGCTCAATTTATCTAAGTTCTATTTCATAGATGTTAAAATAGGAGTTTCTCCAATTTATTTTAAATTAATTGCATATTACTATTACTATAACAAAGCTATTTTTGGCTTAATCGGTAACCAAATCGATAAAGACAATATTAGCCTTTCATAGAAAAAACAACGCAATTATCGCTAACATAAAATTCAGTAACATACAGCTTTTTACATCACAAGCAAGCTTACATCCATGTGAAGTCTCAGGTGCGCGAAAGAAACAAAAATCACACCACGAAATTACCAAGAAGTGATTCTGTTACCTGCACAATGACATGTATTTCTTAGACTCCCCAAGCAAAGTCCTCTATCAACAGAGCCGCTGCAGTATGCGCTGTAAACAAGAACAGCACCAGGTCTAACTAGGCGGGCGCCCCGCGAGGACACCAGGAGCTTCTCCCAGCTCCGTCAGCTCCAAGTGCTGCTGACCTTCCTTCTGAAAATGCTCCACACCAATATCACTGTAAGGAAGCAATGGTACCACGGAAAGAATTTAAGGACGAAATGAGACTGTAGCACAACCTAATCTGGTCTGTCCAACTACTAGAAACGTATTTTAACTTTATATAAAGGCTGCACTGACGTTCGTTAAGAAGCGGACTTCCGGGGGCGCCCCGGTGGCTCAGTCGTTAAGCGTCTGCCTTCGGCTCAGGTCATGATCCCAGAGTTCTGGGATCGAGCCCCTCGTCGGGCTCCCTGCTCCACGGGAAGCCTGCTTCTCCCTCTCCCACTGCCCCTGCTTGTGTTCCCTCTCTCGCTGTGTCTCTCTCTGTCAAATAAATAAAATCTTAAAAAAAAAGAAAGAAGAAGAAGCGGACTTCCATGGTGGGGTGGGTATTTAAAAAAATAGTTGAAACAATGCAAAAATAATTTTGAATTCAATAATTCAAGCACAGCCTCAAATACCATTTAAAGTGGGTAAACTAATTCTAAGCCATTTTTCTGAACTAATCTCCAACTGATGTATACTAAGGCCAGACTGCCGGCCAAGTTCGACTTTCAACATAGGTCCTTAAAACTAAAAGCGGTAAGTGAGCATTTCCCCACATCTCCAGTGAGGTCCACCAAACGAGCTGCGACTACTCCCAGCAGCTCAGCGGCCCCTCTCTGCAGGAGGAGCGAGCTCCGCAGCGGGGGCTCCCTCCCCGGGACACCTGGTCCCGAAGCAGCAACACAGTAACTCTGGGGGATGCTACAACAATTGGAAGATGAGTTTCCTGAGAGCGATAATGAACAGTGCCGGTGACCACGAATCCTCCGATCTTCTTTCGCTCCCCCGAGTCGCCGCCTCGCTCGGCGCACTCGGGGCCCTAGGGGCCGGCTCGTCCTCGCCAGGCACCGGCCCCGGGCCACTCACGCTTCCCCGCTCCGCCGCACCCGCGGGTCGCCGGAGGGGCGGCCCCGGAACATCGGCGGGCCTGCCCGCGAGTCCTTGGGGCCTGAGCAGGAGGCCTGAGCAGCATCCTCGGCAGCCCCGGAACCAAGACAGGCCTGCCTCCCCCCGACCCCCGGAGGCCGCCATTGCTCGGCGGCCGGAAATGACCAGGCTCGGGCCCCTGAGGGACAGGGGCGGGGCCGGGCCCTCAGCCAATGTGGAGGCGGTCAGCGGGCGTCGCGCCCCGCCCCGAGAGCCACCGCCTGTGGGGCTCGCCAGGCCGTAGGGCGGAGGCCAAGAGGGGCGCCAATCACAGCACAGAATCAACGAATAAGGCCCGCCCTCGCAGCGCCAATGGCCAATCCGAGGCCGGAGGCCAGGCGACCCAAAGACATTCAAATCAACTCGACCTCCTCCTCCTCCCCGCCCCTCTGAAGAAAAAAGAAGGCAGCGGAAACAGAGACCCGTGCCAGTCACTGCGCAATGCCCACCCTCATCCGGCTCAGCAACCAATAGCTCAGCGGCGGACTGATAAGGACATTCCATGGGGAACGCCAAGACCAATCACAAGGAAGCCAAAGCGGGACGTTCACAATATGCTAATAAGACCCCTATAAAAGTCGCTGCGAAGCCCAAGCTCGGTTAGAGCGCGCAGGGGCGCCATACCCCCGGGGTCTCCCTGCGTGCTCGGGGCGTGCGGTCGCTTCCCACCTCCCCCCACGCTTCCGTTTCCCTGCTGCGCAGCCCTGTAAACATTAGTAAACTCCCAGTGACGATCCGCGTCCCATACACAGACCCCAATGGCGTGCCTGACCTGGCAGGAAAGTTTCCCCAACAGCCAACAATTCCCAGCGGATACGAACCCTCCGCCTCTCTCCGGAACTCTGGGCAGCCGGGGCTGCAAAGAACGACCCACAGGTCCTCTTCCCTGCCATGTTCCTCTGCAAGCCGACAAGCTTTGCCCGCGCCCCCCGAGCACAGCAGATGGGCGACTTCCTCGACCCATCCTCCCTTCCATCCCCTCCCCTTCCCCACCGCACGCACAGAATAAAGCCCTCGCCCTCCGCGAACTACACCCGGCCGCGCCGCCCCTCGCACGTCGGCCCTTACTCGGTGTCCAGCTCCACAGGAGGCCCGGGGGATCGGGCGGGGGCGGCGGCGACCGGGGCCGCACCGCGCGGAGTGCCGACCCCGGACTTTATATAACACTCAGATTCGGGACTGGGTGGGGGTGGCTCTGGGGATGGCGAGCAGAGCCGGGGACCCGCCACCCGCAGTGCCCTCCCAGCAGCCCTGCGCGCAGCCCCGTCGCTGCGCCCCTCAGCCCCAGCGACCGCGGCACATCCCTCCCTCGGCGCCCTAGCCTGCGCCCCCTGCGCCCCCTCCCCCGCAGCACCCCGCCTCGTCACTTCACTACAAAGAGCGCTTTGCTCGCGCAGACTGGCATTGAGACCTCTCGTTCCTCCTTCCTCCTCTGTGTCCGGGCTTCGCTCACAAGGACCTTGGCGAATCAAAGAGGCTCCAGACCTTTTGTTCCTGCCCGGCCAGAGCGGACGCCGCGGGCCCGCGGCTCCTCCCGGCGGGGAACAGGACGGCCCGCGGCCCCGCGGCGCGCCGCGACCGGCGGGGATGGAGCGACCGCCCCCGCCCATCCATCCCGCCGTACCTTGGTATTTCGCGTCGATCTCCCGCATCAGCGAGACGTTTCTCTGCAGGTCGAAAGGCAGAGACTCGATGGAGTCCAGGTAGTCCTCCACATAGTTCACCAGGTGGATCTGCTCCCCGTTGGCAGGGCTCAACATGGTTCACCGAGGTCCCCGGCGACTCGGCGCGGCTTTCCGCTTCCTCCAGCCCCCGCCCCCTCGGAGCCCAGCGCTGCAAAATGCAAAGCTCCCGCCCGCCGGCGCCCCCCCTCCGGCCGGCCCCGCGCCGCTACATCTGCGAGCCGCGCCGCCTGGGCCCGGGCACCCGGCGCCTGGCGGGCCCGGCCGGCGCTCGGCGGCCTCGGGCGCGGGGCGGGCGCGGGCGGCGCGTGCGGGCGCGCACCCCGGCGCAAGGGCCAGGGCCGGGGCCGAGCGAGCGCGGGAAGGGGCGCGCGCCGCCCGCCGCGCCGCACTTGTCCAACGTGGAGAACCCAAATACCAGTTTCAAACACTTGGGAAACATTCGGCCCCCCGCACCGCGCATGCGCCCCGCCCCTCCACCGCCCCCTCCCCGCGGGCCCCGCCCCCACCGCATCACGCCCCTCACCGGCCCGGCAGTGCGGGGGTGTGGCTTTGTCTGTCACTTTGGCTGGGGAGGGGGTCGCGTGGACAGGGTCGGTGGGCGAAGCGCAAACTTTACTAAGAGTTTTGCACTGGAAGCAGAGCCTGTCGGGCGGCAATGCAGAACCTCCGGGGAATGTGGGGAGCAGCCAGCCCCGCCGAAGAGCCGGTCGGAACCGACTGAGTTGTGGGACGGCTGCCGCCGAGGCCATCGCTCGCCCAGGGTGTCACCTCCCTACCCACACCCAGCCCCTCATTCCAGCGACACGCCGCGGAGCGGGGTATATATAGGGCCCGAAACAGACTGGCAACACCGAAACCCAATCCACTTGCCGCCCTCACCTCAGTGGGCCAATCAAGACGAAGGAGAGGCGGGGCGAGTAAGGATAACTCCTCCCAGGCTCCGACTAGGAGAAACCCCCGTCCTACGATGGGCGGAGAGAGAGGGCGGGCCGTGCAGGGCGGAAGCGATAGCGCATGCGCAATTGCCGGGAGGGAGGAGACCTACCATTAGGCGGCCGGACCACCGCTCCCAGCAACCTCAGCGGCTCGCGCGCCTGCGCGGTCTTCACCGCTTTCCCTTTGTGTCGACGGCCGGAGCCCGGTGCGGAGCGGATTGGAGACAAAGGGGCCCAAGAGGGGAGCTGCTTTTCGGACTGAGCTCCCGCAGAGGGCGGAGGATCCAGACCCCCTCCCGACTGTGCCCTAGGATCCGCTCTCATTAGAAAGACCACCCAAAGCGGGGCGGGGCAGACGTCCGGTCCCGGGGGTCCGGGGTCCTCTACCCGTACCGTCTCGGGGGCGCCCCTCCCCTCCCCCCCGGCCTCTCTCCCCACCCTAAGCTCCCGAATTCGGGCTTTCTGAAAAGCTCTGCGCAGAGGATCCCGTTGCCTAGGCGACGGGCCAGCGCGCCAGCCCGCTGCTTCCGGCTGAGGCCCCGCCCCGTGGGCGTGGTCGCGCTCCGCCTTTGTCCGGCGGGCACGGCCCTGCTCGGCGGGGCATCCTCCCGGGCTGGCCTCTGCGCGCCGCTGTGCTGTGCTGCTCACTGTCTTCCTTCCCCCAGGTGGGCGGGTGTCCTGTCGCGGTCTCTGCGGGCGGAGCTGGCTCCGCTTGGCCTGCCCGGTTCGCCCCGGCGCAGCGGGTGCCTTGGGGCCTGCGGGGTGCTCCTCCGCAGACTGCGAGCCCGGTGCTCGCCTGCTCCAGGAGACGTGCTGTCAAGACCCAGGCCGTTGGCAGGTTTTTAAAGTTACTGTATGTTAGGGGCGCCTGGCTGGCTCACTCGGTGGTGCCTGCCACTGTTGAAATCGGGGTGTGAGGTCCTGCCCCACCTTGAGTGTAGAGATGACTTAAAATCTTTAAATAAAAAATACATAAATAGAAATAAAAGTACTGTATGTAAGCCAGTAGTATTTCCGGTCAACCCAGTGTAGATAAAATAGATTGTTATCCGCGGTGGCGCATTTTCTGATAGGGATGCGGGTAGAGCCGAGGACCCTGACTTGAGCTGTTTTGTCTTTGAAATGGATGGTTCTCATCTGCGGAGATAAACGACCTCTGATATTAACACTTTGAAGTAAATAGATTGATCTTCGCTATTAAACCCCTTCATCCCTTCCCCACAGCAAAAGAACTTTCACTTTGATATTGGGAGAATGGTTATTTTACTTACGGATTCGCACTTCTCCCAGTCTTGGCCTGGTTTAAAGCAAATGATGAATGAAATTTCATTTCATTTTATACAACAAAATTCGTTGGCCACTAGTCTGCATGAGAGACTTGAGTACTATGACATGTGGCAACGGAGACGTTATATGGAATAGAGAGACAATAACGAAGTTGAATAAGAAAAATAATTCCCTTTCTTTGAGACCATATAAATAATTTTAAAGTACCGTAGCAAGAAAGAGATAAGTTCTTTGAATCCTTGCATTTATTGGCCCTGGAATGAGTAGTGTTTGTCTGAATTTAAGAATAAAGGTTAGAAATAACTTACCCTTTCCAACAATAATCAAGCCAGCTTGAACTAGGTTATCTTTTTTAAAAATCACGATGCTATCTGAATAATGATTCCTTTCATGTTTTCATGGACTCCACAGACACAGAAACAAAAGGTTATCTTAATCATTGAACAAGAAATATTTCATGAGGCCTACCAGGTGCTAGCTACTGTGTATGCACTGGGGATGAGGAGCTTGCATTCTGTAAGACAGTTTACCTTGTGGGCTAAAAGGTCAGAAGATACTTTATTTACTAGCTTTACAAAGGTATTAAAATACATATCGATGACTTCACAGTTTTCTGAACAAGATAAGAGACTAAGAGCTAAAACCTAACTATGACCATGGATTTTAAATATACTACTAAGGAAACATGTTTAATTTTGAAGATACATTGAATTACCTTGGTTGGTTTGGTTCTGCTCTTTGGAGTGTGTTGGAAAAATGGATACTAAATTTTTTTCTGAATTATCTTTCTAGTTTAACTGGTGATGCTCCAACCCGTGGGAGTAAAAAGTAAGAGTTGAACATAAAATTTTTTATGTTTTGAGGTGCTTAAAAAATAAATGCTAACATGTTTCTCTCAAACTTGAAATACCTTAAGCAGTATGCTACCTTATCTACTCCACTTTGAATTTGCAAGATTTGGCCTTGAAAGAAAATGTATTACTGAGAACTACCTTTTTGGTTGTTGTCATTAAGGACTAGGAAATGGCATTCAAGATACTTTGGAATCATGAATTTTAATACACTTCTTTGTTCTGGCCTAGATTGGGGAGGAGTCACTTCAAAGTCACAGGATTCTCTTTTGGGGAGTATATTTGTTAATAAATGTTCCCAGTCATTTTTACTTTACCTTAATATTCAACCTGCAAAAAGGACTCATATTTTTTTTTTTTTAAAGATTTTATTTATTTGACAGAGAAAGACACAGCGAGAGAGGGAACACAAACGGGGAGTGGGAGAGGGAGAAGCAGACTCCCTGCCGAGCAGGGAGCCCGATGCGGGACTCGATCCAGGGACTCCAGGATCATGACCCGAGCCGAAGGCAGTCGCTTAACCAACTGAGCCACCCAGGCGCCCAAGGACTCATATTTTTAATCACCATTAAGTAGAGGGTTATGTTTATCATTGGTTTGATGATTTCAGAAAGACTTAATTAGGGCGCCTGGGTGGCTCAGATGGTTAAGCGTCTGCCTTCGGCTCAGGTCATGGTCCCGGGGTCCTGGGATCGAGTACCGCGTCGGGCTCCCTGCTCCTTGGGAGCCTGCTTCTCCCTCTGCCTCTCTCTGTCTCTCTCTCTGTCTCTCATGAATAAATAAATAAAATCTTAAAAAAAAAAAAAAAAAGAAAGACTTAATTAAGTAAAGGTAGAATTGCTGCCAATGAGGGCTGAACACCTTACACAACTGGTTTTCTGAAGACAGAAGATACCATTGTTAATTTAAAAGTCCTGAATTTTCTATGGCCAATTCCAACATACCAGCTGTCCAGATTCATGTGCAGGATTTGGTCTTCAGTGTTACTAAATCTGTTTTCAAGACTTCTAGCTTTTTGGGGGCTCCTGGGTGGCTCAGTTGGTTAAGCGACTGCCTTCGGCTCAGGTCATGATCCCAGGGTCCTGGAATCCAGCCCCACATCGGGCTCTCTACTCAGCAGGCAGTCTGCTTCTCCCTCTCCCTCTGCTCGTGCTCTCACTTGCTCACACTTTCTCTCAAATAAATAAATAAAATCTTAAAAAAAAAAAAAACCCTTCTAGCTTTTCCCTTGAATTCTGTGTGTTGACACAGATCGCCTTTTGTTCATTTTCTTATTTTACTAGCACGTCTAGTATCTGGACCAGAGCTTTCTCCATCAGATATTTCACTGCGGAAATTTCCTCCCACATGCACAACAGGTGGATTTCATCACAGATTCATTCAGCAGCTCTTTTCTGAATGCAGTGCTGGAACAGTGAGGGAGGGAGTTCAAAAGAATTTACAGTCTAAAGTACTGGGGAGAGAAATATATACATTGTACTAGACACAAGAGACTCTTACAAAAACTTACCAAGATAGGGATGGAGAGAGGCAGTGAAGGAGGGATAATACTCCAGTAGAACTTCGAGTAGTCAGGGAGCCTGTGCTTAGCACTGATGGAGAGTTCTCCTAATTCTGAACAATAGGTTCTAATATTTTAGCTTTATGCATTAGAACATAGTTTACATTAGACTACAATTTAGCTTGAAATAGAATTGCAGTATTGGACTCCAGGAATCTTGAAAGGAAAAAAAAAAATGAACTGTTCTAGGAACATACTGGTTTGTCTCTGCTTAAGCATTTGCCTTTCAACAGAACAACCAAACAAACCAAAAAAAAAGAACTGAGGAACCTCTGTGTGGTTTTGAGGAATGCAAAAATTAAGGGGATTTCTTTCTTTCTTTTGACACTGTTTTGCAAGGTATCAGTAGGGGCCCTTTTGTCAAGATAATTTGAAAGTAACTTCAAGTGAATCCGCTTTTAAAAAGGCCCACTGAAACCGCAATTCAGATTGTTTTTGTTCTCAAGAGAGGAGATGATATAGAATGTTTAATGAATCCCAAGTAGACACTTCCTACTACACATACTTGATGAACGATGGGTGGTTTCCTAGCTTTGGTCTTCCATCCGGAGACAGTGCTGTCTTGGGGTGCAAATGACCCTTGTGCTTTTAAATGGAGACGTGCTGTGTGCACATGTAGGAGTGCAGACGTGCCTTGTTTGTGTTGGGGTGCAAGCATGCTGTGTCAGGGTGCACATGCGCTGTGTGTTGGGTGCAAACGTGCTGTGTTGGGGTGCAGATGTGCCTTGTGCACATTAGGAGGCAAGTGTGCTGTTGGGGTGCAAACGTGTTAGGGTGCAAGCGTGCTGTGTTGGGGTGCAGACATGCTGTGTTCGGGTGCAAGTGTGCTGTGTTGGGGTGCAGACGTACTGTTGGGGTGCAGACGTGCTGTTAGGGTGCAGACATGCTGTGTTAGGGTGCAAGCGTGCTGTGTTGGTGTGCAGACGTGCTGTAGTGGGGTGCAGATGTGCTGTTGGGTTGCGGCTATGCCGCGTGCGCGTAGGGGCGCAAACGCGCTGTGTTGGTGTGCAGACGTGCTTCCCGAGCAGGCAAGGTACCGGAGGCGGGTGCCCGCACCGTGAACTCGGGCAGTCAGCGGCCTCCCGCTCCCCAGCGGGAGGTGGGACCGGCCCCGATTCGTCAGCGTCAGCACAAACACCTGCACGACGGGATCCCAAGAGCAGAAGGGCCCCCTCCTCCCGGCGCGAAGGAGCGCCTCCCTCTACCGCCTAGGGCGCCCGTGCCGCGCCCCGCCTCGCCCGCGCCGACCTCTTCCTCGCCCCCAGAGCCGCAACGGGTGCCCTGCAGGCCAGAGGGAGGCGCAGGCCCGGCTACCCGACCGCCTCTTTGGGGGTTGGAGGGACCGAGGCCGAGCTTCTTCCGGAATAGGCGGGCACGGCCGGATCCCCTTCCGGGTTGGGCGGGGCCTGGGCGTCCGCCGTTCTGGGTTGGACAGAGCATAGGAAACCCTTTCCGGATTGGGCGGGGCCTTGTCTGGTATTTATCGGGAGTGGGCGGGACCTGGACGCCCTCTTCCGGGTGGGCGGGTCCGGTGCGAGCCCCTCCCGGAGTGGGCGTGGCGAGCCTCCGCGGCGGCCGCGCGCACCCCTGCTCGGTGCCGCTCGCGGGCCGGCCATGCTGCGGAAGCGCGGGGCGGCTGTGGGCCCCCGGCTCCTGCGGGCCGCTCTGGGCCTGGGCGCCCGGCTCGGGCCGGCGCGGGCGGCGTCGGGCGTGCGCGGGCAGGGCTGGTTGCAGCCGGCGGGCCACGACACGGGCGTCAAGGTGTACAACAGCCTCACCCAGAGGAAAGACCCCTTGATCGTGGCCAGCGTGGACGCCGCCTCCTGGTAGCCGCCCAGGATTGGGGGAGCGGGGTGCTGGGGACGTGGGGCGGGAAGGACGGTACACCCAGCGCTGCGCTGAAAGGTTCTCAGGTGGGGAGCATTTAATAAGTACAAAATCCATGGAAGCACAATTGGAGATACTGGTGTAGTCCCGGGTACTTGGCTGGCTTTGGCTACGAATTCCCCAGAAGTGGTTATTTAACAGTTTTTAAAAGAGCATGGTTGTATGATAACCGTAACAGAGAATGTGGTGTCCTTTCTTGCAAACATGTTTCACATGGTGGATTTTAACTTTGTTCCTAGGTATAGCTGTGGACCAACTGTCTATGATCATGCACACCTTGGCCATGCTTGGTGAGTGTTCTGAATTTGATTTTTCACACTTCTAGGGACCGTTTATTTTGGAAAGAAAGAGCCTTTTGCAGGTTTTTCCCATCTCTCAAGGGCAACTTAAGAATACTGAATAGCAAAAAAAAAGAGAATACTGAATAGCTAACTATATTCCAGGTATTGTGGGAGGCACACCTGTTGTCTCATTTGGTTCTCATAGTAAATTCTAAGCACTTCTACCCATTTCACAGGGAGGCAGTGAGGAGCAGTGATAAATGACCTGTTTTGGAATTGGATGCTTCTTGGTGGGTTTTAGTGAGATCAGGTCAGGAGTCAGCAGTGAGAAGTTATTTCTGGCCCCTACTGCTTATTTTCTTTCCAATTTTGGACAAGCCCTTTTATTACTTTGAGTCCTGGTTTCTTCATCGTTGAGATGGGGATGATAATAGTATTCATCTGTCTGAATCTTCACAACTTTATGAAGCACCGCGCATAAAGTGCAGCGTACACAGTACCCGAGGTGCGCTGTGGTGGGGGCTGAGCAGTTTTTGGGGATAAGTAACTTGCCCGAGGCCACACATTCTGGAAGCAGCGGAGCCTGGTGTGTCTGATCTCCCCGGAGCTTGCTTTCTCAACCTCTTAACCCTCCGCTGCACTGCATCCCATCTTTGTCAAAATTACACTTTTCCTGGCGCTTTCTATGTTCTCTTGTTCCTTTTTTAAGCTTGTTATGTTTCAGACTTAGACTAAAAGGGAAAAGCTACCTTAACTCATTACACTTTTTACAAAATCCTGCATCACCCAGGGAGGCTGGAGTGTTTTTTGTGTTTTGTTAAAACAGAATCAGTGGCTAACTTACTATTAATTTTAAAAAGGATCTTTTGACCTCTTTATTGAAGTATAAAATATGTTGGGGAAGGATTGCAAAGACAGAAATCGCAGTCTTTTATAGAGCCAAGTGGATACAATCTGTGAGGGCAGGTGGGGTTGGTTTGCACTGAGCAGTCAGGTGACACGTCAGGCCCATCCCCCTCCTGAGATGGAGCGTTAACTTCCTTGATGGCTTCATTCCAAAGAGATGGCTCCCAGGTCCTTGGAACTTTCCAGAGTTGTGGGACTCAGGAGAGGCTTCCTTAGCCATTAAAACCATTAACGTACATTTTAGAAGGACAGGAATTTCTGAAAGAAGGGGGCCGGGGGTGGGGAGGGTGTTTCCTTATTTTCAGCTAGGAGAATCAAGCCTCTGGTTATAATTTGTATTTGCCGTTACAAATACAGAAGAGAGGGGTGCCTGGGAGGCTCAGTCGTTGGGCATCTGCCTTCCGCTCAGGTCATGATCCCAGCGTCCTGGGATCGAGCCCCGCATCGGGCTCCCTGCTCCGTGGGAAGCCTGCTTCTCCCTCTCCCATTCCCCCTGCTTGTGTTCCCTCTTTCGCTGTGTCTCTCTCTGTCAAATAAATAAAATCTAAAAAAAAAAAAACAGAAAAGAGTACAAATGTTAAGGGTACAGCTGAATGAATGTTCACGGGTCTTAGGCAGAGACACCTTACCATCACCCCAGAAGCCTGAGCATCCCCTTCATCACTGTGGTCCCCCACCCTCTCGAGGATAACCGGTTATCCTCTATGGAAGATGGACTGTGAGATAGAACCCATTCCTCAAGAGTCATTCAGGATGCTCCTGAGTGGTGGGAAACCCGAGAACTTCAAGATTCTGAAGAAGCTGAGCGGTCTTAGGGGCAGGGATGGTCAAGCATGGCTCCCATAGCTCCTAAAGTAAAGGTCCAAATCCTAAGGACGTCTCTGCAGTTCTGGAAGTCTGTCCCGACGTACCGTCCAGGTTCATGTCTCCCCACTCGCCTCCCCAGGTAGCCACACCTCTATTTTAAAAAGGCAGGTACTTGGGGTGCCTGGCTGGTTCAGTCAGTAGAGCACGGGACTCAACCTCAGGGTCATGAGTTCAAGCCCCACCCTGGGCATAGAGCTTACTAAAAAAAAAAAAAAGACACTTAACAGACACAGCACTTTTTCTGTTCTAAATGCTTTACAAACACCAGCCAGTGTGATTCTCCTAAGGACACCGGGTGATGGTGCTGTTCTCCCCCCAGGGGCAGATACAGTGCACAGGGAACCACTCTTGGGGGAGCCGAATGAAGGGCATGGTGATGACCCATGACTGCGGTGACAGAGGCTCATTCCTGTAGGAGTTGGTGCTGTGGGGCATCAGGATCGTGTTCAGCAACCCCGTGGCATAGCAGGATTCTGCCCATTTTATAAATAAGCAGCCTAAGGCTTCAGATGATTAAATATCTCGGTGAGGAGTTTCCGACCTGGCTTGGTCACCGGAGCTGAGTTTGGCGAGGGTAGTGTGGGACGCAGACGGGGTACAATGACAGGGCTCATGTTTGAGTTACAGAGGCCGTGTGGGTGACAGATGAACATGAGATTTGCCAACCCTGAGTTTTAAGGTTGCTTTTATGGGAAACCAGATTCTGGACATTTTAAATGGCTCTTGAGCCCTTTTGGTTTTACACATCTGAGCTGCCCCAGTGTGGCATGCTGATAAGCTGGTGGTTTTTTGTTTTGTTTTGTTTTTTTAAGATTTTATTTATTTGAGAGAGAGAGCGCGCGCATGCACAAATAGGGGGTAGGGGCAGAGAGAGAGGGAGAATCAGACTCCCCACTGAGCAGGGAGCCCGATGTGGGACTTGATCCCAGGACCCTGAGATCATGACCTGAGCCAAAGGCAAACACTTAACCGACTGAGCCACCCAGGCGCCCCAAGCTGGCGTGTTAATATCCCACAACAGTGCACACATTTCTCGGGAGTAACACCATACAGCTTTAACAGCCTCGTCCTTGGTCTGCTGTTCCTTCTGTTTTGCCATAGTGAAACCGTCCAGTTATTCTAGAACATAAACAAGGACGGTAAAAGCTCTCAGTATTTTAACTACCTGGTGAGATTGTATTACCAGTGAATTGTTCTCCAATTAAATGGTGTAAACTCATGTAACAGCCCCAGCATTAAACATGCTCACCATGTGCCTGACATTGAGGTGTTGCCTTTGCTGATTTCTTGTGGGGCCCCGTGTGGGCCAGTCAGTGGAAGGCTTTCCCTCTTCCTAGCTGTGCGGGACCCATCAGCTCCATCACACACCTAAAGTTTGGGGCAGCCTGTTAAGATGCAAAGCATTCCTTTTTAAAGATCCCACTGGGGACTTTGTGCATTAAAGACGCTCTGACATTTCTTTTCTTGCAGCTCGTATGTTAGATTTGATATCATCCGAAGGATCCTTACCAGGGTTTTTGGATGCAACATCATCATGGTGATGGGAATCACAGATGTGGACGATAAAATAATCCACAGAGCCGCCGAGGTAAGTGCAGAGGGTGATGTTGTCCGTAACTGGATCGATGCTATGCTGTGCTGAGCCCCTAGCTGCTCCGCAGGTGTGTTCTGCATCTCTCCGTCCACATGCCGGTTGGCGAGAGCACTCTGACAGGTCATCAGGGGAGTCTCTGCCCTGGTAAAGGAGGCCTGTTTGATTCTGGGCACCGAAGCCTTTGATGTCCTTGTCCCCTGCTTGAAGTTTGTCCCTTCCTCGGCCCCGCGGCCTCGTGGCCTCCAGGCCTCCCACGCACAGGGAAGGCAAAGGGCCGCTTCTGGGCTAGGGAAACTTAGCTCACGGGAAGTTCAGTTTTCTCATTTGTTTAGTACACAGGGCACTTCTCTTATAACCCATGCATCATTTAGGGGAAGCTTTTTTTTTTTAATTTTTGTTATGTTAATCACCATACATTACATCATTAGTTTTTGATGTAGTGTTCCATGATTCATTGTTTGTGCATAACACCCAGTGCTCCATGCAGAACGTGCCCTCTTTAATACCCATCACCAGGCTAA
>NC_138371.1:174348287-174366288 GCF_054177405.1 Leptonychotes weddellii | reverse complement strand
AGTTTGACTTATTTGGCTCAGCATAATACCCTCCAGTTCCATCCACGTCATTGCAAATGGCAAGATCTCATTCCTTTTGATGGCTGCATAATATTCCATTGTATATATATACCACATCTTCTTTATCCATTCATCAGTCGATGGACATCTTGGCTCTTTCCACAGTTTGGCTATTGTGGACATTGCTGCTATAAACATCGGGGTGTCCATACCCCTTCGGATCCCTACATTTGTATCTTTGGGGTAAATACCCAGTAGTGCAATTGCTAGGTTGTATGGTAGCTCTATTTTCAACTTTCTGAGGAACCTCCATACTGTTTTCCAGAGTGGCTGCACCAGCTTGCATTCCCACCAACAGTGTAGGAGGGTTTAGGGGAAGCTTTTGGGGGAAAGTTTTAACTGAGGGGTTAAGTTAAATATAGATAAATTTTTAAGTCTATTTTCTGGTTTTTATAATTAGCAACTTTAACAATCATCTCTAAGGATCTGCAGATAATTGTTAAATGATCCAATCTATGCAAAAACCTACATTGAGTGCTTTATATTCCCGTTATTTTAGAAGATGTATGTACTGAAAACTGTGTATACTATTTTTTTTTAGGAACCAGTCTACACTTTATAATGTTTTATAGTCTGCTTTTTCCATTTAGTATATTTTGAGTACTTTTTTCATGTTCTTAAATATTCTTGAACGTTTTTAAATAGCCATATAGCATTTCATCGCATGGAGATACCCTCATTTACCATTCTTGTTTTTGGACTCTTGAATTACTTCCATATTCTGCTTTCTCTCAGATTTATTTTCTTTTTTTTTTTTTTTTTTAATTTTATTTATTTGACAGAGAGAGACACAGCGAGGGGAGGAACACAAGCAAGGGGAGCGGGAGAGGGAGAAGCAGACCCCCTGCTGAGCAGGGAGCCCGATGCGGGACTCGATCCCGGGACTCCAGAATCATGACCCGAGCCGAAGGCAGTTGCTTAACCAACTGAGCCACCCAGGCGCCCTCTCAGATTTATTTTCTAGAAGCCATGTGTCCCTGTTTCCTACCAATTTGCCTTTTTTTTTTTGTAAAGTTTTACTTGTTTAAGTAATCTCTGCACCTGACCTGGGGCTAGAACTCAACGATCCTGAGATCAAGCATCGCACGCTCCCCCAACCAAGCCAGCCAGGCATCCCCTAATTTACCTTTTTAACAACTAGATAGCATTCGGCATGGGGGCTGTTCAGCAGTTTCCCATCATTGGCTGTGTTGTTTATAGCTGTTAAAAATAGGGCTACTGTGAATATCTTTTTTTTTCATCCTGTCTTGTTTCGCTAAATACTTTTCCCAAAGTGGAGTCACTGGTTCAAGGAGGAATGGTTTTTTTAATAAGGTTTTTCTTCTTAGAGTTGGGTGGTTTAGAGAGTGCTTACTGGTGGCGCCCAAACCCAGTGGGGTTTCCCGGGTCTGTCTTGTCCAAATAGCTGAGCCAGTACGTCATGCTCCCTTAGAGTAGACTCGATTTCCACTTCCAGAACTGTCCCTGAGCATGCATCGAACCGTCCGGGGTCAGGCCTGTGCCTGGCTTTGTGCCAAGAAAGGTGAGGAAGACCAGTCCTGGCCTCATGGAGCTTGCATCTGGGGAGGCAGAAGAGCCCACAGAGAGATGCTCTGTGTGCGACATAGTTCATTTTATAAGCCCAGCTAGGGACGTGCAAGGAAGACCGTCACACCTCCGTGGAATGCAGAAGTGATTCACTGGAGGAGGTTAGCCCCGAATTAGCAATAGTAGAGGATGGGTGGTGAGGAGTGAGGGCAGGAAGGACACCTGGGCAGAGGGCAAGCGAGGAGGGGCCGAAAGGCTGCGTGGAGGCCTGCGAGGGAACCCGCCGTCCTGCTCCCGTGGCCCGTGGGCGGGCTGGCAGGTGAGGCTGGAGAGGTGGGGGCAACCGGGCCTGGAGGACCTACTGGGGACTTGCACTTTGTCCAGTAGACTCTTGGGGTGCTCTAGCCAGGCTCAGCTCCATCCAGTGGAGACCACTCGGTGGTGGGGAGGACACAGCCAGAGATGGACCCACAGACAGGGTTGGTGGGAGCTTCGCCCCGGCGAGCAGAGTGAGTGTGACGTACCTAAAGAAACGCAGACCTGGATACAGAAATATGGAGCTCGGTCAGCTCAGGGCCTTGGTATCATAGAGATACGTGTGGACTTTACCCCAGTTCCAGGCACAGAGCGCCTGAAACCCACGGAATCTAGTGAGGGAGAGCATCTTCTGTATGCTGATGAGATCATGGCTGGGCCTCTGGAGGGCTTCAGGATGGGGGCTGGGGTCCCAGAGACCCAACCATGGCGAGAGCTGGGACCTTTCACCCCCCACCCCTGGCGTGGTGCTTATTGCCAGTGGCCAGGGATTTAATCACCTGTCCCAAGTCGTGAAGCCTCCATAAACACCCCCAAAATGAGGGGGCTCAGCGCTTCGGGCTGGTGAGCACAGGTGGGCGCTGGGAGGGCGGCGTCGGAGAGCCTGGGAGCCCTGCCCCTCGCCCTATGCTGCTCCTGAGTTGTGTCCTTTATCATAAACTAGGGTTGGTAAGTGGACTGCTTTCCTGGGTTCTGTGACTCAGATCAAACCCCCAAATTTAGACTCCATGGCAGGAGTTCAAGTGGCCAGGGGACCCATGGTGGCTGGTGTCTGAAGGGGGCAGTCCCACGGGGTCTGCGCTGAGCCGGGGAGTTCGTGTCAGAATAGGGTTGAATCGTGGACAACCAGCTGCAGCCGGAGAATTGGAGAAGTGGCTAGAGTTGGAAAAGGTGCCACGCGTTTGGCTGGAAGCAGAGAGTGGGCAGGCTAGCACTTGGGGTTTATCACCGTCCCTGCTGCTCTCTGTCTCTGCCCCTGGGGTCAGGTGTCCCCTGGTCCAGCCAAGGCCCTGGGGGCAAGGTGAGCCGTCCCTTTGTGGGGAGCTGCAAGTGAGGGGACAGCAGGGGGCAAGGGGTCCCCAGGCAGGTGGTGCTCGTGTTAGATGGCAGACCCACAGGATCCTGCGTGTGGAGCACGGGAGGAGGGGGCCCGGGTTTGGAGCGGTTTGTCCAGGGCTGTCTGACTTCAGTGTGAGCTCAGCCACTCACCAGCGGCGCAGCCTTTGGATTCTAGAGTGAAGCTTCTGAGCAAACGGGAGAAAGAAAGGAACGTCCTCTGATCGTCCTCTGATCCATGGGTAGGACGGACGGGGGAGAGGCAGAGGCAGGGCCTGTGCTGTTTTCTGGGAGGTGCTGGGATGGTCCCTGCGGGGGGCCTTGAGGAGGGGTCCGGAGCCATTGCTGGGAGGGAAGGCTGACCCCAGGGGTGCTGAGCAGGAAGGCCTGCTGGACGGGGCCCTCTCTGGCTGCGGGCAGGGTGTAGCTGGTAGCAAGCAAGCCGTGGTCTCTGGCCTGGTGAGCGCGGGGTTGTAAGGGACACTGCCGCGGGAGGCGTTGGTTATGGAGGAAGGTGACCCAGGTGAGTGTTTCATCTGTCCTCAGTCCTCCCCTTCAGCGGGGTCCGAGACCACGCACCTGGGTCCCTGCACTTGATGAATCGGGCTCTGCTGTGAATCTTCAGACTCGGAGGTGGACCTGTGAGCTGCAAGGCCTGCTGGGAGTCTGGAGGCACGGCTGGTGGGAAAGGAAGGGGAGGGGCTGAGGGGCTCGGATGCAGGTGAGGATGGAGGGCGGACTTCAGGAGGGAGGGGTGGTGGCACAGGGTAAATGCAGCGAGAATGAAGTTACTGAGAGGATTTCACAGATGCCGCGAGGAGGCAGAGCTTGTTACTTTTAAGAATTGTATTATACTTGGCCTACGAACAGGTTGGTAGAATTAGCTGAAAGATTCTGTATGTAGAGAGCATTTAATTTTTGACACCTGAAAATTTCCCTCCTTGTCACATGGCAGGATGCTAACGTGGCACTGAATAGTTGTTCTCGCAATATCTCTTTAAGATGATGAAGCATGCATCTGAAACATGGTTATGAAAGCATCTGTTTGTTTCTTAGTATCTGGCAAAAAGGCTATTTTTTATCTAATGCAACCTATTAAGGTGATGGCGATGCTCTTCATGCAGTCTGCTTCAGCACTTGCTTGTATGTACGGTATTTTATATTATAATATTAATTCTGTATTACACTTTTCTGGATCTCTCCCTTGACTTTGATGTTCGGCACAGTGTTACAGTTTGTCAGGGATAAAAACGGTGGGGGGATTTCTGGGGCGAGCCCTACGAGAGGCGTGGTACATGGGCATCGTTGCATTTTGTAGGAAAAATTGGGATGAATGTGTCAGAGTGACCCAGGCCGAAGGTATTCTTTCTCTGCTGCTGGTCACTGGCCCCTGTTGCCTTCTTTGCGGGAGGGAGGCTGGACGCTGCTGCTGAGTGCTGAGGGCCCGGCCGGGGGGCCCTTGCTGCGGGCAAGGCAGCTTGAGATGGTTTGTGATGGTCGGGGCGGATGGACAGTGACTGAGATCAAAGACTGAGACCGCATTTCAGCTCCCGCCTCGTGCGGTTTGTTTTTCGGAGAGTGAGAGCCGCGCTGTCCAGATGCATGGTGTGACCCGCTGCCGAAAGAGTAAGTTTAAAAGGTTTCGTTTTAGAATATGATTCCACTCCTCCGTGCAAGGCCAGCAGTAGATTGGTGTCCCACTTACAATTCACTGCCCCTCAGTGTTTCCGAACCACGGCCGCTGGGCTTACGCGTGTGAGCTGGAGAAGCCGCCTGTGAAGCCGGGCTTGCATGTTTGGGCAGCGTGGTACTTGCTAGGTCATTCAGAGGAGTGTGTGTGCACGTTCCTCATACTCCCTTTCAGAATCAGAGACGTGGATTCTAGAGTTCATATGCGGCCAGGAAAAGTCTGTAAAAGAGTATTGGGGCGCCTGGGTGGCTCAGTCGGTTAAACGTCTGCCTTCGGCTCAGATCATGATCCCAGGGTCCTGGGATCGAGTCCCACATTGGGCTCCCTGCTCAGCCGGGAAGCTGCTTCTCCCTCTCCCTCTCCCCTCCCCCGCTCATGTGCTCTCTTTCTTGCTCTCTCTCTGACAAATAAAAATAAGTAAAATTTTTTTTTAAAGAAGAGTATTAAGAGTATTAATATTAATATTAAATATTAAGTATTAAGTATTAATATTAAAACATTTTTAAAGCTATAGAAAATTTTTTGTTTTCATATATTTTCTTTTTTTTGGCGCAGCTTTGAGTAACCAGACCTACAATAAATTGCACCAAGTACTTCGAGGTGTACAGCATGATAAAATCTGTGAACCCATCACCAGTGTCAGGATGAACATCTCCATCCATCGCCCCCGAAAGCTTCCTCTGCCCCTTGTCATCCTTCCCTCTTTGCTGCCCTGCCCCCAAGCTTTCACCAGTCTACTTTCTGTCACTGTGAAGGTTGTAGACATTAAACGTTGTACAGACAGCATGAGCAGACAGATAACGGGACACACTAGAAAGTCAGAAATAGACACAGTAAATAATGGAAATTTGTGATAAAGATGGCATTTCAAATCATTGGGGAAGAGAGGAATTATCCGGTAAAAGATGTTGACAGTTAGGTAAGCATCTGGGGGAAAAAAAACCCAGGAGGGGTGGTGGATCTAACAACCAGATCCGGGACAGATCGGAGCCTAATGTAAAAGAAATGGAACCACGAATTACTGAAAGAACCTTGGGGCACTTTTTATAGCCTCATACTGGGAAGGCTCTCCTAAATTTGTTTCCATACCCAGGAGCCATTTGGGGAAAAAGATTTGAGAAATACAAAAGATGGCTAAATATAGAAATGACATTTTCTTTTTTAAAGATTTTATTTATTTTGACAGAGAGACAGAGAGACACAGCGAGAGAAGGAACACAAGCAGGGGGAATGGGAGAGGGAGAAGCAGGCTTCCTGCGGAGCAGGGAGCCCGATGCGGGGCTCGATCCCAGGACCCCGGGATCATGACCTGAGCCGAAGGCAGACGCCCAACGACTAAGCCACCCAGGTGCCCCGAAATGACATTTTCTATAGGATACAAACTAACCATAAAGTTGAAAGACTGTGACAGTAATTGAAATTCACATCAGAGATAAAAGGCTATTTTCTTTCATGTAAAACTACTTCCTACCAATGGACAAGAAGAGCTCTACAAGTCAGTGGAGAAATGGGTGTGGTGATTACAGACTGTTCATATGAATGGCTCTAAACCTGTGAGAGATGTTCAGCTCCTTCAGAAGAGAGAAGTACATGTTAAACTTAGAGCGAGAAAGCGTGTGTTAGCAGTCATGTTGCCGATGTCCACAAGTGTGCCCCCCACCCCCGTGCGGTCAGGGCTCGGTCAGGTTCAGGCCAGCGCACCCTCCGTGGGGGCGGCAGGTACCCAGCCAGGGCGTGTGCACCTGTCCTCCGACCAGCGGTCTGGCATCTGGATCCGTGCTCAGGAATGGCCTGGCCATTGTCACAGCAGAAGAAGAGGGCGTGAGGAGGGGGCCCGGGGAGCGGCTCTTGGTACGCGGGCCGGGCCGGCCAGCAGGACGGTGGTGGTAGTGGAGGGAGCCAGCTGCAGGCCGTGTGTGCAGGGCGCTGCGTTTCAGGAGGGGGATGCAGATCCGTGTGTCTGGGAGCCGGTGTCCTGTGTCTGACAGAGGCGTGAACACAGCGTCGTCCATTCACGCGGTCGTCTTTCTGAGATGCACACGGATCCTCGTAGCAATCTTGGGGGTCGATAGGTGGGACCTCTCCATGTTGCAAGAAAGCCCCAGGCACAGAGGCTCATGCCTTGCCCACGGCCACACAGCTGCAGAGTCGCTTTGTTCACCAGATTGATTTATTCAGTAAATGCCCGGTGGTCGCGGTTTCTGGGATGATTGCCTTTCTGGGGCCCCGGGTGGGGAAGAGCGTGGCCGCGGAGTGGCGGGCTGGCGGGGGCCTCTCGCTGCGAAGGGGGAGTCTTGCCGCGCTGGAGCTGCGGTGTGTCGGCCGTGGAGCGGGGCCCTGGTTCCGGGGCTGCAGGGGCGGGGGCTGCAGTCCCGGGCCCTTCGCAAGCTCCACGGGGTCCCAGACCTGTCCTTTTGTTCTTGGAACGTTTTTTTCTGCTGAAAAGTGAAAAATGCTTTGGGGAGCCGGTCTTGTGTGCCAGTGTGCCCTCAGCCCCTGGGGCTGCAGGAGCGTGTCCCCAGATGCCCCGCGCTCGGAATGTGACGTCTGTCTCCGGGGGCTGCTGTGCCCCTGCGTCCCCCCAGCCCTGCCACCTGCCCACTGTTTGTTTGCACCTGCTCTGCTGCTTTCCAAACACTTCTTAGAGTTCCTCGTTCATGTGTTTTTGACGGGTTTTCTTGCCCCCGCCCCCCCGAGGGGAAGGGATAAGAGAGAAACCCAAATTTCTGGTTATGATGTAGACTAGATTGAGCTAGCCTGCCCTTGCCCTAGAAAAGCGAGGCTTTTTCGTGTGTTTGGGGGTTTTGTTTTGAATTATGTAACAGAAATCGTGACATTGTTTATTCCTTTTTTCCCCTCTAACCAGAAAACGGGGTCAGTCAGCGTTTGTGACTAGCTAAGTTACTAGAATGAGTTTGGGAGCTAAAACGAAAGGCCCTTCTGCGAGGCCAGCCGCGGGGGCCCGACCTGCTGACCGGCTCACCTCGTCTTTCTGCAGATGAACGTGTCACCTGCCTCTCTCGCCAATCTGTATGAAGAGGATTTTAAACAAGACATGGCAGCCTTGAAGGTGAAGGGCGTCACTGCATTTCCTCGCCACGAGGGGGGCGTGAGCGCTGAAAGCCGGTGTGGCCGACCGACGCCTTTCACCCGTGGAAGGTCATCTCTCCTCTGCTTTCTGTCAGGTTCTCCCCGCGACTGTGTACTTGAGGGTAACTGAAAATATTCCTCAGATCATTTCTTTCATCGAAGGAATCATTGCTAACGGGCACGCTTATCCGACAGCACAAGGTAGGGGTTGTGTTACTTAACTGATCGTTGGGTAAATACCAGTGGGACCTTGAGAAAGTGGACACGTGTTTGCGAGTTGTTGGAGTTGCCGAGTGGCTTACTGTCTTCTCTGGTTCACTGTGTTATCCGACCGAGGTGCCGGACTGTTCCCTCACGCGTCTGGTCCTCCTGCGTCCCCCCGCCCCGGGTCTCCTGCTGGCCGCTCCCTGCCTGGGGTGGGCCTGATCGCGTCCTTCTGGCACACCTCACAGCTGCCGGCCTGGGAGCCGCTGCTTTTTGCCTGGCGTTGGCTGCCGCTGGGGTCCCCGTGGTCCTCAGCCACGCCTCCCCCTTTCCAGCCCTTTCCGCCCAAGTCCCACCCGTCCTCACGATCCGACCGAGCTTTCTCCCTCCCGGGACGTTTCTTCTCCGCTCGGGGCTGAAAGCGGACTTGCAGCCCAGCTCTGGTGCCTGGGCTGTGCCCACTGGCCGCCGGGCATGTACCGCCCTCGCTTGCTGTTCATGCTCTCGTATTCTGTCCCTTCTGGGATCATAAAAACTGCTCGTTTTTGGTGAATGACCCACTAGCATGCCCAGCCCAGACTTGGGATGTGTGCGTCTTGTAATGCTTGTTCAAGTCAACAGCAGAGTATGAAGCGTGCAAGCAGACACTGTTTCTGCGGGTTACGGACTGTAAGCCCCTTCTTTCAGGGGTCCCACCTGCGCGCCTAGATCCCTGCGAGGGGCCCCGGGTCCACAGGAATGGGCGCTGCCTTTCTCAGACCCCTGTGCATACACCAGAGTTTGCAGCTTTCTTACTTTACCGTATTTGCTATATTTAGATTTTGTCTCCAAGAGAAACTCGTTTTTAAGGGGCCTGGGTGACTGAACTGGAGTTTTCTCCGGAAAATACAGGCGTTGTCGTCCTGCTGCCGTGAGACATGAAATGAGACAAGCAGCCCAGAGTGAGACTCACGGAGGCAGAGGGCCAAATGCGCCTTAGCAATAGATGCCCCTGGTCTGTTGCTTTATGACAGTGCTTTATTGTAAGCTTTTAATAGTGCTAATGTAAATACAATGAAAATAAGTTGACATTAACGCAGACTCCATTAATTTGGGCTTTGTGACAATTCCATAAAAGCTTGGCTGTGATTTAAATTTTGAACTCTTGGGGCGCCTGGGTGGCTCAGTTGGTTAAGCGTCTGCCCTCGGCTCAGGTCATGATCCCAGGGTCTTGGGATCGAGTCCCGCATCCGGCTCCCTGCTCAGCGGGGAGCCTGCTTCTCCCTCTCCCTGTGTCACTCCCCCTGCTTCTGCTCGCGCTCTAAATAAATAATAAAAATCTTTAAAAAAAATGAATTTTCAACTCTTTGTGAAGAAACTGTTTTTGTTCAGCGAACTGATAACATGAACATAGGTATGGAGAAATGTCTCCTCCATGAAAGACAAGGCATTTCCAGATTGCTGCTTATGTCCTGACTTCCTGGATGGCTGCTCGCACGGTGGCCCCCTGGCTCTTCCCCAGCGTAACTTGGAGCTTGCGTGTGAGCCCTGAGTTGGGGTCCTCCCCCCCCAGGTCAGGATCCGGCTCCGATGGCCCAGTCCTGGGACACAGCCCTGGGGGGGCCTCCTGCTCCAACACCTCCTTCCCTGCTCCTCGGTCAGGGTGCTTGAATGTGGAGGTGTCTGGGATCTGAGCAGATTTTCTGGGTGAGACCGGGTTTCTCTGTCAGCTGGTACATAGCGTAAAGTGCAGAGCTAGATGCAGGCACATGGTGACACTTTTCCTTCTCGCTAAAAGGAACCATCTCAACATTTGACACAGATCTTACACTTGGGTTTTCATTTCCACCTCTGGATATTCGTGACGTGTCCAGATGCGTGCTCTTTTTTTTATTTTTTTTTAAAGATTTTATTTATTTATTTGAGAGAGAGAGAATGAGAGAGCACATGAGTAGGGGGAGGGTCAGAGGGAGAAGCAGGCTCCCCGCCGAGCAGGGAGCCCGATGCGGGACTCGATCCCGGGACTCCAGGATCATGACCTGAGCCGAAGGCAGTCGCTTAACCAACTGAGCCACCCAGGCGCCCCAAGATGCGTGCTCTTTTATAAAACAGCAGTGCTGGTGTTCATTCTGATTTAGAGATGGAGCAAAGGGGCCACGTGAAGGCCAGATGCCATATTCTGTGTTTAAATGCTAATTACTTGTTAGCTACTATGCTTAGATAGATGCTGATATTTAAGGTTCAGAAATGATGAATTCTTTTTAATTTTCAGTAATTGTTCATATTCTTTTTTGAACTGATTTTTTTTTTCTTATTTAAATTTTTCTTGTTAACATACAGTGCAGTGTTGGTTTCTGGAGTAGAATTCGGTGATTCAGAGAAATGATGACTTCTTCATTACCTTTATAAAACAGGCAACGTCTACTTTGACCTGCAGTCGAGAGGAGACAAGTATGGCAAGCTGGTCAGTGTGGTCCCCGGTCCCGTCAGAGAGCCAGGTGGGTGGACCCCAGCCTCCTGCTTCGGGGTCTGGGGGCTGAAGCGCAGGCTGGGCCTCTCAGACCCAGTGATGGTGCCCGACCGTCCATCCCAGCAGCGTTTTAAGTGTAACTCATTGTTCAAAGAGAGGGAGCTTGGGAATGTGAAGTCCCTTGGCAGGTTGTGAATCTCCTCCCGCCTGCCGGGTCCTTGGCTCTTCTCCGGGGGGAGGGCAGCATCGCCTGGCCACGGGCTTCCCACGGGAGCACACAGTCATGCTGTTGCGTTTTAACGCTCTCCGCCATCTGGCTGTTGTACTCAGTTCCATCTGTAGTTTGCCGTGTAGTAAGTCCCCGTAGGTATTTTACCATATATTACATTCCTGGTGTATTTTAATTTATTCCTCCACTCTGTTCTGTTCCAATGATTGTTAGATTGAAGTCATTTTTATGGAGAAGTATGTACATAGAAGTAAATGGAAAATAATTTTTAAAAATTTAAAATTAAAAATAATTTCAAATTTAAAAAAATACTATTGAAGAGAACCAAATAAAGACAAGCAAAAACCCCAGAGACAAATTGTCCAAGTAATTTCTGTCTTTAACCATTATCCTCTGCTCTATAAATGATGCCATTTGTTTTTTCATTTTTTATTTTTTCAAGATTTTACTTATTTATTTGACAGAGAGCAAGAGAGAGCTCGAGCGGGGGGAGGAGTGGAGGGAGAAGCAGGCTCCCCACTGAGCAGAGAGCTGGATGCGGGCCTCGATCCCAGGACCCTGTGATCATGACCTGAGCTGAAGGCAGACGCTTAACGACTGAGCCGCCAGGTGCCCCAGCAATGCCATTTACATTTAATCACTAACAGTATTGTTTATTTTGACAGAGAGAGACACAGCGAGAGAGGGAACACAAGCAGGGGGAGTGGGAGAAGGAGAAGCAGGCTTCCCGCGGAGCAGGGAGCCCGATGTGGGGCTCGATCCCAGGACCCTGGGACCATGACCTGAGCCCAAGGCAGACGCTTAACGACTGAGCCACCCGGGCGCCCCTACTAACAGTATTGTTTGACGCCTCAGAAATGGTGTTTGTTACTCTTACTCATGAGTATCCCGCTCCCTCCTGAAGGACCAGAACCAAGCGCCGCTAGACGGCATGCACGTGTGGGTTTGCCACTGTGCCCTAGGGAAGCAGAGGACATGTTTCTGAGACACACGTCCTAGCATCAGCGGTGCTTTTGTGTTTTAATAGACTTTAGGGGCGCCTGGGGGGCGCAGTCGGTTAAGCGCCTGACTCTTGGTTTCGGCTCAGGTCATGATCTCAGGGTCGTGGGATCAAGCCCCGCGTTGGACTCCATGCTCAGCAGGGAGGCTGCTTGAGTTTCTCTCTCTCTCCCCTTCCCCCGACTCCCCCCCCCAATAAATAAATCTTTAAAAGACAATAGACTTTATTTTAGGGCGCTTCTAGGTTCACAGCAAAGTTGACGGTTAGGAGTGGGGGTGTCCCACGTCCCCCGACCCTGCTCACACACAGCCTTCCTGTTACGAACGTCACCAGAATGGGACATCTGTCACGGCGGATGTACCTGTATGGACACGTGACCCCGAGTCCGCAGTGTCTGGGAGGGTTCGCGCTTGGTGCTGTGTATTCTTGGGTTGGATAAATGTGTGACGACACATGGCACAGAACCCCCTCCTGGCCCTCAGCCCTCCCTGTGCTCCAGCTGCTCAAACTCCTCCCTCCTCACCCCTGGCAGCCCATGATCTCTTACTGTCTGCATCGTTTTGCCTTTTCTAGAATGCCATAAAGTGAGAGCATACATTCGGTGGCCTTTTCAGACTGGCTTTTTTCACTGAATACACATTTAGGTGAAAGTGTGCATTTAAGCCACCAGGTCCCATGGGGACCCAGGCAAGGGCAGAGCCCCTTGGGGACCGGGGACGCAGCCACCCTCCGTGTCTCTATGGCTTGATAGCCATTTCCTTCCGGTGCTGAGTAACACTCCCTTGTCCGATGCGGCACGGTTGGCGTATCCACTCATGTCAGGACATCGTGGCCGCACCAAGTTTTGGAGCAGAGAGAGCCCAGTACCGGCTTGTATGACCGTGGACCGTCCCCTAACTCTCCTCTTCTGGGTTCTCTTGCTCCTCCAGTGTCATTGGTGCTCTGTGTAGTTGTCTTTTTGGGGGAGAAGGTGCTCTGAAACTCACCCGCTGGCACACCTAGCTTTCTCAGGAGGAGAATAAGGAAGGAAGGCAGCTCAGCTCATGCGTCCCTAGGAAGAAGCATCAGCGTTCACCGTGCGAAATCTCGGCTCTTCTGCTCGCTGAAACTGGCCTCACTGTGTTTTAGATAAAGGTGTTGGGTGGTCCTTCCGGCCGTCACGAGGGGAGAAGAGGAGCGTGAGGTCACGTGCTGGAAGGAGCAGCATCTTTGGGATGTCATGGCCATGCTGTGTGGGTCTGCCTTTTAGATTCTTGCCCCTGATTGATCATTTGCTGTTGGCAGTTGATTCCGACAAGCGGCACGCCAGCGACTTTGCCCTGTGGAAGGCAGCCAAACCCCAGGAGGTGTTTTGGGCCTCTCCTTGGGGAAAAGGAAGACCCGGCTGGCACATCGAATGTTCCACCATCTCAAGGTAAGGTTTTGTGTTCTGTGCAAGCTCACGCAGTGCCCCACTTGGCCAGCAGAGGGGGTGGGTGTGCGCAGCTGCGTGGCGGGGCTCGGAGGAGGCGCCAGGCTCCCTAGGGAAACCAGACCCTTGCCAAGCAGCTTACCTGTCCACCATCACTGCCTGTCCTTTTTATTTTTATCTTTTTATTTTTGAAGGTTTTATTTATTTATTTGGTAGAGATAGAGGAGCAGGGGGAAGGGGCAGAGGGAGAGGGAGAAGCAGGCTCCCCGCTGAGCAGGGACCCCCCCGCCCCCAACGTGGGGCTTGATCCCAGGACCCTGGCATCATGACCTGAGCCGAAGGCAGACGCTTAACCGACTGAGCCCCCCAGGCGCCCCTCCCCTCCACCCCCTGCCTGTCCTTTTTAGTAGAAAGTCCTGCTTTACAGTTCAGTTCTTGATTGTCACAGGACAGTTCATCTGTGCCTCTGTCTTTCCTCGGCGGTGGGTGTAGGGAGAGGTCCCTCGGGGACAGGACCACCTTCCTTCTTTTATTTTATATTAAGTTTTTAATTTTACTTCCAGGGTAGTTAACATAAAGTGTTACAGGGCGCCTGGGGGGCTCAGTCAGTTAAGCGTCTGCCTTTAGCTCAGGTCCTGATCCCAGGGTCCTGGGATCGAGTCCTGCATCGGGCTCCCTCTCCCTCTGCCCCTCCCCCTGCTTGTGTGCGCTGTCAAATACATAAATAAAATCTTAAAAAAAAAAAAATACAGTGTTATATTAGTTTCAGCTGTGCAGTGTAGTGATTCAGCGGTTCTGTACATTACGTAGTGCCCATCGTGATGGTGTGCTCTTAATCCTCATACCCTGTGTCCCCCTGCCCCCCACTCTCCTCCCCTCGAGTGATCATCGGTGTGTTTTCTGTACTTAGGTATATGTCTTTCTCTGACTTATTTCGCTCACCATTATGCTCTCTAGATCCATCCATGTTGTTGGAAATGGCAAGATTTCGTTCGTATTTATGGCCGAGTACTATTCCATTTTACATATACTACATCTTCTTTATTCATCTATCAGTGGACACTTGGGCTGCTTCCATAGTTTGGCTATTGTAAATAATGCTGCAATAAACATCAAGGTGCACGTATCCCTTTGAATTAGTGTTTTTGTATTCTTTGGGTAAATATCCAAAAGTGCAATTGCTGGATCGTAGGGTAGTTCTATTTTTAACTTTTTGAGGAAACTCCATACTGTTTTCCAGAGTGGCTGCACCAGCTTGCATTCCCACCAACAGTGCACGAGGTTCCCCTTTCTCCACATCCTCTCCAACACTGTTTCTTGTGGTTTTGGTTTTAGCCATCTGACAGGTGTGACTTGATTTTGATTTGCATCTCCCTGATGATGAGTGATGTTGAGCATCCTTTCATGTATGTTGGCCATCTCTGTATCTTCTTTGGAGAAATGTAAGTTCATGTCTTCTGCCCATTTTTTAATTGGATTATTTGGTTTTGGTGTGTTGAGTTGTATCAGTTCTTTATGTATTTTGGATACTAACCATTTGTTGGGCATGTCATTTGCAAATGTCTTCTTCCATTCTGTAGGTTGTCTGTTAGTTTTGTTGATTGTTTCCTTCGCTGTGCAAAAACTTTTTATTTTGATGAAGTCCCAGTAGTTTATTTTTGCTTTTGTTTCTCTTGCCTCACGAGACAGATCTAGAAAGATGTTGCTATGGACAATGTCAGAGAAGTTACTGCCTGTGCTCTCTTCTAGGATTTTGATGGATTCCTGTCACGCATTTAGGTCTTTCATCCATTTTGAGTTTATTTTTGTGCATGCTATAAGAAGGTGGTCTGGTTTCCTTCTTTTGCATGTGGCTTGTCCAGTTTTCCCAGCACCATTTGTTGAAGAGACTATCCTTTTCCCATTGTATATTCTTTCCTGCTTTGTCAAAGATTGACCATATAATTGTGGGTTTATTTCTGGGTTTTCCATTCTGTTCCACTGATCTACAGTATCTACTTATGCCAGTACCATACTGTTTTGATGACTACAAAGAATATAACTTGAGTAATATAATTTGAAGTCTGGAATTGCGATCCCTCCAGTTTTGTTTTTCTTTTTCAAGATGACTTTGGTTATTTGGGTCCTTTTGTGGTTCCATACAAATTTTAGGATTCTTTATTGTTACTGTTTATTCTGTGAAAAATGCTGTTGGTATTTTGATAGGGATTGCATTAAATGTGTAGGTTGCTTTGGGTAGTGTGGACACTTTAACAATATTTGTTCTTCAGTCCATGAGCATTGAATGTCTTCCATTTCTTTTTTTTTTTTTTTTTTTCTTTGTGTCATCTTAAATTTCTTACATCAGTGTTTTACAGTTTTCAGAGTACAGGTCTTTTACCTCTTTGGTTAGATTTATTCCTAGGTATCTTATTATTTTTGGTGCAGTTGTAAATGGGATTATTTTCTTAATTTCTCTTTCTGCTGTTTCATTATTAGTGAATAGAAATGCAACAGATTTCTGTACATTGATTTTATACCCTTTGACTTTATTGAATTCATTTATCAGTTTTAACAGTTTTTTTTTGTGGAGTCTCTAGGGTTTTCTGTATATAATATCATGTCATTTGCAGATAGAGATTTGCTCCTTCCTTACCAATTTGGATGCCTGTTGTTTCTTTATGTTGTCTGATTGCTGAGGCTGAGATTTCCAGTACTGTGTTGAGTGAAAGTAATGAGAGTGGACATCCCTGTCTTGTTCCTGACCTTATGGGGAGAGCTCTCAGTTTTTCCCCATGGAGTATGGTGTTAGCTGTGGGTTTTTCATATATGGTCTTTATTATGTTGAGGTATATTTCTTTTAGACCTGCTTTGTTGAGGGTTTTTTATCCTGAATGGGTGTTATACTTTGTCAAAAGCTTTTTCTACATCTATTGAAATGGTTGTATGGTTTTTATCCTTTCTCTTGTTGATGCGATGTATCATGTTGATTGTTTTATGAATATTTAAACCACCCTAGCAACCCAGGAATAGATCTCACTTGGTTGTGGTGAATGATTTTTTAAAATATTTTGTTGGATTCAGTTTGCTAGTGTTTTGTTGAGGACTTTTGCATCTATATGCATCAGAGATACTGGTCTGTAGTTCTCTTTTTTAGTGATGTCTTTGTCTGCTTTTGGTATTGGGGTAATGCTGGCCTCACAGAATGAGTTTGGAGTTCCTCTTCTATTTATTGGAATAGTTTGAGAAGAATATGTATGAACTCTTCTCTAAATGTTTGGTAGAGTTCACCTGTGAAGCCATCTGGTCCTGGACTTTTGTTTTTCGGGAGTTTTTTTTATTACTTGTTTTGTGGTTATTTTTATAATTCTTCTCTGATCCTTTCTTCTCTTTCTTTCTTTCAAGGTTTGCTGGCTTTCTTTAGTGATATACTTGAATTTCTTTCTTTATTTTTTGCACATCTATTCCTGGTTTTTGATTTGTGGTTACGATTAGGTTTTTATGTAACATCTTCTGCATATAGCAGTCAGTATTAAGTTGCTGATTCCTTAAGCCTGAACCCATTCTTTACTCCTCCCCACGTTTTACCTATATGGTGTCATACTTTACTTCCTTTTATTCTGTGACTCCCTTGACTGATTTTTTACAGATATATTTATTTTTACTGCTTTTGTGTTTCCTCCTTTTCATACTCTTAGTTATGGTCTTTCCTTTCTACTGAGCGAGTCCCCTTTAATATTTTTCTTTTCTTTTCTTTTTAAGATTTTTAAAATTTATTTATTTGTCAGAGAGAGAGAGAGAGCACAAGCAGGGGGAGTGGCAGAGGGAGAAGCAGGCTCTCCGAAGAGCAGGGAGCCCGATGTGGGACTCAGTCCCAGGACCCTAGGATCATGACCTCAGCCGAAGGCAGATGCCCAACGACTGAGCCACCCAGGCATCTCCCCTTTAATATTTCTTACAGGGCTGATTTAGTGGTCATGAACTCCTTTAGTTTTCATTTGTCTGAGAAACTCTATCTCTCCTTATTCTGAATGACAGCCCTGCTGGATAGAGTATTCTTGTCTGCAGGTTTTTTTTTTTTTTAACCTTTCAACACTTTTTTTTTTTTTTTTTGACAGAGACAGACAGAAAGCATGAGCAGGGGAAGTGGCAGGAGGAGAGGGAGAAGCAGGCTCCCCAGTGAGCAGGGAGCCTGATGTGGGACTCAGTCCCAGGACCCAGGGATCATGACCTGAGCCAAGGGCAGACGCTTCACCGACTGAGCCACCCAGGCGTCCCTCTTTCAGCACTTTGAATATATCATGCCAATCTCTGGCCTGCAAAATTTCTGCTGAAAAATTCACTGATAGCCGATTGGGGTTTCCCTTGTGTGTAACTGTCTTTTCTCTGCTGCTTTTATTTATTTTAGGGAGAGAGTGTGTGAGAGGGGGGAGGGGCAGAGGGAGAGAATCTTCAAGTAGACTCCACACTAAGTGCAGAGCCTGATGTGGGGCCTGATCCCATGACTCTGAGATCATGACCTGAGCTACCCAGGTGCCCCCCCCCGTTTTTTTCTTTATCACTGTATTTTGCCATTTTATTTACTGTGTGTCTTGGTGTGGACCTCCTTGTGTTGATTTTCTTGGGGGAATCTCTGCCTCCTACATCTGGATATCTGTTTCCTTCCCTAGATTTAGGAGGTTTTCGGCTATTATTTCTTCAAATAAATGTTCTGCCCCCTTTTCTCTCTTATTCTGGGATCCCTATAACATGCATGTTGTTATACTTGATGGAGTCACTGAATTCCCAAAGTCTATTCTTGTTTTGCATAATTTTTTTCTCTCACCAGCTCAGCTTAATTACTTTCCATTACTCCATCTTCCAGGTCATTAATTAGCTCTTCTGCTTCCTCTAGCCTGCTATATATTCCATCCAGCGTATTTTTAATTTCATTTATTGTGTTCTTCATCTTTCGTTCTTTTTTTATCTCTCTGTTAACAGTCTCACTGATA
>NC_138371.1:174304686-174347787 GCF_054177405.1 Leptonychotes weddellii | reverse complement strand
ACCCCGTGTGGGGCAAGTCAGTGGGCATCAGTAGTATTTGCTCACTTTGTGTCTCTGTGTCACGTGTGTGTAATTCTCACAGTATTTCAGGCTTTCTTCTTATTATTATATTTGGTATGGTGATATGTGATCATAGTATTGGATGTTACTACTGTGATTGTTTGGGGGAACATGAACCATGCCATGTTCACGTGCCCCACTGTGAGATGATGAACTTAGTCGACAAATGTTGTATGTGCTCTGACTGCACCAGAACTGGCTATTCCCCCCTTGCTCTCCCTCTCCTTGGGCCTCCCGATTCCCTGAGACACAACAGTGTTGATTAATAACCCTCCAATGGCCTCTAAGTGTTCAAGTGAGGAATTCACACATCTCTCACTTTCAATCAAAAGCTAGAAGTGGGGGCACCTGGGTGGCTCAGTCGTTAAGCATCTGCCTTCGGCTCAGGTCATGATCCCAGGGTCCTGAGATCGAGACCCGCATGGGCTCCCTGCTCAGTGGGAAGCCTGCTTCTCCCTTTCCCACTCCCCCTGCTTGTGTTCCCTCTCTCGCTGTCAAATAAATAAAGAAAATCTTTAAAAACAAACAAACAGGGCGCCTGGGTGGCTCAGTCGTTAAGCGTCTGCCTTTGGCTCAGGTCATGATCCTGGGGTCCTGGGATCGAGTCCCACATTGGGCTCCCTGCTCGGCAGGAAGCCTGCTTCTCCCTCTCCCACTCCCCCTGCTTGTGTTCCTGCTCTAGCTATCTCTCTCTCTGTCAAATAAATAAATAAAATCTTTAAAACAAACAAACAAAAGCTAGAAGTGATTAAGCTCAGTGGGGAAGGCAGGTCGAAAGCCAAGAGAGGCCGAAAGCTAGGCCTCTTGTGCCAAACAGTCAGCCAGGTTGGGAATGTAGAGGAAACGTTCTCGAAGGAAATGAAAAGTGCTACTCCAGTGAGCACACAAACGATAAGAAAGTGAAACAGCTTTACTACTTACATGGACAAAGTTTTAGTCATCTGTATAGAAGATCAAACCAGCCACAACATTCCCTTAAGCCAAACCTAATCCAGAGCAGGGCCCTGACTTTCTTCAGTTCTGTGAGGGCTGAGGGAGGTGAGGAAGCTGCAGAAGGAAAGTCTGAAGCTCGCAGAGGCTGGTTTATGTGCTTTAAGGGAAAGAAGTCTTTTCTACAAAAGTGCCAGTGCTGATGGAGAAGCTATAATAAGTTCTCCGGAAGATCTCGCTAGGGCAGTGAATGAGGGTGGCTGTGCTAAACAACGGATTTTCAGTGTAGACAGAACTCCCTTTTTCTGGAAGAAGATGCCATCTTGGTCTTCAGTGGCCGGAAAGAAGTCAGTGCCTGGCTTTATAGCTTCAAAGGGCAGGCTAACTCCCTTGTTATGGGCTAACGCAGCCAGCTGGTGACTTTAAGTTGAAGCCAATGCTCACTCACCATTCCAAAAGTCCTAGGGCCCTTAAGAATTATGCTAAATCTACTCTGTGCTCTGTAAATGGAACAAAATAGCCTGGATGACAGCACATCTCTTTACAACACGGTTTACTGAATATTGTAAGCCTACTGTTGAGACCTACTGCTCAGAAAAGAAGATTGCTTTCAAAACCCTACTGCTCATTGACGATGTACCTGCCACCCAAGAGCTGTGATGGAGATGGACGAGATTAATGTTGTGCTCACACCTGCTCACACAGCATGCATTCTGCAGCCCATGGAACAAGGAGTATTTAAGTAGTGCGTTTTGTAAGGCTATAGCCACCAAAGAAAGTGATTCCTCTGATGGATCTGGGGAAGTAAACTGAAAACCTTCTGGAAAGGATCTGCCAATGTATATGCCACTGAGAACATGTGGGATTGATGGGAAGAGGTCAAGTGTCAACATGAGCAGAAGTTTGGAAGACACTGATACAACCCTCTTGGATGACTTTGGGGGGTTTGAGACTTCAGCGGAGGAAGTCACTGCAGACGTGGTGGAAATAGAAGAACCAGAATCAGAAGTGGGGCCTCAGGATGGGACTGAATCACTGCGATCTCATGATAAAACTTGATCTGTTGAGGAGTAGCTTCTTACAGATGAACAAAGAACATAGTTTTTTGAGATGGAATGTTCTTCTGGTGAAGACCCTGTGAAGGTTGTTGAAAGGGCAACAAAGGATTTAGAATATGACATAACCTGAGTTGATTAAGCAGTGGCAGGGTTTGAGAGGATGGACTCCAGTTTTGGAAGTAGTTCTGTGGGTACAGTGCTATCAGACAGCATCACATGGAACAAATCGTTCATGAAAGGAAGAGTCCATCGATGTGGCGAACTCTATTGCTGTCGTACTGTAAGAGCTTGCCACGGCCACCCCCGCCTTCAGCAGCCACTGCCCTGACGGGTCTGCAGCCGTCCCCATCGGGCAAGACCCTCCTCCAGCAAAAAGACTACAGTTTGCTGAAAGCTCGCAAGATGGTTAGCATTTTCAAGCAATAAAGTGTCTTCTCATTAGCGTATGTACATTGTTTTTTAGACAATGCTGCTGCATACTTAATGGACTACAGGGTAGTGTAAACATCACTGCTGTATGCGCTGGGAACCCCGAAAGTTCATCTGACTCACTTTATTGTGATACCCGCATGATTGTGGTAGTGTAGAACTGAGCCCGCGGGATCTCGGAGGCAGGCCTGTCAGGTCTTTTCCCGCTCAGCACTGGTGCCGAGAACCGCCTGTGATGGTTCTCCCGCCATCATGCCTCGGTGTCATGGTGCTGCGCTGGGTGGGCGGACCATCGTGCACTTAGCTAGGACCCTACAGATGAGCATGTAGTTCCCAGTGGTTTGCTCTTACAAATACCTGCAGTGAATAACCTTGTACATTTATTTTCTGTCTGGGGAGGTGTGAGGGTTTTTAGTATCGTTAGTAACCCATGATTTCCACATATCTGATGGGTTTCAGCTCATTGTAGACGTTTACTTTAATGAGCAGTTTTAAAGATTAGAAACATATAGAAAATATAATTAAGATGAACATTTCAGACTACTGGCTACACCCAAACTTGAAGATCAGCAAACGCAGTTCTCCAGTTGGTCATCATGTGTGGTGCTGTTTGCTGGCCGAGTCTGAGCGTGCGCGTCAGAAGGAACAACCGTCCTAGGAGAGTGCTGTGCCCCAGACGCTCACCCCAGCCTGGTTTCTCCTCAGTGGACACGGAGCGGACACTCCCTCCCCAGGTGGGAGCGCCTCGTGCTCCATGACCTGCCTACCCAAGTCGTGTTCGTTCTGCTGAGGACCTAGGAGGGGCGCTACATTTCCCACCAGGCCTCCCCTACTGCCCTCACCTGTGGTGATGTCGATAGGACTCTTCTGGAAACGCACCTGGGAATTCCTGAGACGTCACGAAGCAGGGCCCAGCTTTGCATTAAAAAACCATGTCCAGCCCTCAGTCCCTACTGCACACACTTATGTGTGTTTATAAATACTTTTGACTTAAGAGCAATGTGGGGTATATATTGGATGGTAAAAAGATATTTATTTTGTAGATTCAAATAATTTCTCTACAGTAGGTAGAAAAGATTTAGTAAATTTCAAATGTAATGTTACCATTAAATGTTTTTGTTGAACTCTAAATAATGAAAATAGACTTGTATTCCTGCTTGGTGTTCTCTTGTTTTCAAACAGGTCTAACTTACAGACAAGATAGAGACTAATATAATGAACACCATAGACCCAGTTTAGCGTTATTTTTTCAGGTAACCTCTATGCCCAACGTGGGGCTGGAACTCATGACCCCGAGATCAAGAGTCAGACTGAGACAGCCAGGCGCCCTCACCGTTTAGCTTTGTTAAGTCCGAACACTGTCAGCTTTGTTCCAGATCTTTGTAAAAATGAATCACTCATTACAGATAGAAAGAAACGAGGCCCTTTTCTCTCCTCCCTGGTCCTGTCCCTCCGGTCTCACACTCCCTTCGTGCCGCTTGAACTTCAAGGACTCAGAGACTCTAAAGCCCGTCACCAGGGATGTGTATTAGCGGCCTGGCGCGTTCCTGCCCCCACCGGTGTGGCCAGTGTGGACGTGTCTTTCTAAAGCAGGCCAGTAGGAGTCAGCAGGAAGGGATCTCAGTGAGGCTGTGGCATCTTTGGAAGTGTCCATTTTGGGGGCACCCGGCTGGCTCTGTTGGTAGATCCCGCGACTCTGGGCCTCGGAGTCATGAGTTCAAGCCCCACGTTGGGCATAGAGGTTACTTAATAAAAAAAAAATTAAAAATTAAAAGAAATGTCTGTTTTTAGCCACGTTTAGAGAATTCACAGTGTCTGTACCCTGAGCTCTGTGCGCAGGGGCAGGTGATGGCCTTGGGAGCTCCGCGTCTGCCCGGGGCGCCCACAGGCCCACGTTCTCACCGTGCTGACAGTTACGTTCTTGCTGTTGTCCCAGGCGGAGGCCCCGGCCTGGCCCTAGTAGGCAGGTGCTCTGGGGACAGTGACACAGACTTTGAGTGTCTGGCCAGCCCCATGGTCCCCAGCAGCCCTGCTAGTTGTAGGCTGCAGTTTTGTGGGACCTGAGGTTTTTCAGGAACGCAAGTGTTAGAGCAGAGATGTGATGCTTTGAATTCAGTTACCTTGTTATTCATATGTGATGCTAAATAGTTCTATTTTCAAAAGCCATAGTAAAAATTCTCTTGATTTTATGTGCTCTTTTGTTAAAGTTGGAAAACCACTAAACTCTACCTATGAAAAGAAAAGGTAATTTTGTATTTTTTTTTAGATTTTACTTATTTGGCAGAGAGAGACAGCGAGAGAGGGAACACAAGCAGGGGGAGCGAGACAGGGAGAAGCAGGCTTCCCGTGGAGCAGGGAGCCCGATGTGGGACTCGATCCCAGGACCCCGGGATCATGACCTGAGCCGAAGGCAGACGCTTAACGACTGAGCCACCCAGACGCCCCAATTTTGTATGTTTTTAAAAGCATCTATTATATCCAGAACAAAGAGAATTAAATCTCTGTACCAGGAGATAAAGCTATGAATTAGAGATTCGTGAAATTAAAACAATTTGAGTTTCTGTGTGCATCAATTAGATTACCATGCATATTGATTTGAAGTTGCGATCCATTTGCTGGTTGCATAAAGGCTGGGAGGATTAACTGTAAATGTGCTATTTGAACTAACCCATGTCTCTACGCTGCCCTGCAGTCTGGTGTTTGGAAGCCAGCTGGACATCCACTCGGGCGGGGTCGATCTGGCCTTTCCGCATCACGAGAATGAAATCGCCCAGTGTGAGGCTTTCCATCAGTGCAGGCAGTGGGGAAATTATTTTCTGCATTCTGGTAAGTCATGACTTCGTGTTAATTTGTTCTATTTCGGTTCTTTCGATTTTCTTTATTGGTGAAACCGCTCCATTTGCAAACGCATGGCTCCAGGAGGTGAAGAAACAGAGTTGGCTCTCCCAGCGTTTGAGTCTGAAGCAGCTGGATGTGAGCCTCTCCGGATCGGAGTTACGAGTGTGCCTTTTTGGAAGAAGTGCGGACTGAGTGGAATGTGGGAACATTCTCGGTGCGGGGGTGGCAGCAAAAGTGTGCCGTGTGGCGGGCGGTGGGCTGCCTGACGTTACTTCCCTCAGGTTCCCAGGACCGTAAGCCCTGAGGCTGCTTGGCCCAGAGCGCGCCCACTGCCGCGTTTCCCGCACCCCAAGCCCTCCTGGGAGGCGCCCCCACGGTGACCGCCATCTCTGAATCAGACCTCGGTTCCCTGCGATGCAAGGCCCACGACTGCGCTGCCCACGGGAGTCTGGGAAGAAACGAAGCAGAAGCGGAGTGGGCCCAGTGGCTGCTTCTGGCATCGTATTTCCCGGGGGGAACCCAACAGTGGCCGAAACCCTGTATTTCTGCCAACAACGCGGCTTGCTGGCAGATTCCTGAAATAGGGCGAAAGCCTGATGGTCCCGGTTCCACCCGGGGCCAGCAGGGTGGGCGCTGCGCAGGGGCTCCAGAGCTGACCCCTGGGGCCCGGCACATGCCACTGTCTCCCTCTGGCATGGGACTGGAGGGGAAGGCACCTGCGGCATAAATGCGCACAGAGCCCGTCGGGCAGAGACCGTCCAACGACCGAGGCACCACGCCCCGTCCCGTCTCACATGCGGGGACACGGCACCCGGATGAGCCGTCGGGCACACCTGCCGTGGCCGTGCTCCCGTGGCACTGTGTTCTCCTTCATCTCCTTCATCCCACGGCCGCCCGCGGCTGGGGGAACAGCTGTGTCTCCTTCCTGATGTAAAGGATGCAAGAGAAGTTGTCAGATGGGTTTCATTTTCCAACGACTGTCAACTTAAAAAATGTTTAATTGTGTTTGGTGTGGACATGTTACATCGAAGTGCGCGTTGAAGGTTATATTTCTGTTTGGAAGCCACATTTTCACCAGTTCTCAGAAAGCTCGTCCGTGGAGCCCCGTTGTGCTCGATGTCCTACCGTGTCAGGAGAGGGGGCCCCGGAAGTAAACCATGTGAACGTACAGCCCAGGGGAGCCCCGCTGGGACTGAGAAGCCCCGGACTTGGGTCCTCCTGTCTTCCGTACGTGGGGGTGAAGGAGTGCCAGGCTCTCGAGAAGCCCGCAGAAACGGACTGCAGCGGGAAATCGAATCAGTCCTTCTCAAAGACGTGCAGTTCGGAACGTCCAAAATCCAGTGGATATTGCTGGGTGCCTGGTTTGCAGAAGCAGAGTTCTGGCCTCTGCTGGGCTGACGAGGCCTCAGGCTGGTGTTTCCAGGGCGCAGGACGGGGGGCAGGGTGGCACGGGGTGCCGGGGGGGCAGGGCGGACCCCACGCCCTCCAGCAGGTGTGGTTGTGGCTTCCCTCCTGGGGGTCACTGTCCTATAGCAACGCGGACGTGGGTGTTTGCCTCCTGCAGAGCGAGCGCGGCGTGTGAAGCTGACCCGCAGCCCCAGCTGCTCCCCCCTCTTCCACCCAGTTCAGAACAAACTACTGTTTTTGTTTCAGGGCATTTGCACGTGAAAGGCGAAGAAGAAAAAATGTCCAAATCGCTGAAAAACTACATTACCATTAAGGTAACGGGGCACCGCTGACCTGTCCGGAGGGCTGCTGTGTGGGGCGACCCCAGTCTCTGATCGCCAGTGCTCCCGGCCCTGACAGGCTTCTCCTCCCGCCACGTTTAACTTACTGTTTCTCGTGGTAAAAGCGCAGCGGTATCCGGCATTCTGGTTCTCGGCCGAGTCCCCTGCCCCCCGTGGGCCGGCTTCCCCACGGACGTCTGCCTGTCCCCTCCTGCGTCCGGACGCTCACACCACCTTCTTCCCTGGCCTTGGCCCACACGGCTACCCTGAGTCCCGTTTACTCCTTTTCCTGTCCCAGCGCCCACCTGCCGGCCTGTGGCTTCACGACTTCGCTGTGCTGTGGGGGCGGGGGCGGCGTGTGAGTGTCCACATGAGCGGAAAACACGTGAACTCACGGGGGCGCTTCCAACACTTCGCTCATCTTTGGGCCCATAAAGCCAAATGTAGTTTTAATTGCAAATGTTAAAATGCAAGGCCAGTTACCAGACCCTCATCCCCTAACACGCGAGCACTCGAGCTGTTCCCACCAGATTTACATACAGTCGCCCCCTGTGCGCGGTCTCGCAGACGTGGTCTCACGGTCACGGTCTCACGGACGCGGTCCGGGGGCCGTGACCAGCAGCCTCGTGCTGCGTCCCAAGCCTGTGTCCGTCCCCTCAGCTCCCCTCGTCATGGGGGCATTCGAAATCTCTCCTTATCACAAGAGAGGCTATAGCACCGGACAGGAAGGTATGTTGAGGGAGAGGGAGACCACATCCCGGTAACTTTCATCACAGCATCACGGTTGTATGTGTCCTATTGTTGTCGTTAATCCCTGTGCCTGCAGTATAATGAAATGTTCTCACAGGCATGTTTGTCCAGGAAACCCAGAGGCTTTGGTCCTGTCACATATTCAGGCATCCACAGGGGCTGCGGAGCGTATCCCCTGCGGATGGGGGCGCTGGAAGCCAAAAGGGGAGTGCTCCTCATAAAATAGTCTTTACATGCTTTTCTTAACTGGAAGTGTTCAGTGTTCTACACATTTTCCTACAGAAGAGTTAAACTTATATACTTGCCACAGATTCAAGAGTTGTTACTTTGCTACCTTTACTGCTTCTGGGGTACTGATGGGAGCGGTGGGCACATAGGCGTGCACGGTGTGTACTTTATCACCACGGTTGCTGAGCCATCAGACATCATGACACTGCCCCATTCTGCGTGCTACTCCCCAAAACAAGGACGTTTTCCTGTGTAACCCAGATGCCAAAAATGTCAGCACTAATTCCTTAACATCACTGACTCCTCAGTGTTCGGATTTTTCCATGTGTCCCAATGTCTTTTATAGCCTTGGTTTTTTTCAAACCAGGATCCAGTGAAGGTTCCTGTGTTGCATTTCTATGCTGTGTCTTCTTGGGCCTTTCAGAAGGTATTTTTCATTGTGGTGAAACACAGAACATAAAAGTCACCGTCGTAACTATTGTTACGTGCACGGTGCTCACGTCATTGTGCAAGAGAGCTCCAGAACTTCCTTATCTGGCCAAACTGGACCTTTCCCCTGTTGAGCAAGTCCCCGCCGCCCCCTCCCCAGCCCCTGGCGTCCGCCAGGCTGCTCCCTGGTCTCGTGACGGACGGTGAGCACTCTGGGAAGCGCATGGAAGTGCAGACACGCGGCATTTGCCCTTTGTGACTGGCCTGTTCCACCCAGCGTGATGCCCTCCAGGTCCATCTGTACCGCAGCAGATGGGGGGAGACAGGAGCTCCTCTGTGACTGGGTGTTTCTGGCTTCAGATCCACAATAGTCTCTCTCCTTTTATTTTCTGTGCGGTGTTGAATTTTTGAAGACATGAGGCCAGTTTTGTTGAACATCATGCATTTTGTATTTGTTTCTCTGTGGTGTCATGTAACTCATTCTTCTGTCTCCCGTTCTTCCCGTAGCTGGAAGTGAGGCCTCGAGGCTTGACTCAGGTCGGGGTAAATCTGGCGGGAACACTTCCTCCGCGGTGCTGTGGGCCCCACACGGCAGCCCTCTGGGGGCCACAGCACTAGGCCGTCCTGCTGTTAGTGATGGGTCTGACCGCTGGGGTCCGTGACGGCCACCACATCTCTCTGATGTAGAGATTCTTATCTCCTTCCCGTGCGCCTGGACAGCCAGCGAGGTTATCTGCCGCCGGGCATCCCGTACCCTGACAGCTGCCGCCTGTGGTGTTCACGTCCGCTGGGGGCTTCGCCCCGTCCTGCACGTCAGTAGTCCTGGTGAAGCACACTGTCTTGTGCTGTTGCCCGGCTGGCCCTCCTCTTCAAAGACGGGGGTTCTCTGTTGTTCTCTTTTCAATATTGCTAGGAGTTCAGCTTTTGTACTTTGTGTATTATCAATTCAGTCTTCATCCTTTTTATGCCGAAATTATCCCAGATTTGACCCTGGGGGAAGGCAGGGAGGAGGCTCCCTTGACTGGTTCCTGCGTCCCAGGGAAATGCCCCGTGTGCATCCTTGCTTTCCGCCCTGTTTCCCTTTGCCTCTGGCCCCAAAGCTGCCACTTCTCCAAGGAGCTTTGCTGCCTTTGCGAGGACATGGAATTTTGAGCCAAGGTCTGGGAATTTGGTGTGTTTGCTGCTGCTGGAGTGACATTGCTTCCAGGCCCCTTCAGGGGACAGAGCTGGAGGACGAGATGGACCCCCACGCGCGAAGTCGTCAGCTGCTGGAGTTCACTGTGAGCTATCCAGTCTTACACGGCGGGACTGGCTTGTTTTAGCTCTTTTCCTCTTTTACAAAAAATCTTGTTTCCTTACAACAGCATATCAGCTTTGTGCTTTATCTTAAAATCGACATGTTGTAAAATTTAATACCAATATTCCTATTAACAGTAGAGTAATTGTATTGAGTAAAGTTAAGGTTTTCTAGCAATTCTGGTTTTAATAACAGCTTTATTGAGACATAATTCACATATGGAGGCTTCACCCTGTACAGTGTATTATTCAGTGGTTTTTAGCATCTTCACAGAGTTGGGCACCTGTCCCAGCCACCTACTTGACACGCTCCCCGAGCCACACGGAAACCACGCGCCCGTGAAGCGCTCACTCCCCTCCCCCCTCAGCCCCCAGCGTCCCCTGGTCTTTCTGTCTCCGTGGACTTGCCGGTGCTGGGCTTGCGTTTCCTGTCGCTCTCAGCCTCTGGCACGGGGGTCACGCGGCTGGGCACACGCCCGCACAGAGTGTAATTTGCTGGGTGGCGTCCCCCTTAGCTGCACAGCAGGCTCGTTTGTCAAATTTGTTTCCAGTTGGAGGGCATCTCTTTCCCCTTTCCCTCTATTTTCTGAGAGCATGAAGTGTTGTCCGAGTTCAGCGGGGAGCACTGAGCCGAGGGCCCAGGACGCCATCCCCAGTGCGCCTCTGCCGTGTGGCTTGTCCCCAGGTCACCCTCCCAGCGTTCGCTGTGACAGAAGGAAGCCGTCTGTGTAGGAGTCCTGATTTTCTCCTCCTCATGCGGTGCACCGTGTGTCCTGGAGTGCACCTTGCTTTTCCCCCTTCACAACAAGTGGTTTTAGAAGGAGTGGGCTTCCCCCAGGAAGTGTGCAGACTGCAGACAAGGCCGGGGAGCCGCGGGGCATGAGGAGCCCTCCTCCTCCCCGGCCACGCTCCCCGGCTGCCCGTGTTCTCTCCCAGAGCAACTGTCACCAGCTTCTTGGCACAGTGCACGTGTGTAAATACATTTCTCGGTTTTTTCTTTCCACCCAAGTGGTCGAACTGTTTTGCACTTGCTTTATTCACTTAATGAATCTTTTGGGTCAGTTTCTTCCATATGGAGTTAATTCTTCAGAATGGCTGGGTTGTCCGTTGCATCTTAATTAATTTAAACAGTGTCCTGTTGATGGTCATTTAAATTGTGTCAAACTGTCTACTAGAGGGTGTGCATCTTAAACGTTCATAGATGTTACAGCGCCTGCATTGCTTTTCACGAGCACTTGGGGGCCCATGGGGTGCTGCGGTACCATGATTAGTGTAGCATGAAGGCCGTCAGAGGATGTGTGCATGCAGAGTGTTCTGGATAAAGCCTCTGGTAGCATAGCAGGTGTGCTCGACGTTCCCGCCGGCAGGGAATGAAAGTGTCCATTTCCCTTATCCACATGAACTCCGTACAGTCTTAATCTGGTTAACGTTTTCCCTGTTAACTTGGTGAAAATTGACAGCTAGATTTTAAATTTCCATTTCTCTGTTTATTATGGTGCATTTGAGCGTGTGTACTTATTGTCTCTTGTTACTTTGTATTTTGGCCAGTCTGCAACTTGGCCTTGCGGGCAGTCCCTGGGGATGCTCAGCCATGTCCGTCATGGAAAAAACACATGTCGGTTTCCCAGTTTCTAGCAGGAGGTTTTCCTGCCAGTCCTCATTATTTGGGAGACCATGGACAGGCTTTTAGAACGGTCTGCAGGAAAACTTGATTCTTTCTGCTTGACAGACTGGAGTCCGCGTGGGGAAAGCTCAACCATTACAGTTCAGGTAACAGCTCAAAACGGGCCTTTTCTAACCTCTAGGTTGTGATTTGGGACCCGTTATCTTACTGTCAAAGTCTTAGTTTTTCCTTCTGAACATGACCTAGCAGCGCCCACTCTGAGGGCCCCCGAGCACGTGAAGTGAGGCAAAGGGCCGAGTCTGTGGTCAGTCCGCCTGCCCCGGGCGCTGGGGGAAGGGCAGTGTGCGTTAGCGGGGGTTGCACCCAGCTTCCTGCTGGCCTGCGCCCCCGTAGCTCACTGTCTGAGTGTTCGCCGCCCCCTGGCCTCCCAGCACACAGGCCAGGTGACATTTCACCTGTCCGGGAGCTGTGGTCATGCTGTGTGTGGAGGCTGAGCAGTGGGAGGAATAGGGTAAAGCGTGACCTCCACAAAGACCAGCAACAGGGAGGGCGACCCAGGTATTCAGGGCAATGAGGTTCGGGAAGGTACAGCGCTTCCCCCCTCCCTTATCTTTCCCAGCTTCACTGAGGTATGATTGACAGGTGCAACTGTGTGTATTTAGAGTGTACAACATGATGATTTGATACGCGTGCATGTGGTGAACTGTTTGCACATAGGTTAGTTAACACATGAGAACACTTAAGATTTCCTGCGTGCAAGTTTCAAGTACCCGACACAGTGTTACTAATTACGGCCACTGTGCTGTCCGTTAGAGGCCCAGAGCTGCTTCATCATACAGCTCAGAATCTGTACCCTTTGACCAGCATCTCCCCGTCTCCCCCAGCCCGAGCCCCCGGCAAGCACCATTCTACTCTGTTTCTGTGAGCGCGACTTTTTTTTTTCTTCCACACATGGGTGGATCCTACAGTATTTGTCTTTCTCTTTTTATTTACTTAACATAATGTCTTCCAGGTTCATCCATTTGTCACAAATGGCAGATTTTTTTTTTGACGACTGAATAATACTTCATTGTACGTACATGTGTCTGTATCACATTTGTCTAATCCATTCGTCCATTCACAGACACTTAGGTTGCTTCCGTATCTTGGCTGTTGTGAACAGTGATGCAGTAAACATGGGGGTGCAGATACCTCTTCGAGATACGGATTTTGTTTCCTTCAGGTAATTATCCAGAAATGGAACTCCTGGGTCGTAGGGAAGCTCTATTTTTTTTTTTTTTTAAGATTTTATTTATTTGACAGAGAGACAGTGAGAGAAGGAACACAGCAGGGGGAATGGGAGAGGGACAAGCAGGCTTCCCGCGGAGCAGGGAGCCCTATGTAGGGCTCGATACCAGGACCCCGGAATCATGACCTGAGCCGAAGGCAGACGCTTAACGACTGAACCACCCAGGCGCCCCGGGAAGCTCTATTTTTAACTTTCTTTTTTTTTTTTTTTAAAGATTTTATTTATTTATTTGAGAGAGAGAGAATGAGAGACAGCACATGAGAGGGGGGAGGGTCAGAGGGAGAAGCAGACTCCATGCCAAGCAGGGAGCCCGATGCGGGACTCGATCCAGGGACTCCAGGATCATGACCTGAGCCGAAGGCAGTCGCTTAACCAACTGAGCCACCCAGGCGCCCTCTATTTTTAACTTTCTGAGGACCCTCCATACTGTTTTCCAAAGTGGCCACGCCGGTTTGCATTCCCACCAGCCGTGCACGAGGGTTCCCTTTTCTCCGCATCCTCACCAACACCTGTTGTTTCTTCTGTTTTTGATTCTAGCCATTCTGACAGGTGTGAGGTGGTATCTCATCATGGTTTTGATTTGAATTTCCCTGATGATGAGTGATGGTGGGCATCAGTATGTCTTCCCTGGAGAAATGTCTGTTCATGTCTTCTGCCCATTTTTGAATCAGGCTGTCTTGTGCTGTTGAGCTGTAGGAGTTCTTTATGTATTCTGGGTACTCACCTCTTATCAGATACATAGTCTGCGAATGCTTTCTCTGGGTCCGTAGCCCACCTTTCCGTTTTGTTGGATGTCACCCTGTGTACACCCAGAACCAGCGGCCAGCAGTCAAGATAAACCCAGTGCTCAGCAAGTGGTAACAGGACAGTAGTTGGATGTGGTTGTCCTTTCATTCTGTTATTATCAGCAGTTGGCTCCCAGGGACCAAATGCTGTAGAAACACTAGATCACAGATTTCTCCTTGTGGTACTGTAACTCCTTCACGGGAGCCCCCCACGGTGGTGAGAAGAAACATCTTGTCCTGTTGCTGGGCTGTGGAGAACTAGTCTTAGATTTCTGAATACACATTGAGGTTAATCTGAATGAGTACATATTCTGACTGGGAGGAAAAACCCTTTAAAATAAAACCCTAGGGGCGCCTGGGTGGCTCAGTCGTTAAGCATCTGCCTTCGGCTCAGGTCATGATCACAGGGTCCTGGGGTCGAGCCCCGCATCGGGCTCCCTGCTCGGCCAGGAGCCTGCTTCTCCTTCTCCCACTCCCCCTGCTTGTGTTCCCTCTCTCGTGGTGTCTCTGTCAAATAAATAAAATCTTTAAAAAAATAAATAAAAAATTAAAAAATAAAACCCTAAAATCCTTTTAGGATTTTAAATGGAGTTTAAATGGAGTGAAATAGGGTTTAGGAGTGAAATAGAGAACGTAGCCACCCAGAAAATATGAAATACTAAAATGGAAGAGAGATTCTCTTTTTTAGAAAGATCAGAGTGCTTCAGTGGACAGAAAACAGCCATACCACTTTAAATTTTTTAACCGAATGCACAAATACGAGCAGAAAGGCAAAAGAGAAGGAAAAGGTTTCCAGTTCAAAGAAAGCACAGGTTTGGAGAACGTGGCGCGGTATCTGTTTCTCTGGCGGATGAGCGGTCTACAGCCGACCTGTGAGAGGCACCGCTCAGCCTTGCTGGAAACAGCTCCCCACTGACTCCGGACTCCTACACACCAAACATCTGGCAAAAACTTATGAAAAAAGCAACACGAGCAAAACAGCAATTGAAAAAACCAAACAGCACAGGAAAGGAGGGGTGGCGGTTGGGGACTGGTCCCCTGATACGTGCTTGCAGGAAAGCAACTTGTAACAAGCTATAAAGCAGCTGAGTCTGCGCTTCCCCGAAGGAATTCTAAAGAAACTATTCGGACGTACGGGAAAAAGGCAAAGAGGGTGGCCGGAAGGCCCTGTGCATGCTGGTGAGCGGCCGTCCACGTGCCCCTGCGTTCCAGGCGTAAACCCAGACCAGCACTCAGGTCCAGTGGAGCAGAGCCACACCCGGAAGTCGTGGCCCCCAGGTCCTGCTGCATGGCGTGGCCCAGGCACAGGAAGCCTGTGCACGTAACTGCTCAGAGAAGCACCATTTGTGGGCCTGAGAACTGGGAGGACCTCAGAAGTACCACAGTGGGGAAGTGAACTAGCAAGTAAGACGCAAGGAGGACTAAGCACAGACAGCAGCACAGAGCTGGGAGCTGGGATGGAGCCCCCGGCGCTGCGGGGACAGGTTTTCCATTCTCTGAGCCTCGTCTCTGACACCGGGGTAGAGGACATGCTGTTCGAACATGTTAGACCCTAGCCGTCTGTGAGCGATGAGGTCTGCTACAGCGTTCGTGTTCTGTCTGCTTATACTGTTTGTGGTGTAGTAACTACACTGCATTTAAAGTGGTGTGTCTGCTCGTCCTTCCCCAGGAAGGCTGTCAGCGCACCTGCTCCCTGGGGGGCCACCTGCCGGCCCTGGTGCGGGGTCCGGGCCACGGTGTCCTCCAGCTGTCACCCACTGGGTCACTGTTGCTGAGGGAGGCCAGAAGTAACTGCTAGACACGGAGCGGGTTCACAGGAGAAGGGCTGAGAACGTCCTTTTGCTCACAGAGAATCCACGACAAAGGGACAGGATGGTTTTGGGTTTTGACCTTAACTCCACGTTGTCAGATGGTCCTGCTGGAGCCGGCTTGTCCTTGGTGCCACCGTGGGCCGTGTCCGAGCACGTCCCTGGCAGGCCGAGCAGTGCCCCGCGGAGGCTGGCTGTCCTCCCTTCCCCCTCACCCCCGTAAGGTCACTGAGCGCTTCTTGCCGCAGCCACCACATGGAAATTTGTTGAGTTTCATGCTGTTTGAACAACTTCTGCCAGGTTTCCCCAGTTATTCCTCCTCATAGAGAAGGGATACGCTTCTTTGCATAGACGTTCGGGAAGTCATCCGTTCAAGGACAGGTTCTCACTGATGTTTAATCAGAGGTGGTGGTGTGTTCTTCAAGAAACCTGAGCTTGGGCCCTGCTTCATCTTAGCGCTGACACAGGCCCAGGAGCTGGGCACCCCCCCCCCCCGCACCCTTCCCTCGCTTGGCCACCGCGTTGTGGGAAGGGGCTCCCGAGGACAACAGCGCAGACTCCCTGCATCAGCACAGAGCCAGGTTTGCCCCCAGCCGGCCTTTCCCACAGACACTGACTGAACAGGGAAGACCCTGTGGGAACGTGGGGTGGGGGTGTGCTAATAGTCTGGAAACAAAACAAAGCTTTTCGTAAAAATTCCTGATGGCTTGATATGCCAGATCAGCTCACGCAGTTGTCGTACGTACTCTGATTTCCCATTTCTCCCTGGTCTCTCCCTGTTAGGACTTTCTGAAGATGTTTTCCCCTGATGTCTTCCGGCTCTTCTGCATGCGGAGCAGCTACAGGTCAGGTGAGCGAGACGTGAGGCCCGTGCGCACTCAGGCGGCTCAGGGAAGAGTCCTCTGACAGCGCTTGGGGAATGGCTGAACACGGGCTAATGCCTGAAAGGAAGCCGGAGGATGCACTATTAGGAAGCATAATCCCAGCTCCCAGCCAGAAGGTTCCAGAAGCTTGTCTCTTGGAGGCCATGGGTTTTCCAGTCGGCCCCCAGCTCTCCTCTGTGTGGGTCTGGACGCGGGGCCCGGGTGGAGGGCATGTTCTCAACATGCTGTAAAGCACTGAGTTTGAGAGCCTGTCCTCGCTCCCTGTGCTGGAATACAGAGCCCTAAGTCCCCACCGTTGGCTGGTCTCCCAAGAGGTGGTGTAGGGCCCAGGGGTCTCTCCCGCTTCCCAGAGTCACCTGTCTCAGCAGGAGTGAACCCCTTGGCCAAAGCATATTGGGAATGGTGCTGAGGCCCGGGTCAGGATAGACCCTCATGATCCGAGTGGGGCGGGGGAGCAGGTGTCCTGCGTCCGCTGCTTGGCTTCTGGCTGAGAAGCGCCAGGCCTGCAGAGTGCCTCCCGCGTCCCCTCCACAGCCATCGACTACAGTGACGGCACCATGCTCGAGGCCAAGCACCTCCTCCTGGCGGCAGCCGCGTTTGTGGAGGACGCCCGGGCCTACATGAGGGGGCAGCTGGTATGCGGCCCCATCAGGGACGATGTGCTGTGGGAGAGGTAGGTACCCTCCCAGCATCCAGCCGAGGGTCGCGGGCGCCAGACGTGGGGCTGCCTGAGACGGGAGAGGCTTTCGGAGGCTGAGGTCCCCCGGGGCTGCTGGTGCAGGAGGTGCCTCGGGCGAGTCGGTGGTCCTGCTGGGGAGAGACGAGGATGCCGTGTGTGCAGGGTGGCTGTGAGGGGCGGGGGGTCACACCCGTGCCTGGACAGGCGCTCACTGGCGTTTGTCGGTGAGTGACGCAAGGGCTCTGGTCACCTTGCTCCACGGGTAGGAGCCCAATCCTTCCCCATGCCTGGAAATCGGGGCGTCTGCAGGAAGTGGGGTGAAGACCAGTAATGGTGGGCAGTGGGGAGCTAGTCTTGGAGACAAAGCTTCAGTGTCTGAAGCAGCAGGCGTGCAGGAGGGAGGACTGAGGGGACCGGAGTGTCCTTGCCATGGCTGGGGAAGGAAAGGAGGTGGGGAGAGCATGCTGGCGGGCGGGGGGCGGGGCTCCAGCAGCAGAGGGAAGGTCGTGGAGAGGCCGCAGCCCGGTGCGGGAAGCAAGACACACTCCGAGCCCGGTGGGGGCCATGTCCTAGGCCTGACGTGGCCCCAGGGTCCCCGGACCCCGCGCCCGGCAGGCCCGCTGCTCAGAGGCTCAGGCTGTCCGCGCGCAGGTGCAGCTCACAAGGGGGTGGGGGCGGGGCATGAGCGGCCACCCTCGCCCTCAGGGAGGCCGGGCCGTCGTCGTGGGAGCAGGTGTCCTGCCTACGTGCTCCTGGGGAGGGGGGCCACATTGTGGTGCATAATGCAGACAGCTGACCACGCCGCATGCTGTCGTGTGACCCTTACTTCTCACCGCTGCATCTGGAACCCGCTGCCGGTGCACGGGGTGTGCTAAGACCGGGGTTAGGGGCGTCCCCCGGACTCGGGGGTGCGGGACGCTGCCGCGCTGATCTTACCCCGTCAGGACTGTCAGCGGGCTGTGAGGCCGGCCTAGGAGGGCGGGGGGTGAACTCACAGTCACTTCTGTGCTGGGGGGGCCGGGCCGGTCCAGGGGCTGAGGAGCACCGTGTCTCTCCCAGGCTCCGCCATGCCAAGCAGGCCGTGAAGGCCGCCCTGGCGGACGACTTCGACACGCCCGCGGCGGTGGACGCCGTCATGGACCTCATCCACCACGGGAACAGACAGCTGACGGCGCCCGCTGAGGTGCGTCCCGGACGGGGCTGTAGGCCGGGTAGTGTGGGGGGGGCTCCCTCCTCGGGACGGCACAGCCGCCGCCCTGCCAGCTCCCTGCGGTGGCCTCCGGGCCCCCCCCACCTCCCCCGGAGCAGGGAGGTCCTGCACACGGACAGGCGGCATCCGCCCGTTTGCTCAGGGGACTCTGTGGAAGCTGAGCCTGTTGGCACGTGAAATAGGACTTGGGGGGAAGCCGTGGGTGGACCCCACTGCCCACGCAGCCCGGCCCTGCTCTGGGCCTGGTGCCAGTCCTGTTGATGGGTCTCCGTGCGTGCGCCAGTGACCTCCCAGAGACCCGCCCGCGACACCGTCGCACGGGGGGTCAGGTGTCAGCATTTGGATCTGGGGGACACCAGCACGCAGGCCCTAGCAGATCGCCGTCTCACAGATGGGCAGACAGAGGCGCAGGCTTCCATGGCGTGCCAGTGAGGGCCCCGCCAGGGCCGTCCCTGCCCGGCGACGGGAGCAGCGACCGGCTGCGTCCATGTCTTTTTCGTCGTTTCCTTGGCTCCTCACGCACCTCCTCTGGGTGATCTGTCACAGGAACCCGGCGGTCCCAGGAGTCCTGCCGTGTTTGGCTCCATCGTGTCCTACGTCGAACAGTTCTTCGAGACTGTCGGGATTTCTCTGGCGGACAGACAGGTACGCCCTGCCCTTCTCAGTCCTCGCCTGGGGGAGGGCGCCTCTGTGTAGTCCCCACTGTCTCCTCCCCTTTTATGTTCATTTTAATGGACAATTTCTTGAATTTATTTACGTGCCTAAAATACGTTCCTGAAAAAGCAAACAGGCTCAGAGCTAGTGTCTTATTATCTGACGCTGCAGGGATTCCGAGCAGAACCCGCGGCCCCGCTTGGCTGCAGACCGCGTGCTCTCCGTCTGCACACGTTCTTTTCCCTTGTCTCTTCTGAGACTCAGAGTGCAGCTGGGTGCACAGTAGGACACTTTCCGGCCGAGCCCCTCGCTGTCTCCCGTGGCGGGGTCTGGGCCATCCCCCCACTCCCCGGCCAGCCTCCCGCACGACGCCCCTCCTCTCCCCCGGGGCCCCGCTCCTCCCCAGCACCCTCCCCGCCCTGCTCCACTGTGAGGCCCCTTCTAGACACTCGGTGAGCAGGTCGTAAACATGGAAAGGTCTGGGCTCCATCATCCGTGTGCTGGGACCACTCACTCTTCCCAGATGGTGCTGTGGAGGCCGCGTGGTGCCTGGCCCTTGTCAGAAACTGCTCGCTCGCCTCCCCCTCCTCGACGGCGGACACTGGATCCCGCTTTGGGCTCATGTCTTTGTGACCATAAACACGGTCCTTTATCGTGGAAGCAGTAACCGAGGATTCTGTAGGTTTGAGAAGCCTGACCCCGAGTTGTAGGATGTGTTGTTTCTACAGACAGGCACTAGGATCCCCTCCCTGTAAGGAAGGAGAAGTCGTGTAGGTCGCAGAGGGCCTGATCCACTGAGACCTCCGGCTGGCCGTGGAGACGGTCAGTCTGTGAACAGGCAGTGAGAGCGTACGTGTGTGCGAACTACACGCGAGGCGGACGTTGCTTTCCGTGTTTGGTCAGAGAACAGATTCGGTTTCAGGAGTCAGCATGGCTTGCGCTCCCAGACTCTGCCTAGGGAGCCGGCTGATAAAGACCCCACCTGAGACGGTAGCGCGTCTGTGGGATGGGAGGAGGGCTGCCCAGCCAGGTCAGCCTCATGGAGACTGCTCCCGAGGACGCGGACAGGGGAGCCCTGGGTCTGCACCTGCCGGCGGCGTTGGGGAGCTCTGCCTGGTGACCAGGACGTGCAGGCCAGGACAGCCCTGGGGAGGACGTGCGCTGGGTCAGCTTGGCACCGAGCCCCCCCCTCCCCCGCACCCCCTCCCAGCTGGGCCCCACCGTGTGGGCAGCTACCAGGGCCCTGCTGACGGCGCCACTCTGCCTGGTGTAGTCTGTTTCAGGGGACGGCAGCCGGGCCACTCTGCACAGCGTGGTGGAACAGCTGGTCCAGTTCCGGCTGCAGGTCCGGCAGTTCGCCCTGGCCACAGGAGCGGCCACCAGGGAGGGCCGACGGCAGCAGCTGTTGGACACACAGCCCCTGCTGGAGGCGTGTGACGCTCTGCGCCGGGACCTCGTCGCCCACGGCATCAGCATCAAGGTGAGCCGCTGGGCACCGTCACCCCGACGTACTGTGCAAACCGGGCGGCGTCGCACAAACGTGGACCGGGCAGAGCCCGGACGTCCCGAGCCCCCGACCCCAGTGCCGTCAGGAGGGCCGTGTGGAGGCACCGGGCGGGCACTGAGCCCTGACTGGCCCACTTTCCCCTGGTGCTTCCTCCCCAGGACAGGAGCAGCACATCCACGTGGGAGCTGCTGGATCAGAGGACAGAAGGCCCCAGACCGGGGAGCTGACGGCCCCCAGCACCATCCTGTGCTTACAGGAAAGTTTCCCGTTGTGGCTGCTCAGTCACCATTAAAGTCAATCCAACCGATACCATGCGCCTGAGAAGTGGATTCTTCACGGGCCAACACTGGTCCTGATGCTGGCCCCTGGGGCCCGGGCTGCCGTCACGGGAGGACCGTGAGCCCTGGGCGGAGGATGTAAGTCCTACAGGGGGTCCGGGGCAGTGCCGAACTAGGGACGAGGACCCCAAACAGGGCAGCCCTCCCCCACAGAGGGGAGGCGGTCTTCCTACATTTATTTCTGTTACAAAAGTAATGTGTCCGCCACAGAAAACCACCGTGTGGTGGACACACCAGTGAGAGCAAGACCCAGGTGTGAGCACAGACTGCAGAGCAGGGGGCAGAACCGGCGCCCACACCACGCGGCCCACACCCGCTCTCCGTCCCCGGCCAGGCTGCCCTAGGTCCGGCACTGTCGGCGGGCACGCCGTGTGGGCGCAGCGGCCGAGTGCACGCTGGGCACGGTGGGGACGCTCCCCAGCCGCATCCCCTGGTCACCAACCTTCAGGACCCCAAAAGGCACTGGTGTCCCAGTCTACAGGCAAGGAAACCCGCTCAGAAATGGACCTGCCGACAGTGACCCAGCTCGCGCAAAGATCCCACCTGGCAGGTAGGCCCTTGATGAGGACACCCAAACCGGGTCCCTTCAGTACAGGGGGATTACTGTCCCCTGATGGCCAGATGCCGAACCTGGCCACTGCAGCGTACTTCCGTGCTCTGTGATCTTGGTCTCAAGGTAAAAGCATGTCCTTAGCTGGAGCTAGTGGGTCCATACGGGTTACTGTTAAATCTGCCACTGGCTACTTGAATGTACTCCTCATTCCCATTTGAGCGAGAGGATCTGTACTCAGATCGAAAACATAAAAATAGTTCTGTGACTCCTGAATTTTACCTTCTGTGGACTGAAAGGACCATGACTACATTGTAACAAGGTGGGTAGGCACTGGTGAGAACTGTAACTGACAAATAGGCTGTTACTTGTTTATCTTGCTGCTGACAGGAAAGCTGAAAGGTGGGTTTGGGCTCTGTAAGAAAAAAATAGAAAACTCCACACTGAAATAAACCAGATTTGCCTTTTAATGGTTACCAGGATTTAGATGTAATTTCCCAAAAGAAAAAACAGTGACGCTTCTCAATTACATATGAAACAAGAGAGCAAACATTTTAAGAAATCTGGTTTTAAAGTAGGATCGGGTGGGGGCGGGGGGTCTGAATCGCAGAGCATCAGCCAAGAGGGACATAAAGGATCCACACACGTCCGGTCCTTGTAGAAAGCATCGTGAAACCTACAGAAGTACTCACAGGTGCAGGAACCAACCCTAGGGAGAAAGACACCGGAGAAGCAGCTCTCTGGCCGCAGAGAAAACCATCCACCCAAAGCACCATGCAGAAGCCAACCAGAGGCTAACAGGGCATCTCACAGACAGAACTTCTTTAACGGAATCTATTCCTGAGGACACACCCGCTTTCAATGACGATGTTCAGTCCCCCCACCCGGGTGCCCTCCAAATGTCCAGCTTTGTCTGCCTCCTCCCGAGAGCACACGGATGGGCCACATCCCAAACGAGGGCTCCGCGACTCCCCCGGGCGTGCTTCCTGCCACCACGGACTTGGGTGCGTGCATGAGGAGGAGGAGAGGGCAGAGCCGCGGGTATCCCAGAGCCCCACCCGCGTGCTCTGGGCTCATCCTCCAAAAAACCAATCACTGATTGTTCTGAAATATTTCAGTTAAGCACAACCACCAATGCTTACTATTTCTGCCCAATTTCAACCTAATCAGTGTTCAAAATAGCTACAAGAGGCTTTTTAAACAGGATCGACGGGATCCCTGTGAGGGGAAGCACATGGGTAGGGAGGAGGAGAGGGACGAACGAGCCCAGAGGGCCTGTGATCCTGGAGCGCACAAAGCTCAGCGGCTCGTTTCCTGCTGAGCAGCTAAGAAAAGTTCAGGGATATCTGGTTTGGTGTCACTGTAACATCTCTAGGTCCACATGTAGCCAAAAACCCACCCACGGACCACACTGCTCTGCTCCCCCGAGGACTGGGACACAGCATGTGGGTTCCTGGACAAACGCAGCCTCCCCGTCCGCGTGCTGCTCGCTTCCCGGTGCCTCGGCTCAGGTTTCAAAGAGTCTGTGGAAAGCAGGCCCGACCTCCGCGATCATGTCGGTGGTGGTGGTGGAGCGGCCGTGCTTCTGGAAGGCCTGGTGGCTGCACTGCCTCGTGAGAGAGCACGCGCCCATGGCCGCCAGGAGGAGAGGGCTGGACCTGGAGGGGGATGAGCGTCAGACGGCAGGGCCCCCCCCCCAACTGGTTGAGGTTTATAGTGATCTGCAGCCCCAGAGAGGACTACCGAAGACCTGAGAACGTGGGTTCCCGCCACCCTCACCAGATGCCCATGGGGCTGTTTCCACGTGTACACACGCCGGGCAGGTGCTCCCTGCCTCCCGGTGTGCCACCACCCCATGGCCTCGCACGGCTTCACAGGTGGGGGGGGCTCCAGACCAAGGACACCCCGCCCCAGCGCAGGTGGCCACTACTGTCCCACGATAGGTATAGAAGACAGGAGCCCACAGAGCAAGAGCACCCCTGCCCTGGGATCGCTTCCACGGGACACCGATGTTTCACGAGGCTACGCGTTAAACGTATGGGCAACCTGAATGGCTCACATGGTTCAAAACTCTCGGGCAGGGGGCGGGGGGGGGCAAGTGAAGATGTCACATACCCGTTTGTCTTCTCGGGTCCGGCGAGCAGCGCCCAGTGCACCAGGACGCCCAGGGCGCCCGACAGCAGGTCTCCCTGGCCACCACACCTGCGGCTGCTGCCCTCCAGCGCACACTCGAGCACTGCGGGGCAAGAGGGGCACGGCCGTCGGACGAGCTCGCCTGTGCCTGACAGTACCCAGGCGGCCCGGTTTACAGGAGAGCAGGCCCAGGCCGGCCCAGAAGCACCTGCCTGTGCAGCGCAAGCGGTGAGCAGACCAGTCCCACTCGGGCCCGCCGGAGCAGATGGGGAGAGGCGCGCAGGTACCCGGGGTCCTCGGGCCGCAGGCCCCTGGAGTCTGGGCTGCCCACAGCTCCTCGGGGACACGCGCCATCTTCAAGGAGGTGCGTGCCCTGCGCAGACCCAGCCGGCGGCCACTCATCCTTCTATGCCGTGTAACCAGCAGCCACTTCGGGAAGCGCAGGGTTATATCCCCTCAATGTGTCAGAGTCTAGAGCACTTTTCAGCAACATGAACCCCAAAGGTTTCCGGGTCGCTCAGAGAGCACTCCCTCGGTGTCTCCTGTCGTCCAGGGGCGTGCGTGCGAGTGAGCCTCCCGCTCCCCGGTCAGCGGGCCTACAGCACAACAGCAATTCTGTATGACGTCCTATCACAACGACGAGTGCACTCCCTGCCTCCTGCTCAGACTACATGAGGGGACGGCCTGGCCGCGGGGCACTAGGGAGGCTTGACACCTCACAGTCAGGGACACCCGCCCTAAGCTCCCCCTGCTGTTCCCACTGGACAGCCGGCAGGCCTCGGGGAGAGCACGAGGCGGAAGCTGCCACGCATCCAGCGCCTGGCGACCCCTCCACCCGCAGCAGCTCCCAGCTCCCTCATTTCCAGCCCTTCTTAAAGCAGAACAAGATGCATGGAATATTCTGGTAACTGCCTCTCCGGCGCTGGCAGGCGGGCCGGGGGCCCTGGAGCGCCACCTGCCGGTAGGACCGCAAGCTCGCCGCACGGCTTCCTCCAGACGGCGACAGAACTAGCCGCCGTACCGGACATCAACAAGGATGAACGCTCGGCGTGCTCCCCGCCCTTTGCAAAACTGAGAAGTAAAACCAAGCTCATCGGGAAGCCCCCGTGTGTGGAACATGGGTGACACAAAGGACCGCGTGTGCCGTGACTGTGGTTTTCCAGGGGCTGGTGTCCAGTGCCACCACACTGAGTGACATGCGTGAAGCCCACGGCTACCCACCCTGTTCACCGTCCGAGATCACGTCCCGCTCCCCTTTCCGGACCACGGTGACATTCCCCAAGGCCTGGCTGAGTCTCTGCACAGCTTCTCGATCACTGCCGTCCCCAGGGTCTCTCAGCTGCAAGGTGGGACAGCACAGACCAGGCCATTGTCAGACACATGAAAGGAGCCCACCATCACGGGTACGTCCTGCCTGTCTACCCTGACCCTTAGACACACGCACACGCACATACACACACACACTCTCCGCCGAGAACCCCAGCCCCACACACGGAAAGGGACAACGCATCCACTAGGCGGATGTAGGCCCAGAAGAGCTGGACAGCAAAGTCCTGGGGCGGATGCGCAAACACCGCTCACGTACCCTCCCCCTACCTTTGGGTCACAGTTAGGGAACCCTGCCCAAGGCTGGAGTTTCACAGGTTTGCAGAGGTGACAACTCTGAAGAATCACGCACTAACATCTACGGGACGCTTACTACGAAAGAACTCGGGGGTTTACATTCATCATCTCGTTTCGTCCTCAGACCCTACGAAGTGATGCTCTCAGGACCCACAGTTCACAGGCGAGGCAACGCAGGACAGGGACGGAGTGCTCCGCCCAGAGCCCAGCACCCCGCCTCTCCCCCAGTCAGAGATGTACGAGGGAGAAGATCCCCGTCACTCCATGCACCACCGAGAAAGAAGAGCACTGTTAGCATGTGGGAAACATGCATCTCCTCGCTGGCCATCTGCAAGTCTGCCTCTGCAGGGACAGCTGGGGAAGAAGCAGAGCCATCTCTCACCCCTCCTCAGAATGGGGAGGGCTTACGCCCCATCTTTTGGGTGGTCAGCAAACTAACTCACCACAGCTTCAGAGAGTCTGTTGAATTCCACGTGGTTGGGAGTGAGAACGGCCTTCCGGTAGCCCTGGAGGAGGGCTGGGTGCCGAGCGATCAGCCACAGCCCGTCCTACAGACAAGGACAGGTACATAGAGCACAGCCTTAGGGGCCTGGCTGGGAGAAGGGGCAGGAGAGGAGTCACACTCACTGCATCGATGACGACGGGGATGTCCCTGGCCTTGGCTGCTTCTAAAATGCCCTGCAAGGAAAGAAAGATATGCTGAGCAACAAGGCCATCACCCCTCAGTGGAATTAAAAGAAGACCAAGCAAACAGTACCCTGATGAACTGCAACATCAGGTCATCAACAAACACACAGGAAATGATAAATGCATGCAATAAGCAGAAAAAGACCCAAATGAACAGACAGCAGCCCCCCTGTAAGGCAGGGGCCCTGGGAACTCTGGAAAGAGAAGTCCATGGGAAGCCCAGTACACAGCGCTGGGCCAGGCGAGCCCATGGAGGCTGACCCCAAGCTAGAAGCTCCAAGGGTCCCACCAACATTAATCCTCAGGGTTCCCAGATGGAAAATCTGAAGTTGGCAGAATTCCCCCAAATCACGAGTTTTTATGCATTCTAACACTGTTTTAAAATAAGTGACAATAATAAAAGTGAATCACCTCTCTGAAAAAGTTATACTAAAGTCTGAGGTTTTTTGCCAAATTATAGATCTATCTACGATCAACATGCATACGGTCGCTTATTATGAACCAGTATTTTACAAGAGGACACGTTGCAATAGCACGTAACAACCATCTCCCCCCGAAACACACACTTGAGAGTAGAAAACATCGAGGACGGTGAAGCAAGAACCCCACTCCAGGATGCCTGTGTCCTTACAAGAGGAGGAGACCAGCTCACAGACAACATGGAGACAACCGGATGGGGACACAGTGGGCAGGCAGCCGGCCATCTACCAGCCAAGGACAGAGGCCTCAGGAAAAAACCAAACCTGCTGACACTTTGCTCGTGGACATCCTCCAGGACTGGAAGAAAACAGACGTCTGCGGTTTAAGCTCCCGCCTGCGGTGTTCTGCCGAGGCGGCCCCAGCAGACAGAGACAGACGTCCTCCATCATTTCCAGTGCCCACCCCCCCGCGGACACCATGGACTCCCTAGGAAGTGCCTTCTGGCCCCAAGAGGAGAAGCCAAGGAACCAGCAAATAAATACTGGACAAGGGAAGGCTGCTCTAATGGCCCTGAGTCCTCATCTTAAAGAAGTGTTGACCTCTTTGTGAGACAGCTTCTGACTGAGGCTCCAAGTGAGACGAGTCCACAGACAGCGACCGAGCGTCTAGGACATCACCAGGTCACAGTTCTGGACCCCAGCGAAGCTGCTGGGACTGAAGGACATGGACTCACAGTCCAAAAGACTCAGAGTTGTGTGAACTTGAATAAAGTCACTTTACTTCTCTGAAACTCCATTTTCTGGTCTATAAAATGAGGGTAATGTCTCAAATAATACTTTTTTTTTTTTTTTTTTTTTTAAAGATTTTAATTGTCAGAGACAGCGCACGCGCTCGTGAGCACTTAAGCAGGGGGAGCGGGAGAGGGAGAAGCAGGCTCCTCACCGAGCAGGGAGCCCGATGTGGGGCTTGATCCCAGCACCTGAGATCATGACCTGAGCCGAAGGCAGAGGCTTCACCGACTGAGCCACCCAGGCGCCCCTCGTATAACACTTTGAAGTTTGTATGCGGATGAGAAATACCAACTCTAAAGAGGTACCCAGTTCTTGGCAAGGGAGCTGGCGGGCCACAAATGGCGGCTGCAGGGGAGGCTGCCCGCCGGCATCACCACCGCCAATCTCACCTACGGGATGGACAGCAAAGGAGGGAAGGAGCCGCACCCCCACAGGTCAGAAGAGGCTGGGTGCCGGCAGAGCAGAGGCCCTGGGTGTCCGGCAGTAAGTCCAGCTACAGTCAGTCGGGGGGTGCTCCCGCGTGGGAGCGTGGCGCCCGGGGGGGGACCCCGGAGCAGAGGCCCGGCAAGGGCAGCCCTGTAGGGGAGAGGGGGCTGCTGTAGCCACCACCACCTGGCCACACAGCTCCTAGACATTTATCCTGAAGGACACACCCAAAAGAGTTGGACAAATACAGGTGCAGATGTGTCTGAGACATCACTACCATGTTAAGAAAAAGCTGTACACCACCTAACTGAACTAGTTAAATACTGTATATGGTGATATAGCTATTAAAAACACCGAGGACCAGGTACACAATCTATCCGGGAAAAGCCTCCAGGACTTATTACACAGGAGCAAGCTACAAAGGAGCATAAAGAGCATGAAGGGAGCTAGTCAAGAGCCCACATACTAGATCCAGAAACTGCAGGTCAAAACCAGCGTATAACGTGGAGGACTGAGTACCGCCAGCAGCAGCAAGCCCTCCCCCCAGCTCATCTACACGTCCAGCATGTTCCCCGTCAGAATCCCCGCTGCCTCTTCCGGCCCTAAAACTCCTGTGGGCATCACAGGACCCCCAGCAGCCCAAATACTCTGGACGCGAACAATGCTGGTGGGATCACAGCCGCCGCCATCAGGACTGGGGGTCGCCGCACAGGGACAGCCATACAAATCCATGAACAGAGACGAGAGCCCCGAAATACACCACTGCCTTTCTGTCCAGACTTTCAACAAGGCTGCCCAGACACCAGTGGAGCGGTGCTGGAACGGAATATCCACTCCGTACACCAGACAAGAAAATTTACTCAAAATAGACCACAGATCTACATATAAGAGCTAAAACAAAGCTCTCAAAAGACAGGACTTGATCAGAATTAAAAATTCATGCTTAAAAAAAAAAAAAAGTGCCGCAAACAGGAGTTCCTCCAAATGTGAAGCGGGGTTATCACCGAAGTCTGTACATGAAGATTCGGAGCGGAACTGCTCACAACAGCCCAGAGCGGAAGCCACCCAATCGTCCTTCAGGTGATGGGTAACCGAACCGCGCTCCACCCGCACAAGGGAACACCCAACAGCAAAGAGAGGAGCGGAGCACTGACCCACCCTGCGCACGCGAGCCCCGAGATGCTGCTGAGTGAACACAGCTGGTCACGAGCACCGCGTCCTGTAAGACCGCGTCGCCCTGAAAGGTCAGGAATCAGCAAATCCACAGACCGCAGGTGGAGGAGTGGATGCCAGGCTCTGGGGAGTTTGAGAGGAAAAGGGAGCAGTTGCTGATAGATGTGGGGTTTCTTTTTGGGAGGATGAGAATGTTCTAAAACTGATCATGGTAGTGGCTGGACAACTGTGAATGTACTTAGAAACCACGGAATTGGGGGCGCCTGGGTGGCTCAGTTGTTAAGCGTCTGCCTTCGGCTCAGGTCTGGTTCCAGGGTCCTGGGATCGAGCCCTGCATCGGGATCCCTGCTCCACGGGAAGCCTGCTTCTCCCTCTCCCTCTGCCCCTGCTTGTGTTCCCTCTCTGTGTCTGTCAAATAAATAAAATCTTTAAAAAAAAAAAAAAAAAAGAAGAAACCACAGAATTGGACGCTTTAAATGTGTGAATTGTGTGGCTGTAAAAACTCTGAAACTGAAATTAAGAACTCAGCAATTTACGACATGGCCACTTCAGGGGTGTAATTTAATTTCTCCAATTTAATTTCCTCATCAGAAAAAGGAGGATAATGGGGCGCCTGGGTGGCTCGGTCGTTAAGCGTCTGCCTTCAGCTCAGGTCATGATCCCAGGGTCCTGGGATGAGCCCTGCATTGGGCTCCCTGCTCAGCAGGAAGCCTGCTTCTCTCTCTAGGCCCACTGCCCCTGCTTGTGCTCTGTGAAGTAAAATCTTAAAAAAAAAAAAAAAAAAAATGAGGATAAGGAGAGAAATCTAATAGGGCTGTTTTCAGGATTGCACCAGATAATGCATTTGTTCAGGGAACATCTACTAAAGTGTCTACTATGGAGGAGGCAGCAAGCGGGAAGCAGACGGCATCCGGGCTCCTTCCTTTGTAAAATGGGGAGAACACCAGCACCAACAGGAGGGCTTGGTGGGAACGGAGTGTAGCAACAGAAAGCACACGGAAAACGCACCCAATGTGAGTACAAGTCACAGACTGTACCGAGCGCAATAACCCAGTAGAACATGAGAAGGAAAACAGAGCCGAGCGGATGAGGAAGGTGCACGGCCCGTCTCGGGTCCTCCGGCCAGGGCTGGGTGTGGCCCTGGCACGCGTATTTGTCCCAAGGGAGAAAAATACGAGGAATTCTGGTAAAATCCAAGCACGTTTTCCCACTCATTCAAACCGTTGTTTCAAAAATAAGTTCATTTCTCATCACTGATCTTAAGTTTTCTCTGCACATGAAATCCTCTGCTGGGCGCCTGGGTGGCTCAGTTGGTTAAGCGACTGCCTTCGGCTCAGGTCATGATCCCGGAGTCCTGGGATCGAGTCCCACATCAGGCTCCCGGCTCAGCGGGGAGCCTGCTTCTCCCTCTGACCCTATCCCCTCTCATGCTGTTTCTCTTTCTCTCTCTCTCAAATAAATAAATAAATAAAATCTTAAAAAAAAAAAAAAAAATCCTCTGCTGAGGAATGAAGCGGCCAACACTCGGGGAGCCCAGGGAGATGTGGGTGAGGGTGAGGCGTCCATGCCCGGCGTGGCAGCTGCTCGGAGGTGGGCACACCTAGGGGTCAGGTGGACGGCACAGAAAGCCACGCTGCCACGGCAGGGCAGGCTCGGGGCCTGCAGCTCACCATGGAAGCCGAGAGGGCGTCTCAGTTTGCGGTTCTGTTCCAGAGACACCCTGACAAGTGGCTTCCTGATGCAAATCGCCATCAGACCATGCGGAGTCCGCTCGAGCTGCCGTGACAAATGCCACACACTGGGTGGCTTGGAAAAACAAGGAATGCACTCCTCACAGTTCTGAAAGCTACAAGTCCAAGATGGGGGTGCCGGGGGAGGGTCTCCTACAGGTCACAGACCACTCACCGTGCCCTCACCTGGTGGAAGGGGAAGGGAGCTCTGGGGGCCCCTTTATAAGGGCATGAGTCCCATTCAGGAGGCTGCTCCACCCTCACGACCCAACCACCCCCCTCCAAGGCCTCACTTCCTGACACTTCACCTTGGGGGTGAGGCTTCCAACACGTGGATCTGGGGGGAACACGCGTTCAGGCCGCAGCGTGGTCACCAACAGCCTACACGAACAGCTCTCCTGAGGAAGCAGCAGCCGAACCCCGAGGCTGCTCCCACAGAAGTCAGACACGTCTACACCAACAGCACGTGGGTGTCTCCCAAGTACGTAAGCGAGAAACAGCAGCATGATGTGAGAATCGGGGACAACGAGGCCAGAGACCGTCGTGAGCTGCACTCTGTCGTGACCAAGTGGGGCCAGAGGTTAACGGACAAGTCACAAAGGTCACGAAGCCCATCATGCCGATGGTCCTCCCCACCCTGGCAGGCGCCCTCACTGGCCTCTCTTCCCAGAGACAAACCACCGGGAGAGGCCATCACAGCCCCGCCAGCCGTGCAGGGCCGCCACATCCGGACACAGTGCACGGCAGACCCGTCTACACACGGGCTTCCCCACTCGGATCTGCCCCTCACCTCACGCGAACCAAAGGCTCTTGCGCCCCGCAGTTAGAGTTTACTCCTACTTCTCGGCAAGTGGTCGAGATCGACGACGCTGCCTGCGTGTGACGTGCCCCACGCTGGCTCCCAGCGGCCCCGACCCAGGGCCGCTCAGACTGTGCAGCGTGTCACCGAGGGTCACAGCTCGACTGTCCGGGACTGGCTCTCCGATTACTTGTCCCAAATGAACTGCTGGTTCGTTCGGCACCCGTTCTCTCGGCTCTTTGTGAGAGGGCTGAGTGGCTGTCCCTACCCCCCAGGCACCCATCACCACACTTCTCATTCCAGAGGGGAGACCCCGAGCCCCGGGCGGTCCCAGGGAACGCCCCCCACCCCCCCGCTGCAGTATGACAAGCTGAGGCCCCGAGAGCAGGAGACTCCTTCTGTCTGGTCTGGTCTGTTTTAGGGTCATTCTTCTCTCTGCCTAGTGCCTCCTCTCTCCCCCAAACCATCCTAATTTTCCCATCAGGAGGCTCCAAAACACTGCACAACACAAACTCCAAGAAAACACTTCTCTTCTGACTCCACGAGCTGAGTCTATGAGGAGAGGCATGTTCAGTAATTGCCTACATTTACCTTAACGTTTTCGAGAAGAGTATCATCTCGCCCCAGGCCAGGTCCCACGACCAGGACATGCAGCCGGGGCAGCCACTCCTCCACGTGGTGAACGGCGCTGGGGCTGTCGCTGCATGGAGAAAGTGAGGCCGGAGCAGCTCAGTCTGATTTGCACTTACTGGCGAGGGAGCCTGCACATTCTTCTGGATTTCCCCAGGTCCTTCTCCTGTTGCAGGACCCAGGCCAGGACCCCAGCCTGCATCTAGCCATACCTCCCCCGTCAACTCCATCGGGCTCATCCTTTCACACCCCAAGGTAGAAGTCTAGCTTTCAGCATCTGAACAAAGCTACAATGAGACATTCTGGCTACTTTCAAAATGGTCTTCACCCTCTAGAATGAACCAGTTTGTTTCCATCACACGGGGTACTTTATGCACTCAAAGGGGCACCTGGGAACCCTGTCACTGAGAACAGGACCTGCAAGCTGTACGGGACTGTGTCACCTCACCACACCACCTTCCCACCCATCTCGCTCCTCGCTCTTAGAACCCACTTTGTGAGGCTTTGCCCCCAACAAGCCCACCTGTGCTTAGTCTCCGTGTCTGACGGACTGCAGGGACACGGGCCCTTCCAGAAGAGTGCCAACGGTTCTCCAGAATACCCCTCCTCCCCCATTCCTGCCCACGCTGTGCTCCCAGATGTTGGGCACTGGGCTGTCCCTGCTGACACGCACCCCTGCGTAGCCTCATCCTCGTCTCCCGGCTTTAAACACCTCCCACGTTAATATCCCCAGATCTACGCCTTCCCTGACCACCCACTCTTGTCCGACACATCACAGCAATGCTGCTTGGATGTCCAACAGGCAAGTGAAAACACATCCAAAAGTCAGCTCCTGATGGTCACCCCCACCAAACCTGCTCCCCCAGGTTCCCCACCTTGTCAGGTGACAACTAGCTTGGATCAAACCCAGAGTGGCCTCCAGGACTCTCATCTTTTCCTTCTACCCCATATCCCACCTGCCAGCAGATCCTGGGGCTGCACTTTCAAATGAACCTAGAATGTGACCCCCTCTCCTACTTCTACTCACTAGGACCCTGACAACCCCCTTCTCATGCAACCCCTGCTCCCACCCTGGGCCCCGAAAGCTCATTCTCCACAGCAGCCAGCTAAGTCTTTAAAATGTACATTGGATCCATTCCTCCCCTGCTCAAGGGCTCTAGCACATCCCTTCTCCCTTTTCCTCATTTACGTGAAAGCCGAAACCCCTAGGATGACCCCCATGACCTACCTGCACAGCTTGGCCCTGAACCTCTCGGGTCACCCGCCCTGAGTCCCCAGTGCTCCCCAAAACTCCTTGGCTTGAACTGCGGCGCCAGCCCTTCCCTAGGTCTACAGGCCCCTGCCCACCATCACCCTAGTGAAAACTGCACACGGGCCATGCGCGTGCACGTGTGATGTGTGGCACGCATGCTGCCCACGCGGCTGGCATTCCCTGTCTCCTGCCCTGCCCCTCTGCGTGGTCCTCATCACCCTGACATCCTCCTCCCTTGCTTGTCCGTCTCCGGAGCTATGCTGCCCGATATGGCAGACACCAGCCACACGTGGCGATGCAAGTTTAATTCAGCTTCTGAGTCCCACCGGCCACATCTCAGGTGCTCAGCAGCCACGGATCTGGACAGCACCGAGAACGCGTTCACCACTGCAGAAAGCTCTAGGACACAGGGCTGCCCTAGAAAGGGGGCTGCACGGGAGCAGGTGTTCTGCCTGCTTGGTTCAATGTCGTCCCCGTGGAAGCCAGTGGAAGCACCTGCTGAACGAGGAACGGCCCGTGCCTGCTCGACAGGCCCCTCGTTACCGCCGTGGGCAGCACAGCTGCAGCAAGGCCAAGACCTCTGTTAGGAAGCTTCAGCCATTTCTGACGGACCACGGGGCAGCTGGGGGGCATAGCGCCCTGGAGGCCCAGACCTCTCCCATACCGTACACGCCTGGCCGCTGGTCTTCTGGCCAGTGGGCTCCTTACAGCCTCCTTCTGACAGCACCCGCCTACCACCTCCTAGTACAGCAGCCGCTCCACGGAGGGACTCCGAGCCCACAAGAAGGCCCCGTGGCCAAGGAGCCCGGCTGCAAGCAAAGCACCCCGAGCGGCCCCACTCACAGAACTGGGTGAACGATCAGCTCCGGACTGTACGACTTGACCACAGGCGCGGCCTCCCGGGTGCAGAACACGTGGGATAAATCTGCGCCCTGAGAAATGAGCACAACAGGTGGACTCAGAGCAGGGCCCGCTCAACGGACACGGAGGTGGCCTCAGTGCCAGCCCCTCACCGGGGCCCTTAAACTATAGCGAGGTGGCTCAGAGGAGGATGGAAGCTAAGGAAAGGGCTGGAAAGAAAGCAGACTTCTGCTGCCACCCAAGAGGCAGGTCAACCCAGACCAGCTCTGGCTGCATCACCCCGAGGGCCACGGGGAGCATGTTTCACATTAACTGTGCCAACTGGGCCATTAGGACTTGATCAAAGGCCTCGGAAATCGCCAAGGCGTAAAGACGCCAACTGCTTAAGTGAGGACTAAAGCGGCATTCTAGGATCATGGTGGTGAAGGACAGTTCTAATAAAACTTCAGTTAGGGGCACCTGGGTGGCTCAGTCGGTGAAGCATCTGCCTTCAGCTCAGGTCAGGATCCCAGGGTCCTAGGATCGAGTCCCGCATCGGGCTCCCTGCTCAGCGGGGAGTCTGCTGCTCCCTTTGCCTGCCACTCCCCCTTCTCGTGATCTCTAATAAATAAAATCTTAAAAAAAAAAAAAAATCCAGTTCTGTTGTCACTGCACAAGGTCAGGATAGATTTAAAGGTTTCTCTTACCCATAATTACCCTAGGATATTGAGATTTCTATCAGAAAACATTTCTTTAATCATATTTAAAGAATCCAACTCTTGGGGCGCCTGGGTGGCTCAGTCGGTGAAGCATCTGCCTTCAGCTCAGGTCATGATCTCAGGGTCCTAGGATCGAGCTCCTCATCGGGCTCCCTGCTCAGCGGGGAGTCTGCTTCTCCCTCTACCCCTCCCCACTGCTCGTGGTCTCTCACATGCTCGCTCTCTCAAATAAATAAAATCTTTAAAAAATAAGGAAAGAATCCAACTGTTGACTAGACAGAGAAGCTGTAAATAGACCTACCACTTTGAGAGCTGAGATGGCAGCGAAGTAGGGCGCTCCAGTGTACCTAAAAAGGAAGATAGGGACAGTCAACATCCTCTAAGAAGGCCAGCACACCAGGGTTATCAGTGGGTCATAAAGACAGGAATCACCGGGCCCAGGGCCCAGCACCTCGCAGCATGGAGCCCAACGAGGCCTGAGCTCCCGACCCGAGCTGAGATGGAGAGTTCGCCACTCAGCCGACTAAGGCACCAGGCACCCCTGTCACGGAAGACCTTCGTACCACGTCAGGACCGCTGGCTTCTCTGCAGCGCTGTGTTCAAACCTGAGGCTTGCAGAGGCCGTGGGAGTTCAGTGACAGCGCAGAGAACAGCAGCACACAGCGAGGCACGGGGACTCACACACCTCCCCCCAGCGTCCGTCCCACCATTCCCGAACGCCTGTATTTTTAACATTGCCTCCAGCACAGAAGGGGGGGGGCAATTAGCAATGGGCAACAACATTTAAGATGTCTGCACTCTGCTCCAGTATCAATTCTGGGAATCGATCCCTTGGAAGTAACCAGATGCACATATAAGTAGAAAAATGTACAGGAATGTCTACAGTCATATTGTTTAGTTGGGAAAAAGAACAGAGGTGACCGATCGCCTAACAGGGATTGGTTAATAAGTTACGGCCATCTTTACAATGAATACCACACATCCACTTACCAAGAATCGGTCTCTAGGAACCAACATGGAATGACTGATACCCAGGACATCGCATTAAATGAAAAGGAGGTCACACTGCCAAACAGCAAGCATACATAATGCAAAGCCCTGACACTTGTTTTCTCTGTTTTGTAATACAAGTACCTGATGTAAGCTTTGACTGCAAAAGCATCCACTTCGAACACGACTATCTCAAACGCTTCACCAGCCCAGGACTAGGGAGAAAGCCAGGCCACCCCCACCCCCTTGAGGCTAGTTTGTTTTAAAGATCTTGGTTGATTTCAGGGCACCTGGGTGGCTCAGTTGGTTAAGCGACTGCCTTCGGCTCAGGTCATGATCCCAGGGTCCTGGGATTGAGTCCCACATCGGGCTCCCTGCTCTGCGGGGAGCCTGCTTCTCCCTCTGCCTCTGCCTGCCACTCCCCCTGCTTGTGCTCTGTCAAATAAATAAAAATCTTTAAAAAAAATAAAAATAAAAATCTTGGTTGATTTCAGTAACGGACTATTTGGGCCACTTGTAGTCTCTCTTCCGGTGCTTTAAATTCCCACATTCATGCTTTAAATTCACCAATAAGGAGTGAACCCTTGAGACCCTAGGTGCCCACCCTCACCCCCAATAAAAGGAGAACCCAAGCCCACATGATCTGTCCACCCACAACCTCGTTGTGTGGCCCCAGTGCTATGTCATTTCCAGATCTTGTAAGTAACACACCTTTATTTTTTCAAAGTTTCCTGATAGCTGTTGCTAAAGGGCATCTTGTGATCATAAGAACCACGGAGGCAGCTCCAACTACAACACTGGTTATTGGGAGGCTGAGACTGGCACAAAAGTGCGACAGCATGGTCCCAGTTTTGTAAAAAAATAGTTACATACACAGAAAAGTCTGGAAGGCTAATAATGTGCCCATGCTGTATTATTATATGGGGTACTATGAGGCTTTTACTTCACACATTTCTGCAGTGTTTGAATTTTTACAACAAGCAGATAATACCTTTATAATCAGAATAAAGATGATCCTACTTTAAAGGTTAGTTCCTAAAGCTAATGGACATGTTTTAAGTTAGATAATTACTCCCTAGCATGCTACACTACCAGACTTATCCGAAAAGAAAGCCTGATGGCCAGTTCTTCCCATGTAAATGTCCCAAAATATAAGGCAGGAGACAGAGGGGATGTGAGGACTAAAACCCCTGACTCCCTCAAGTCTCTCAAGGGATCAAGGGCCCAAGGGCCTGGTAGAGGCCACCGCACTGCTGGCCTCCATCCAAGATGCTGGAAGAGGGCTGTCCTTTTTTTTTTTTTAGGAGGGCTCTCCTTTAACTGGGGACCCGAAGAAAGAGAAGCAGCTAAGAGCTAACGATCCAAGAATACAAAATGCAGTAGGAGAAAAAAACAGATGAGAAAGGAGAGCCAGTAACAGAGGCACATTTCCCTCATCCAAAGGGACCATGTTTACAGACAGAAAGGGTTCACCAAGTCCCAAGTAAGATTAGCGAAGATAAGACACACCCGGACACATCCAGAGGAAACCAGAATTCTAAAGAAAAAGAAAATCTTATAAACATCCAAGCAAGAACAAGTTACTTATAAATTAAAGCAAACTTCTTTTTTGTGGTGCAAAATACAGGCTAGAAGACAATGCAATCACATGATAATTTAGCAAAGAAAATCATGCTACCTGAGAATCCCCAACTCAGCCAAGGTGCAACACAGCCCACCCACCACAGAAGACACAGCGGGTATGCAAGTCCTCCACAGGGTGCCCTGCGAACTGTCAAAGAAAATGCCAGAAAAGGGGCGCCTGGGTGGCTCAGTCGTTAAGCGTCTGCCTTCGGCTCAGGTCATGGTCCCAGGGTCCTGGGATCGAGCCCCGCATCGGGCTCCCTGCTCCGTGGGAAGCCTGCTTCTCCCTCTCCCACTCCCCCTGCTTGTGTTCCCTCTCTCACTGTCTCTCTCTGTCAAATAAATAAATTAAATAAATAAAATCTTTAAAAAAAAAAAAAGGAAAAGAAAATGCCAGAAGAGGCCAAGGACTCCCACCCCAAGTGCCGACCGCTCGGCAAGGCAGGAACTAGGCAGCAGCGTACAGACTTGCGTGTAAGTACTCGGGGCTGCGCTAGGAATTCCCTAGGAGTTCTTAGATCAGTGTTAACGCTCTCCTGAGTGGCATTTGTAATTCATCATGGTAGTTAGAAAAGGCAAGCCCTAGTTAAATTTGAAAGCATAACAGTATTTCCAGATTAATAAAAGGAAAAACCTAGCAAAAATAAGGAAAAAATGGAAACACAACGAAAAATGAAGAGAAAACGTAGCAAGTCTTAGAAAGTACACCAGGCAGACTGAATGTGAACAGGTTGATTTGCCTTATTAAAAAGAGCAGTTACTGTCACCTGGGGTTAAGAAACAAATCTGTGTATTATTTATAACACACCTAACTGTGTGATAAACCGCTGAAAATACACAGCCAGGCAGAGACAGCACGTCAACATGAACAGAATAATAAGCAGTAGCTGAAATGGTAACCAAGGTTGAATTTAAGTCAAAGGCAAAGGTATCATTTATAAACAAGGACAGATTATAAAATTTTATGTGCAAACAACACGGCAGCAAAATCCATAGAACTAGAAAACAAGCCTTGAAAAAAGGCTACAATCTGTCAAATTTCCTTAATGACTTCCAAGAACATCTTCAAATTGACAAAGTAAACCAAACACATGCTGGTTTTCTCCTGATTACAAAGTAACGCACGTTTATGGTATGTAGCTGGGTCAATACAGGAAAGTATAAAACAGGAAAAAACAGTCCCAGCCCCCCGCCCTGGGGGGAGTCTCCACACTGCGCACCAGTGAAGAGCTCACTCGGGGCCCTTACTGTTTTCTCCTATTCACAAAGTTCATCACTGAAAAATCCCGGGTGTCGGAACATCAGACTACACTGAGAAATTACTGGGGTCCAACCAGACAGACAGACGGACGACTGACTGATAAGCAGGTAGACAGCCAGACAACAGAGACTGACTGCTTAAACACTAACATTTTCCAAGTCACTTACTCCTGGCAGCCTCCAATGACGCCTATTCTTCCATCTTGGCCTTTGTGCTTCTTGGAAGTTTGAGGAGGTATAATATTTCTCACCAGCTGCAAAGTATTCTCCATGTCCTTTATCGAATGTGCTTTATGCAGTGAAAATGCTCTTTGTAAAACTGAAAAACAGGAAAACGGAATCATTTAGAAAAATATCTATTAGCATACATAAAAAAAGAGACTGAAACAAGATAGCCTATTAACCAAAACACTTCCCAAAGTTGACTTAACATGGAGGCTACAGATTTTTATCCCATGGTTTCCTTATTTTATTTCTGTAAGCAAATGTTGCTTAGAAATTACAACACAACACTAACACTAGCTGGACATATCAAGTTTGTTTCTGAAATGTCTCAGACATTTCCAAAGTCTAGTTAACCTTTCAGAGAGTGTTTTTAATGCATTACCACTTAATAAACTACTCATATTCTAGTTCAATCTTCCATTAAGTTTATCAGATCTCTTCTCTCAAACTGCAAAAGCAACCTCCCATACTCATACTCCCAACCTTCCAGTCATGTTTCTGACACTCAATTAGATACTAATTAAATAACCTAGAAATGGCCTTCTAAATAGAGAACATAGCTTACACTGGGTTCAAAGCGGCATTTTAAAATAAGATGAAAAAATAAATAAAATAAGATGATTTTGAATTGTCTCTAAATAGCTAGATTTTAATTGCCTTTCTAGAAAAACTTCCCTCATTACATTTGCCTTGATATTTAACCCAGCTCAGCTGTGAGAGAAATGCCATGTTCTATAACATGTTGTGTATTCAAGGTTTGAATAGATACTAAAGCACGTTTTCTCTAGAATTAAAGGGTCTTTGCAAATATACACAATACTCACACAAGGCACCCAACATTCATTTCCTTCCAGTTATCTTAGCAGCAGAGAAAAACCAGACAGGTGTCACAGTTCCAATGAAGACCAAAAGCTGCCCCCAGCTCCATAAGGTAAACAGCTTTATCTTTAAAAACACTCTTACAATTTTGCTTTTTATTCAACGATTTTATTCAAGTAATTTTCTTTAATGAGTAGCTGTAATTGCCGCCTCAGCTGATGTGCCAGGTGCTGAGACCCCCACATGTGAGAATATTAATTACTGTCAACCCAACACTTTTCACCTGTTCCCAAACCAACACAAGACTAAAACTCAAAACAGAATCACTGTAAATCTTTGGCCAAGAAAAGGCCCAACGGGGCTTGCTCAGCCTTGGCGACAGCTGGCTGATCCCTCTGCTTCCAAAGTCTGGTGCCAAGTCTACCGTCCTGCCCCAGAGGCACCGAGCTACCAGAGCATCCCAACTCTCTCCTCCTCCGCCGAGTTCACTCCACCTCCCCAGTGCCTGTGCATGCCCCCTCCCAGACCGCCGTCTCCTCCTCGCACCCGTCACTGTGCACTCCCCGTAAGCTGCAGGAAGGGTACTAGGGCTGCTGCCATCAGATCCGGTGACACATCGCTGACTGCTGAAGAGCATCTCCACAGTCACGGAAACTTTAACACGCCAGCTTAACAACATGATCCGTCAATACGAGAATATCAAAGAACGGCCGTGCCTTCGAATTCCTCACATCGTGAAATACAGTTGCTTTTTAAAGTCTAGAAACTGGGGGCGCCTGAGTGGCTCAGACGGTTAGGCGTCTGCCTTCGGCTCGGGTCGTGATCTCAGGGTCCTGGGATCGAGCCCCACGTCTAACTCCTGGCTCAGTGGGGAGCCTACTTCTCCCTCTGCCTCTCCCCCTGCTCGTGCTCGCTCTCTCTGTATCTCTGTCTCGAATGAATAAATAAAATCTTTAAAAAAAAAAAAAAGTCTAGAAACTGTAAAAGTGGAGTCCAAACGTAACCAATCACGTAAGGGGTGTTCTGGGTTCCTTACAATGTTGTGGGTTTATCAGGTTCCAGTACCTTCTATTCAGCACTTCGTCACACACAGAGTATCCCTAAGACCGCTACCCTTTGCCAACACAGCATGAGGCTCCCATCTCTGGCTTCAGGATAGCTGTTTCCCCACCCTCCATCACCTTGGAGTCTGGCACAGACCAAGACACTCCATAAATGTTTGAAAAATTAAAAGCATCTTGGTTTATTCTCCTCATTAGCGGCCGGTGTATCCTTTTACAGATAAGGAAACTAGAGCCCAGAGACACAGGCCTGGGAAGATGCCTGGGGTAGTAATGGATAAGCCAGACCAGAAGACACCATTTTACCAAAATGCTGCCATTTTACAGCAAATCATTTTTCCTTAACCAAATTGTCACCACACCAACCAAAAGACAAGACGACAACGATCAAATCCTTCTCAGTTGCCCCTAATAACCCTTTGGGAGGAGAGAATAAAATCACTTGAGAAGTACACCATTTTCACTGTTTAACCAGCAGTGTATGGATGCGAAGTAAATCCACTGCTCACCAGACTCTGTCCCATCCACCTGAGAGGAACGCCTTCTGTTAGCAAAGGGCCAAATGAAGGTCAATTACATCTCCCCACACTTCAGTTACTCAGTTTCAGCTGGCTTACTGGCATGCATCATTGGACTTATCCACAGAAATATTTAAATATAAACATCAATGTTCTCAAGGATAAAAACAGCTTGACAAGAGGCGATTTAAAATTTATCCCATTATGTAACTTTATTTCCAGGACGATTCTGAGTCTGGAAGAACAGGTCAAACCCGTCTGATTTTTGTTTGTTTTATGGCAGTGGCGGAGGGAGCTTGGAGATGTAAACGGATTTCTTCGGCCTGGGCTGTTTTCTAGAATTACCACCTACAGCGCTCTGGGATAACACTGTGTCTTTGTGCCACACTGTGCTCCAAACCAAAGGGAACCATAGCTAATCTGGAGCAGCTGACAGCAATCCTTACAGTAACCCACAGGCCCTAAAGCTAAGATGGGAAGCCAGTGCTTTAGAACTCCACCTGTTTTGGGGTAAAAGTTCAGCAAATCAGCCTAATAATAAAACCTTGAACAAATGCCAAGAGAAATACAGCTAGCTAGTCACAGTGTGCAAATTCAAGACAAATGGCTACCAATAAAAAGTCTGAACAAACTGTGACCGGAAGCCCCTCTGCCGCCCGTGTGAGTAAGGGAGGTGCAGAAGCTAAGAGACCCCTCAATGCCTCTCAAAGCAACTGGCACCTGAAGCTAAGGTAATGCTGTGGGTCAACTATACTCCAATTAAAAAAAAAAAAAAGGCAATTGGAACTATCGTGCGGAAAACCAAAAAGCCAAAACTCCCTAGCAATTATTCCCTGCTCTGCACCACTATATATACGTACGTAGCAAAATCTTTTTACTATCATAGCAAAAGTGAATTTTACCATTTCAGCTAGTTACTGGCTGGGGAACCGCGGATAGCGTAATTTTCGTATTCTCTCAGGCCCTGTAACTTTCCACACAAAGGTGGGTCAACAAATCTCTCCACCGCGTGTGAGAAATGGGATAATACAATCCACACGAATCCACACGTTCCCTAACGGTCTAAAACACATTCCTGTATTTTACGTAAATAATCATCCACCCGGCAAACAGGACGAGGAAAACACCTTACGACGGGGTACGGGACTCCGATCAGGACAGCCCTGTTCTTGCACGCCTCCATTCTTTCTACACCACCCGTCCTGTTTAATAGCCAAGGCCGCGGCGGGGCCCTCGGGGGTCGCTCGGGTGAGCCCAGGCGCGCCCCGGCCCCTTGCCCCGCGGTACCGGCGCTTCCAGCCACCCCCCCACGAGGAGGCTGCTGTGCTGCAGACCGCACGCGAAGCCCTCCTCGGCCCGGCCGCCCGACCCCGCGGCCGCACGAAGGCCGTACAATTCCTCGCGGCCCCCGGGCTCCCCGCGCGAGCGACCCTCGGCGGCGCCCCCCGTCCCGACGAGCGCCCGCGGCCGGGTACCTGCGTCCAGCGGCAGCTCGTAGAGCACGAGCGCGGCCGAGAGCAGCGCGACAGCGACCGCGCCCGCGAGCACAGCCCCGGCCCCCGCCAGAGGGGCCATGCCCGCAAGGCCCGGATCGCTCTTACCTCGGAAGCAGGCCCCGGCAGCCGCCCAAACGGGACCTACGGCCATCGGCAGACTTCCGGGCTCCCGGCCGCCCCCGCGCCGCCGCCGGAACCAGAGCTCGCGGCGGACTTCCGGCTCCCGAAGGCCCACGCGCGGTCGCCGGAAGCCGACCCTCAAAATCTGGCCTCGCCCCACCCACAGACTGGCCTCCATCAGTCATAGACGGTGTCTGATGATTGACAAGCTCAATGCCCAATCCCGCAGGGCCCCAGCTCCCGACCACTGGCGTTTTGCCGGAAAGCAGGTTCCGCCATCGAGATGCGTCTTAGGGATTTAGTGTTTGGGTTCTTTTTATCGTTCCTCTTTGGGGCTGGGGGCGTTATAGAAAAGGGGGCAGAACGCTGCCCAGTTGACAAGCACGTTACTCTCGGAAAGCAGATGGGGGGCCTGGAGCACCACCTTTGCGCAGTCCGATTCCGTTCTGGGCCGGCTGTGCGCCCTGGACTCCACGCTGGTCTGTCCAGCTGGGAGGCTCCCGCGCTGCTCCCCGCCCCGGTGAGTGGGGGCGCCGCCGTTGCCCCCGCTCAAGTCAGAAACCTGGAGGGCATCCTCTCTCCCCGCCTTCCCCCTCCCGCATCCCTCGTCCTGAGGGCCTGCCTTGCAGAGGCTGCTTTCAGGCAAACAGGCTAGAGCCAGGGAAGGTAGACGGGCCCATGGCGACCCCCTGGC
>NC_138371.1:174271446-174304186 GCF_054177405.1 Leptonychotes weddellii | reverse complement strand
GAGGGATGTTCAGTGAGGCTGTTTACATAGAGGCGTCCTGGCAGCATCGGTCGTCCTTCCCTTCCTGGTTCCACAGAGGGGCACCCCTTCCCAAGGCAGACTCACTCCCTGCTCGTAGGTGAGGGAGACAGCAGAGAGTTCCCCTGTGTCTGCTGCTTCCTAATTGTCTCCAGCTCAGAATAATCTTGACGCCAAAGTGGTATATTTGGGGGTGGCATATTCCTTTTTTTTTTTTTTTTAAGATTTATTTATTTTAGAGGGAGAGTGAGCAAACACAAGCAGGAGGGGCAGAGGGAGATGGAGAAAGAATCCAAACCAGACTTGGAGCTGAGCACAGAGCCCGGCGCGGGGCTCGATCCCAGGACCCTGAGATCATGACCTGAGCTGAAACCAAGAGTCAAGACGCTTAACCCACTGTACCACCCAGGCGCCCCTGGGGATGGGGTGGCATATTCTGATTACATATTCAACTATCACACACGTGGGAACTGGGATTTTCGCAGCACTGTCTACGAGAACTTTCTATAACGGTAGAAATGCTCCGTATCTGTGCTATCCAGCATGGTAACCACTAGCCACGTGCAACTATTGCAGACACGAAGTGTGGCTGGTGCAAGTGAGGGGCTGAACTGTATATGCGGTTTTTTTTAAGGTTTTATTTATTTATTTGAAAGACAGAGACAGAGACAGAGATAGCCAGAGAGAGCACGAGCAGGGGATGGGGGAGAGGGAGAAGCAGGCTTCCCACTGAGCAGGGAGCCCGACGCGGGGCTCGATCCCAGGACCCTGGGATCATGACCTGAGCCGAAGGCAGGGGATCATGACCTGAGCCGAAGGCAGAGGCTCAACTGACGGATCCACCCAGGCGCCCTGAACTTTAAATGTTACCCAACTCGGGGCGCCTGAGTGGATCTGTTGGTTAACTGTCTGCCTTCAGGTCAGGGCATGATCCCGGGGTCCTGGGGTCGAGCCCCACATCGGGCTCCCTGCTCAGTGGGGAGCCTGCTTCTCCCTCTCCTCCCCCCCGTTCGTGCTCTCTCTCGCTATCTCTGTCTCTCTCAAATAAATAAATAAAATTTAAAAAATAATACTAAATGTTACCCAACTCAGACAGGCACCTGTGGCTAGCCGCTACCATACAGATGGCAGAGCTCTGGGACACTGAAACCATCAACAGACGGAAAATACCAGGTTAGCTTGGGGCAGAGGAGCTTCACGTTGTCCCTGTTTAGTGCACTGTCCCCACACTTCATTCTGGGATGGGGTGCCCTCTACTGTCTCCAGGATGACAGTTTTGAAATGTCCTCCATGTGAGCATCTTCAGACTACAATCCGCTCTGTAAACCCTGCACATTAGCCCAGAACTAACTATTGTTACCACAGAGTCCCATATTTAAGTGTGCTGCTTCAAACTTTATTCAAGCAGAACATGAACCCAGGAGACAGTTACAGCTTTCTGTCTCGGTAGTGAGAGGAACATAAACCATTCTGGATTCTTGATGCACCGTTATTTCTGCTAAATCTTTTCTTCCTGGCAGGGGTAATGTCCCTAGACCTCACTAGGAGCTGATGTCTAGCATTCCCATTTATATTTTGTGTTACAGTAAAGAGAGCCAGGAAGACAGAACTTGGGAGATGCGCATGGGTCTGAGGCAGATGTGGGCAAAATGGCAGGTGAACTTAAGTCCAATCCAGGAAACATGGAAATCTAACAAAGAATCTTATTTATTTATTTATTTATTTATTTATTTATTTATTTATTTATTTATTTAAGAGCAGGGGCGGGGGGAGGAGCAGAGGGAGAGGGATAAGCAGACTCTGAACTAAGCTTCGAGACCGATGTGGGGCTCGATCTCACAACCCTGAGATCATGACCGAAGCCAAAACCAAGAGTTGGAGGCTTAACTGACTGAACCACCCAGGTGCTCCATCTAAAGAAGAATCTTAAGGAGACGATCTGAACCTCTGTTTGGTTTGTGAGCATTACCATTTTACGGGTCAGAATTATTTCTTACAGTTGATTCAGGGGCAAGTAAAAACAAAAAGAGAGTCAGAGATGGAGAAGCCGGGCTGGATTCTGCTTAGGGGATACAGTACTATCAAATTCAAACCAGTATTTGACTTAGTCAACAACTTCACTTGGGGAGAAAAAAAATGATGCAAAGTTTGTGGAGGAAAACCACTGACTTACCTGATGGGCCACATGCATCACTAAGTAGAAATTGGAGCACCAGAAATTTCTTGTCCTCCCTGCAGGGTATCTGGTGAACAATTAGAGAACATGAGTCATAAGATGCAGCGATGCATGTGGGCTTAAATCACCAATGAGGGGCGCCTGGGTGGCTCAGTCAGTGAAGCTTCTGCCTCCAGCTCAGGTCATGATCCCAGGGTCCTGGGATCGAGCTCCGCATCGGGCTCCCTGCTCCGCAGGAAGCCTGCTTCTCCCTCCCCCACTCCCCCTGCTTGTGTTCCCTCTCTCTCTGTGTCTCTCTGTCAAATAAATAAATAAAATCTTAAAAAAAAAAAAAAGAATTCTTGAGACATCTTTGGTGCAGAAAGGCAGTTTTATTAAAGCATGGGGACAGGACCCGGGGGCAGAAGGAGCTGCTCTGGGGTTTTGAGGGATGACTGATTATATGCTTTCAAGTTGGGACGGGTTAGGGATAGAACAAGCCTCCAAGGTATTTTGGAAACAAGGTTTCCAGGACCTTCCCAGGACCCTGAGGGGGCTGGCTTTTTAAGAAAAGGCTCTTTAGTACTGTTTAGTAAACCCTCAGTCATGAGACCCTTCAGGTGTATATCGGTGGGCCATATGCTTGGAGGATGATTACTGACATATCTTGGGAGGGGAGGGGTAGAGGTAAAGGAAGTTTCCAGAGGAATCTCTATATGTTTAAAGTAGACTCACAGGATCCTGGGGAGTTCGGCTAAGTTTACCTTTGGCCCTTAGCTAAGTGTGGACATCGAGGCAGCTGAGCTCCTAGAGGAAGGTCCCTCTGCCTGTTTCAAGGACCTGTCAATGGGGTGTAAGTAGTAAAGAAATTTAATTTTTTCTTTTGCCTTTGTTTCCCACATCAAATACTTTAGAGAAAAGCGCAGAGTATGACAACAGGAGTTGCCTTCAAGTCAAAAGGCCAAAGGAACAAATCCAATGTAGAAGCACGTAGAGCAAGAAGGATTTGCAGCTTGCTTCTGCAGAAACTAAGAGACATTGTAGGAGGGTCGTAGGCTTGGGTCTGATTGAGTTTTTAACCTGGGCCATCATGATACAGTTACGGGTGTAGATTTAAGCAGATGTTCAGGAGGCAGAATTAATGTGTCAAGGGCTACTTAACTCATTTCCACGAATATTGTTTCTATGCACAGGGCACCTGCCGTGTGCGGGGGTAGGAGCCTGAGCAGATCCGCCGGCCCTCACGTCACAGGCAGGGGGCCTGCTGGCCGGCCAGGGGAGCGCTGGGCAGGGCGGGAGAAAGGCAGTGCTGGGACGCTGCCCAAGAACCACCTCCTGCTGTCGGGTTGGCATAGATGGGGATCCTGCCCTTGAGTTGGGAAAGTTGGCTCTCGCCCCGGGTCTGGAGGTTAACCCAGACTGATCTGACCGAAGCAGGACAGTTCATTCCATTTCGCTTGATGATTGCATAAGTGATGTAATCCTGGCCTCTTGGCTGTGAGGGAGGCTTCCGGGAATGGGTTCTTTGCTCTCCGAGAGATGCCGGCAGGTGGAGGCCAGCCTGTACACCATCCCTAGAGCTGGAGAAGCCTTGGGAGCCTGAGGACATCTCGCCGGCACCGAGCCTATGTGTTGAGCAGGGCAGGGTTGGGAGATGGAGAGAACCCAGGTCTTCATGGAGCTGCGCGAGCTGACAGCGGACGGCCCAGCAGGGTGAGCCGCGGCCCGGTTGGCCCCAGGCTCTTCAAGCTACCGCACCGAGCTCCCCACCACACTCTCGGCATTGCACTGAGGGCTGGGCATGTCCTGTTTGCTGTCCTCCTTCCAGCGATTTTTTTCTTAAACTTTTTATTTTGAGATGGCTGTGGATTCACATGTGATTGGAAGGAGTAATACAGAGAAATCCCATATACTCTCTGTCCAATTCTCCCAATGGTGACGTGTTACGAGACCACAGCGCAACATCACGACCAGGATAGTGACGTTGATACAGTCGAGTATAGGATATTCCCATCATTGCCCTGTACAGACGCCCCACGTCCTTCCCTCCCAACCTCCCGAACCCCGGCGGCCACTGAGCTGTCCTCCATCACTAGGATTGCGTCTCTTCAAGCACGTTACTGAAATGAAATCTACGGTATGGAACCTTCTGGGGTCAGATTTGGGGACGCCGCCATCTTCTGCCACAGTGATTTTTCTGGGTAGATACCGTCATCCCCGTGTGTGTTCGTTTCCCAGGGCTGTGGTAACAACCCACATGAAGGGGCGGCTTAAAGCCACAGAGATCCGGGTCTCACCGTTCTCCCATCTGGAGGCCAGAGTCCAAAATCAAGGTGTCCGCAGACCCTGCTCTCCCGGAAAGCTGTGGGGACATCCTTCCTTGCCTCTTGCAGCTTCCGTGGCGACCCCTGGCGACCCCTGGCTGACAACTGCACACACGTCACATGCGTCCCCAGGCGAGTCTGCGTCTTCACATGACCTGTTCATCTTAAACATTTCTTTCTTTCTTTCTTCCTTTCTTCCTTCCTTCCTTTCTTCCTTCCTTCCTTTCTTTCTTTCTTCCTTTCTTTCTTTCACAGAGAGAGAGAGAGCACGGGAGAGAGCGAGAGCGAGAGCGAGCACAAGCAGGGGGAGTGGCAGAGGGAGAAGCAGACTCCCCACGGAGCAGGGAGCCCGATGCGGGGCTCGATCCCAGGACCCTGGGATCATGACCTGAGCCGAAGGCAGACGCTTAACGACTGAGCCACCCAGGCGCCCTATCATGACCTGTTCTTCTAAGGACACCAGTCACATTGGTTAGGGGCCTGCTCTACACCAGGATGACCTCACCTTAACTTCACGAATTGCATCCTAACGACCTCCTATGGGGGTATGATTCCATTTTTGTCCAGCGCACCAGAATGGGCTCTGCGGCTCCTTTTAAGGAGTCAGCCGGTGGGATCCTTAGGGAACGTGTTCTGTGCGTTCTCTGAGCACCCCGCCAGCCGGTGCTCACCCCGTGTGACCCCGTCCCCCCAGTGTGAGCATGGTGGGGGGAGGGCAAGCCGCCACCAGACCCAATGAGATCCCCGCCTCGCTAGCAGACTCTAGCGCCTCTCTCCCCCACGTCGGGTTTATGAATACTGGCATCGTTTCTCTGTTCCATTTTATAATTATTTATTGCTGATGACAGCATGCTGTTGATTTTTTTGCAGTGTTAATATTATTCCCAAAAACCTATTATTTCTCTGTAAATGTTCTCAGATTTGGTACGTACAAAATTTTATCATCCGCAGAGAACGAAGCTTTGTTTTCCTTTCTAGTTTCTATTTCTCCTTCCTTCCTGCTGTGCCGGCCAGGACGCCCTATTCACTGATGAATCATGGGGATTAAAGTGCCCTTATATTATCTTTCACCTTCATGGAAATGCTTTTATTTTATTTTTTTAAGAATTCTATTTTTTTAAAGACTTATTTATTTATTTATTTGACAGAGAGAGAGAGAGACAGCGAGAGAGGGAACACAAGCAGGGGGAGTGGGAGAGGGAGAAGCAGGCTCCCCGCTGAGCAGGGACCCCGATGCGGGGCTCGATCCCAGGACCCTGGGATCATGCCCCGAGCCGAAGGCAGGCACTTAACGACTGAGCCACCCAGGCTCCCCGATCATGGAAATGCTTTTAAAGTTAAAACAGGAAGTATGATGTTTGCTTCTGATCAACACTCTTTTATTAGGATAAGGAAAATCCCCTTATTTCACGTTAAGAATTTTTTTAAATCACGAATAATTATTGATTTTTATTAATTTTCTGTATCTGTTAAAATTATCCTACTTGTTCTCCTTTAATCTGTTAACACTGGGGAGTAAATAACACATCTTCTGATTTACAACCTTGTGGTGATTCCGGGGCTGCGCTATGTTGTCATTGTGCATCACTCTTTCTATACACGTTGAATGTCCTTTGCGATCTTTTATTTACAAGGTTTATTTATGGGTGATATTGGTGAGTCATGTACATTTCTTGCACTTCTATAGTCTGAATTTTATTCAACATTATACTGACCTTACAAACTGATGTCCCCTATTTTTTTTTTTTTTTAATTCATGAGAGACAGAGCGAGAGAGAAAGGCAGAGGGAGAAGCAGGCTCCCAAGGAGCAGGGAGCCCGATGCGGGACTCGATCTCAGGACCCTGAGATCATGACCTGAGCCGAAGGCAGACGCCCAACCATCTGAGCCACCCAGGCGCCCCTGATGTCCCCTATTTTTATAGTCTGTATGAAATAGGGTTATCTGCCTTCCCAGGCCGTGCCTGGTGTCATCTGATGAGCGGAAGCTTTTGACCACGGATTCAATTTCTTCAATGGTTAATATTTTATTTAGTTTCCACTTTTTCTTCACTCAATTTTTGCGATTTTTATAGAAAATCATATGTTCAGGGGCGCCTGGGTGGCTCAGTTGGTTGATTGTCTGCCTTCAGCTCAGGTCATAATCTCAGGATCCTGGGATCGAGTCCCATGACGGGCTCCTTGCTCAGCGGGAAATCTGCTTCTCCCTCTCCCACTCCCCCTGCTTGTGTTCCTTCTATGTGCTCTCTCTCAAATAAATAAATAAAATCTTAAAAAAAAAGAAAGTCATACTTCATTTTTCAAAATATTAACATAAAACACTTAGAGTATTCTTATTATTTTAAATTTTATCTGCAGGGCACCTGGGTGGCTCAGTCGGTTGATCATCTGCCTTGGCTCAGGTCATGATCCCGGGGTCCTGGGATCGAGCCCCATGTATGGTTCCCTGCTCAGTGGGGAGCCTGCTTCTCCCTCTGCCTCTGCCCCTCCCTCTGCTCATGCTTTCTCTCTCACTTTCAAATAAACAAATAAAAAAAAAATTATCTGCCGCTTTACCACCTTTCTTCCTATACTTCTTTGTGATTCTTTTTTAGTCATGTTAGAGTTTGATCTATTAATAATCTTTTTTAAACTAGGTTTTGATTTTGTTCATCTTTTCTGTTGTTTCTTTGATTGTATTTTTTATCAACTTTTGTTATTTTTATATTTCCTTGTGCTTTATTTAAATTTACTTTGTTCCTTTTTCAATTTTTAAAATTAAACTTTTTTTTAAGATTGATGGATTATGTCAATATCAATATCCTGGTTGTACTGAAAGCAGGGATTGATTGATTATTATTATTTTTTTTTAGTAAGCGCTACACCCAGTGTGGGGCTGGGACTCACGACCCCGAGATCAAGAGTTGCATGCTCTACCAACTGAGCTAGTTGGGCACCCCCAAAAATAAACTCTTTTTTTTTTAAGATTTTATTTATTTATTGGACAGAGAGAGAGAGAGCACAAGTAGGCAGAGCGGCAGGCAGAGGGAGAGGGAGAAGCAGGCTCCCCACTGAGCAGGGAGTCCGATGTGGGGCTCGATCCCAGGACCCTGGGATCATGACCTGATCTGAAGGCAGACGCTTAACGACTGAGCCACCCAGGCGCCCTAAAAATAAACTCTTAAGTTAGTTCTTTTTAGTATTTCTTCCTTTTAAATCGAGGCCTTGGAAGGTGAGTTTCCCTGCGGGTCTGGCCTCTGGGGCATCTCACAAGTAGAGCATGCTGACTGCTCGCTGACATTCGGTTCTGTGTAGTTGGTCTCCCTGCCTCCACCAACCTTCCTCCTTAATCCCAGAGTGACTCAGTACACGTTGACAAACACTTAGGTTCTCTAACCTCCTTTTGTTGTTTTTTTTCAACCCAATGGTCTTCTTCTTCTTCTTTTTTTTTTTTTTTTAAGATTTTATTTGTTTATTTGACAGAGAGACACAGCGAGAGAGGGAACACAAGCAGGGGGAGTGGGAGAGGGAGAAGCAGGCTTCCCGCAGAGCAGGGAGCCCGATGTGGGGCGCGATTCCAGGACCCTGGGATCATGACCCGAGCCGAAGGCAGACGCTTCATGACTGAGCCACCCAGGTGCCCCAACCCATTGGTCTTCTATCTGGAAGGTGTGGTGTGAATGATTCCAGATTTTGGACAGTCATCGACGTCCATCGTGACCTGGGTGCACATACATTTTTGTGAATCTTCCATTTCACATATATTTTATTTAAGTGTCCATGAGAAGGGGACAGCAGGCATTAACTTCATTTTCAGATGAGGAAATTAGTCATTAAACATAGTAAGAGCCTTCCCATGGTCACGTATTTATTAAGAGAGAGACCAAAGATTTAAACCCAAACTTGCTTCATTAAAACTCCTCTCCACTGTTTACAGTCATCATCCTTAGGAGGAGCATGGAACAGGTTTCATTTTTACTTTGCATTCTTATGCAACATTTGATTTAAAAAAAAAAAAACGACAAGCATGTGCTGTTTTTGCAATTTTACAGAAAACAATCAAAGTGGGGCAGGGGTTAGGCAATCCCACTTCTGGGAATTTACCACAAGGGCTTATTCCCACAGAATCAAAAAGAGATGTGCAGAAGGAGGCTCATCCTAACAATGTCTGCAAGGGTGGGGATCCCCAAACAATGTGACTGGTGTGTGAAGGGCCCGATACGTTACACCCACACCCCAACACCACTATGGTGGTACCATCTCTAAGATTTCCTGTAATCGTATTTGCGTGCAGTCAGGAGATATCTGGAAAGATCTTTCTAGTACACTAAGTAACATTGGTTTATTTCTGGACAATGCAATCTAAAGTGTTTTTTAGGGGCACCTGGGTGCCTCAGTTAGTTAAGCGTCTGCCTTTGGCTCAGGTCATGATCTCCGGGTCCTGCGATCGAACCGGTCGGGGCTCCCTGCTCAGTGGGGAGTCTGCTTCCCCCATTCTCTCTGCCACTCCCCCTGCTGTGTTCTCGCTCTCTCTCACTCTCTCTCTCTCAAATAAATAAATAAAATCTTTAAAAATATATAAAGTGTTTTCTATTTTTGCTTTGTCGTGTTTAAATAGTGGTTGGATGTTTGAGACCATACCGCGTATTTAAGCCAGTTTCAGAAATAAATAAATAAACAAATAAATACATAGAAGAGAAGGCATCGTGCCTGAATGGTACCAGATTCTGAGGTACTGGGGGCTAAGACTTCAATATATCTTTTTTAGGGAACAATTTAACCCATGACGGGCAGCTTAACTCCACGTCCAGTTCCTCACTTCAGGAGGGGTGGGGATGAGAAGCTGACCCCCGGTCCCTCTCCTTCCTTCCGCTTCTACACACTCAGGGGTCAGTGTCTCTTATGTGCACAGGTCTAGACAGCGGCTGCAGTCATCATGAGCTCAAGGCCAGAGGTGACCCCGCATACACAGCCTCCAAACATCCATCAGGGGGAAAAGTGTGGTGTTGGAACCCTCACTGCAGGATTCCCTAAAAGAATGTCAGTGGAGGGGCACCTAAGTGGGTTGGTTGGTTGAGCATCTGACTCTTGATTTCGGCTCAGGGCACAATCTCGGGGTCCTGAGACCGAGCCCCGCGTTGGACTCCACACTGGGTGTGCCGTCTGTTTGAGATTCTCTCTCTCCCTCTCCCTCCGCCCCTCCCTGCTGCCTCTCTCTGTCAAATCAATCAATCAATCTTTATTTGGAAAAAAAAAAAAAGGAATCTCAGTGGAATCCACATTTAAAGCCCTCAAAGGATTCGTGCTGAGGTTAGCCCAAGAAGCGTCCTCAGGATTCTGGAAGAGGATTCATCCTTTCCCTAAACCTGGGTATGGGAGCGTCCTACCCTCCCCAGGAGGGGGACAAGAAGCTGGGCGTCACAGTGCTGCAGGAGTCTTGGTGGCTGTCAACCATCGCTGCACATTAGAATCATCTGGGGGATGGGGTGTGTGCTTTCCTAAAATACTACCACCTGGGCAAAGATTGGGATAGCTGCTCCACATCATGAGCCTTGAGGGAAATGCAAATCCAACCCAGAGTGAGATACCACTACATACCCATGAGAAGGACTAAAAGTAAGGAGACCGCCATACCCAGGGTTGGCAAGGACAGGAAGAAATTAGAATCTCATGCCCTGCTCGTGGGAACATACGGGGAAACACGCACTTTGGAAAGCAGCTTGACAGTTTCTTCAAAAGTCAAACATATTCCTACCATACGACCCAGATATTTGATTTCTAGGTATTTACTCAAGAGAAATGAAAGCACATTGTCTACACTAAGGTTTGTCCGTGAACAGTCATGGCAGCTGATTTGTTAACAGCCAAAGAGTGGAAATAACCCAAATATCCAACAAATGAGTGGATAAACTCTGGTGTGCCCACGCAGTGGAGTACTACATAGCAAAAAAAGAAGCCAATTATTGATCACTACAACAACATGAAGAACGTATGCCAAGTGAAAGAAAGAAGCCCGACAAAATGCACCATACATACTACATCATTCTATGTCGAGAAAATTTTGGAAACTGCACACAGATGCACAGTGATGGAAGATCAGGGGTTCCCTGGGGACAAGGTGAGTGGGAGGAGCAGAAGGGACAGATGACAAAGGGGCACAAGGGGACTTTTGGGGCGATAGTTTCATTATCTTCAGTGTGGTGACGGTCCCACAAGTGAACACATTTCTCAAACTTCCCCAGCTGAGCACTTTAAAAATGGACAGTTTGTTGTCTGCCGACTACCTCAATAAAGTTGGTAACAAACAAACAAGGACCTGCTGTCCAAGCCCCAGTCCCCAGAGATTCTGACTTTGTTGGTCGGGGGACAAAAAGTTTGGTACTTTTAAGAAACTGCCCCTAAAATCAGCTGGGCATGATCACTGGCCCTTGTAACTTATGGTGGGTGTTGACATGTGAGAGACTAGGCTAAGGCTATGCACTTTTAATTTCTGTGGCTGAGAGAAAATATGTTTAAACCAACCCAATGGACATTGTCTAGGAAAATAGTTAAATTCACCACGTTGTCGGTTGAACTACATGAAATCACCATTTTTAGGTCATCAAAGCTCAGGTGCCGGCAACTTCATATGGTTCAACCTATATTTTCAATAGTTTCACCTTCATCAAATGGTAGTTGTTCATAACTGTCATATTAGGGCTGGACCAAGTCCCACTAATGAAGTCACTAATGACGTCACCTTGGACCATTAGAGCTTCAACCTGGGCCATTTGAGCACCCTTCATGAACCACACTCCCCCTCTCTCTCCCCCCAAAGCCAGTAAATCCTGGCATGGTGCAAGGAAATACGATTTCAGTTGAAAGTAAACACTATGAGGGGCGCCTGGGTGGCTCAGTCGGTGAAGTGTCCGCCTTCAGCTCAGGTCATGATCCTGGGGTCCTGGGATCGAGCCGCACGTCGGGCTCCCTGCTCCTCGGGGAGTCTGCTTCTCCCTCTCCCTCTGCCCCTCCCTCCTGCTCCTGCTCTCGCTCTCTCTCTCTCTCTGTCTCAAATAAATAAATAAAATCTTTAAAGAAAATAAAAGTAAACATGATGAATTTTAAGCTTTTCCTTTGGTCCTTTCCATAAACTTCTACCCCAGTTTTCCAGATTCAAATTAAGTTTAACTTTAGATCTACTTTTTCTCTTTTCAGAAGTAACATGTATTTATTGTAGAAGATATGAAAATGGAGAAAAACACAAAGAAGACACGGCAAACTGAGCACGCCCCACTGTGTCCACTGCCCATGTCTGAAAACGTAGGATCAGCCCGGCGTTAGTCCTTCCTGAAAATTAACTGTGGGTTTTAAACAGTTCTTCATGGCTTCAGTAAATGATTTGAGACCCATGTTAATACTTACTCAGGTGGCTTGATGTACGGATTAGTTCTGTAATCATCCAAAGTGGATCTCTTGTGGAAGTGTTTGTCAAGTGCTACAGTAAAAACAACTGGCTCTCTACAGAATAAACAGTGATTCAAATGCAGATCTGAGCACCCTCGCTGGCTCAGATGAGAAGGGGAGGAGAGCAGGTAAGTAGGGCTGCCTGGGGATGGACAGGAAATCTGATGAGCTAATATCTGAAAATATTTCAGAGCCACAGTGTGGACAAGTTCGTGAACATAAATGATGAAAATCTCAAACTGGAGTCCCAGTGGCGTGGGGTCTTACTTTAAAGCTGGCCAATCCTGGGGGCTCCTCCTCTGTCTTGCGGGTTACCGCAGGGAGGACACCCCTGTCTTCAGATTCCCCTCTGTTCATGTTGCAGACAGAAGCTAGAGGGAGCATTTGGGAAATGAAAACGCATTTATTCCCCTTGGGTCATCTAAAAAAAAGTAAATAATCTTAGTGCGTTCAGGCAGCTATAAGAGAATCCCACACATTGGGGGGGCCTACAAGCCACAGAATTTATTTCTCATAAATTGGAAGTCCCAGGTCAGGTGAGGATGCTCTCACTGGGTCCTCTCGTGGTGGAAGGGGCCAGGGATCTCCTGGGGTCTCCTTCCTAAGGGCACTAATCCCCTTCGTGAGGGCTCTACTTCATGACCCATCTCCTCCCAAATGCCCGCCTAATGCCCTCCATGTGGGGGTCGGGGTCTCATGGCAGGCATTTGGAAGGACACAGACATTCAGGCCCCAGCCCGTATGTATCTTTCATCCCAACAAGGAAGTCAGAATTGCACAAGGAAGTGCAGGAATCTTGCCCGTTTCCTGCCAGGAATGCGGGGGGGGGGGGGGCATGGGGGTCTTGTTTAGTACAACTCAGGGAGCCTGAGCAGGGCCCACAGGAGCTCAGCTCTGCGCTCCCTGCAGGCCCTGAGGGAGGATCCTTCTGCTCAAATTCCAAGCAAGAGCTCTATTGGTCTCATAGGGACCCACTTGGCCCCACAGAACTGGTATGAAGATTATTTGAACTGGAGACATTTGATGTACAGTGGATGCAGAGAGAAGCCTTTTCAGAGCTCCCTTTCTTTGCTGAAAGCAGAGCTTCACCCCCAGATGGGAAGGAGCCGGGCCACTCACACCAGGATGAGAAATTGCATAAACAAACATTACCACAGGGGCCACACCTCCCATTCCCCCTAAAGGCTCATTTGTCTCCCCCTAGCAGCGCTTTCTGCCCCCCAATTAAATTGGTACATGAACCCCTGTATCTCTCTGTTCAGGGTCCGCTTCATCTGAGCATGCTCACATGTAGTGTGAACAGACTTGCTCTCTCTTCTCCTGTTAATCTGTCTGTTGTTAAATTTTCAGGCCCCCAGCACTGAGTCTGCATTGGTGGAGGGAAGGTATTTCCCCCCCGACGATACAAATTTCAGGGGGGGCATTCTGGGGTTGGCAACACACCCCAGGCTGTACCCGGAAGACAGCTGTCTGCTGCCCCATCTCTGCCCACGTGTGGGTGTTCTGATTGTCTCTTCCCTGTGAGGTCCAAACCTCCCTGTGATGCAATTCGAGAAACTTACCAGAACCCTGAAATCCTGTGATCAGACCAAGTGGTTGCTTAACGGCAGAGTCTCAGCACTAACATCCTGAGATAAGTGTCATAATCTTCTTTAGCAGCATTATGTTCATTGTGGCTTATTTATTTTTTCAGATCTTCAGAAATTCTAGAGTCTTTAAGAAGGCCTGTTTTGACAAGTCTACTCTTGGCAGGATTGAGGTTTGATTCCAAAGGGGCCAAAGTTCCATTCCAAGGAAATCTAGCTAATATTGTACATACAGAGTTTCAGTGCACAGATAGAGACTGAAAGAATATGTGGTGAGTTTATTTAAAAAGCAAACCCACACGATGAGGGTAGAGCCCTGGGGGGTGGGGGGCAAAGTGAAGGGTGGTCTGGGAAGCCACAGACTTTCAAGGAGGAAGTGGGAAACAGAGTCAAAGCCCACAAGTGGGTCGAAAGGCTGAAGTGTCTGACACAGGGGAGAACGGTTTCAGGGTGCGTGGGGGGCAGGTTCCCTGGAGGAAGTGTCACAGCTAGCGCCCATGAGCATCGTGGAGAACGAAGGAGCGTTAGCCGCCTGAGGGAGGAAGAGGATGACTCCTGCTCATACACCTGCTTGTCATCGCTGAAAATTCCAGCTAAGAATCAGCGAGTAATAGGAGAAGAAATGTGTAAGATGAGAAGTGGAATCTTTCAAAGTGGGCATGTCCATAAAAGACCAGGAAAAGTCATTCTTTTACAGAGAATGAAACACCCCACCCATGGCCTCTCTCCTGGGTCAGACGCCCTCACGTTCTGTGTCCAGGCTGAAGAGGTCATGATGCACCGGGTGGTGCAATGGAGAGAGGACTTCCACACACGATGTTTAAAAAACATTCAAAATCCCCTCTGTCCATCAATGACTGAAAAACCGAAAGCAATGAATTAAGAGTTCCTTGTTCTATCCGCACAGGGAAGTCCACTGTTTCGCAAGAGGAAGTTGAGCTGTTAAAGAAAAACCAAAGCCTAAGTGTTAGACTAAGGGAAAGACGAAGGAAGAGCTACTTGCATTTCTGTTTGGGGGAGGTGATAGAACAAAAGAACACAAAACCCAGCAAAACCCCAAACCGACAACTGTACAAAGGCTTCTTAGCAGATCGAGTAATTAAGTTGCAGATTGATCCCCAAATTCTGAGGGCAAAGTGTGCAGGGAGGACCATTCTCTTAAGTCCGGTGGTGTGTGTGAGATTTCACTGTAGAGACACTGGGGTCCCGGGAGGTGGGGGCAGGCCTGCTGGAGGAGTTTGCTGAGGACCCTGTGCAAAAGAGGCAAGGGCCCAGACATGGGGGCTCCCATGTCCTCCGAGCTCTGGGCGTCTCAGTCCCCATCACTCTGCAAAGAAGCTAGAGAGGTGTGGCCTAGGCCGGGGGTTGCTGACCACACCGTGCCGGGTTTTTTGTTTTTTTTTTTTTAAAGATTTTATTTTTTTGACAGAGAGAGACACAGCGAGAGAGGGAACACAAGCAGGGAGAGTGGGAGAGGGAGAAGCAGGCTTCCCGCCGAGCAGGGAGCCCGATGCGGGGCTCCATCCCAGGACCCTGGGACCATGACCTGAGCCGAAGGCAGACGCTTGACGACCGAGCCACCCAGGCACCCCCAGTGCCGGGTTTTTGAGCAAAGGAACGGGATTCCCACGGCGGTCCGTGAGGCTCTGGGCCTGGTGGGGAGAGGCCAAGGAGGCTGGGGAGATTAGCCCCAGGTGCTGCCGAGAGCAGGGACCCCAAGCCTGAGGGGCTCAGACTCAGGTGCAGGGCTGGGCCGCACCCAGAGTTCCTGACTGCATACGTGTGGGGAGTGGGGCCAGAGAATTTGGGGCGCTGGCTGGCCTGGCTCAAGGAAAACCATCCCTGAGAGGGGGTTCTCAGAACTGAATAGGGCTGCAAGGAAGGGCCAGATGCTAAGGACCCCAAGTCTTAGCAGAAAGCTGGAGGGGCGTCCTAGCTTAGGAGGGCCCCAGAGACACCATGCGTCCAGGGAGGAAAGGGCATCCCCTCTGGGGTCAGAGACGGAGGGGTGGCGGGAGGCCAGGACGGCGGGGGGCCAGACAACCCACACTTCCACCCACTGGGAAGCAGAGCAGGGACTTGACTGCCCCAGGCCCCACAGCAGCGCTGGCCTCTCCCCCTCCTTTCTCGTCCCTCGAAGCGCTTCAAAGTCCTCCCCACAGACACACGTCCTCCACGACAAGGTCCCAGACCAGAGGGGACACAGGAACCTGTCACACAGAGGAAAGGAAGGTGTCCCGTCTCTGCATGTCGACGCCTAGCCGGGTGAGGAATGCTGCGGGCAAGAGATGGGGCAGCCCGCCACGGGGTCTCCCGCGCACCGCAGCGTCCAGCCGCGCCCGCCGGAGCCTGGCCTGCCCTGATCTCCGACCTCCAGGACTGCGGAGAAATAAATGTCTGTCGTTTAAGCCGACCAGCAGCCAGAGCAGACGAATACACCAGGGATAACATGTCACCATCCTTGCCCCAAGGAGAGGGCAGTCTGTTTGGGGGAAAGAAGCATAAAGACCGGTGTCCATCACAAGACAGAGAAGGGTGTCAGAGATGCTTGAAGCAGGGTTAGGACAGAACCGATGGCCCACACTTTGGAGGTCCACCTCTGGAATCACCCAGCTTCGGATGGAACTGAGCTAGGGGTAGAAAGAATGGATGCTTGGGAAGACACGAGCAAGGAGGCTGCTGGGGGGCTGATCCCTGACCAGCCATGTGATTGGTGGTTGCCCCGGGTGGGTGTGACTAAGGGCCCGAGCTAGCAGGTGCTGCAGAGGCCAGGCGGCCAGGGGGTAGACAGCCGGATGCGGCAGCGGGCAGGGGCCGTACTCCCCCCCCCGGCCCCCCCCCCGCACTGCGGGGCACCGCGCAGTTTTCATTTTGGAAGATGCTCTTTTTATGAGAAATCTACCATTTTTGGAGTTTGTATTGACTTTGTTTCCATTTCTGCAAAATTCCTTAAATTTATTTTGAGGTTTTGGGATAGCTTTTATGATAAACAGAAAATGGGCTGACGGAAGGCATCGGCGTCAAATCAAATGAAGATATATTTTGAAATCTAAGAAGAAACGGATGTGGCCGATTGTTGATCTACAATAGCAGCCTATATGCTAGTAGTTACATCATTGCAGCTTTGGATATTTTGTTTCACTGTTTTTAAGCAGAGAAAGGAGTTTTCATATGTTCTCACCTCGTCCCCCCGCCCCCAAATCTGTGTGTAGATTTAGGCCGCACAGTCTTTCTGTGAATGTGGTTCGCCCAGCAGCCCTGTAGAGGGTCCCGAGGTGCTGATACCCCAGACCTGGAAGGATGCGGTGCACGCCTCCCGGCAGGTGCACCCATGACAGCATTGCTGCGAATCCAGCCCTGGGTCATCAACTGACTCCAGGGAAGGGAAGAGGATGCAGGGAATTCTACGAGGAAGAAGAGCAGAAACTCAGGGTGGGGGGTTTCTGAAATTGAAATGTAAACCCGACTTGAAAAACACCCACAATTTCCTGTCCTAGCTGGGGCAAGGTTGCTGTCCCCAAGGGCCTGATTCATCTTACTGAGTGCTGGTGGTGCTGGCTTGAGGGGATGCTGATCGAATTGGGGGGGGGCCCAGGAAGGAATAACGGAACTCACGCCTACTGAGCACCCCTGCGTAGAGGATCACTTGCCCACAACACTGAGAGGGGCAGTGTCATCTACATACATGATGAAACAGCGGGCACCACCATTAGGAACACTTGCCCAGAGTCGCTCAGTTAAAATATGGCCAACCGGGGTTCCAAATTCAGTTCTCTTGAGATCTTTCCATATACTTAGCTGACACCAGACCTTCAGCAGTCAAGGGATCACAATGGATATTGAAATGCCCAGAAACTATGCCGGAAAAGTTGGTAGATTTGGTTACATACAAATAAAAAATATTTGCACATTAAAAAAAAATCCCTGGGGTGCCTCGGTGGCTCAGCGGGCTGAGGATCCGACTCTTGATTTTGGCTCAGCTCCTGATCTCAGGATCCTGAGATCAAGCCCCACGTGGGGCTCTGCACTGACTGGGTAGTTTGCTTGGGATTCTCTCTCCCTCTCTCTCTGCCCCTCCCCACCATGGGTGCACGGGCATTCTCTCTCTTTCTTCAAAGCAAAAACAAACAAACAAACAACTTTAAAAAAATCACCATAAACAAGGTTGACACAGTTGAGTAAACAAGTATATAAAAGCTTTTAAATGTTATATATCATAGAAATTTATTTAAGGCTTATGATTTAAGTTTTATATTTATGTTTGAAATTTATTTACATATGATACACATGACTCCCAATTTTTTATTTTGAAGAATGTGAAATCTATAGAAGCACCATAATTTAAAAATGTTCAAAAAAATGTTCACAGTTTTTTTTCAATGTTTCTTTTTTTCTTTTTATTTATTCATTTATTTGAGAGAGAGATAGCGAGAGAGAGCATGAGCAGGGAGGAGAGGGAGAAGAAGGCTCCCTGCCAAGCAGGGAGCCCCATGTTGGGTTCCATCCCAGGACCTTGAGATCATGACCTGAGCTGAAGGCGGATGCTTAACTGCTTGAGCCACCCAGGCGCCCCTATTCACAGGTTTTTAATGGGCAATTAACAAAAGAAAAATCATTAATGACCAGTAGATTTTTAATTTTTATTATTTTTAAAAGATTTTATTTATTTATTTGAGAGACAGAGCGAGTGAGAGAGAGAGCACATAGCAGAGGCAAGGGAGACGGAGAAGCAGGCTTCCCGTGGAGCAAGGAGCCCGACACAGGGCTCCATCCCAGGACCCTGAGTCCATGACCTAAGCCAAAGGCAGAGGCTTAACTGACTGAGCCACCCAGGCACCCCAACCAGTAGATTTGTTAGATAAAGATTTTGACCTTACTGATGGTCAAAGAAACACAAATGGATATGAGACCTATTTCTACCTACTCCACTGGTAAAGATGAAGCTTTATCCCCTGGTGTCGGGAGGGTGTTGGATAGGCGGGGCAAGTATTCAGCGCGTGCACTGCTACTCTTCTCCACGGTGTCCCTTGTGTCCCTTGCAGACGTCACTACCCTCACTATATCTGTCCACTGAGCCCCAGTGAGATTATCATTTAGATTTGGCACATAGCTGAAGGCTTATTTGCCACCCAGGAGAATACTGAAATTCAGTATTAATGGAAGTAAAAATGACCTAATATTTGTGACATTGAGGCATTTTGAACAGTATCGGTTCAGTTTGTTACATGTGAGCCGCAGAAATTGCTGGCTGTCCCCCCTTCCCACTATCTCTCCTTCTCTTCCTAATTAGAGAATTTTTATCTGGGTACACGAGGACTCAGAGTAAAGACTACATTTCCCAGCCTTCCTTGCAGTTAGGTGTATGGCCATGTGACTAGCTTCTGGCCAATTGGGATGTAAGCAAAAGTGTCGTGTGTCAGCCATTGGACAGTTGGCCAGCCCTTCCTCACTCTGCTGCTTGGAACGTGGGTGTGATGGCTGGAGCTCCCACCGGGAGGAGGAGGGTGAGAGTCAACTCTTGGCTGGCAGAGCTGTGAGCTGGAAGGAGTCTTGCGGATTTTGTAGAATGGACTGCCAGGCCAGCCTCAGATGCGCTACCTCAGAACTTTTTTTGTGAGAGAAATAAATGTCTCTTTTAAACTCCACTTATTTGGGGCTTTCTGTCCCGTCCGTGGGAAGCCAGTCCTAAGTGGCACGAAGTAGCTCTGCTCAACCTGGCTGCAACGACGTCTTCTGTCTCAGACCCCCCATGTCCGCCCCAGAGAGGAGCCGTGTCTTCAGCGGCCGGTGCTTCGTTCAGAGAACACCTTATATATACACTGCTTTTGTCCTGAAGTAGATGTGGGTCTTGTGGATGTGAACGACAGAGAAAGAACCAATATTTTGTGGATGTAAATGTTGGGGTCCGTGCCCGGCTGGCTGGGCCGAGGGCAGGACCTCAAGCTTAGACACATCCCGGCGCAGCCAGCCGCGGGACCCTGGGGAAGCTGCTGGCTCACGCTGCGCCCCGGTTGCGCTTGTGAGACGGCGAAACATCACAGGACAGCAGCACCAGCTGCGCCCCCGAGAGCGATCTGGGTCCCCGGCAACGTGCTGAGGTCAGGAAGCCTGGAGCTGATAAAGATGGATGTGGCACTCCATCTCTCCACATGCTTGTGCTCCGCTCCTCTCTCTATCCCTCCCCTCTTCCCCTGTTATTCCACATCCAATCCACAGCAAATCCTGTAGGTTCCACCTTCAAAATATACCCAGACTGCAAACAACTTTGAACACTCCTCTGTTACCACGCTAATCCCAACCAGCACTGTGTCTCTGAGGTCTCTGCATCTGCCGTGGCCGCCTCAACACAGCAGGCAGGTGACCTTGTGTAAGGACAGCTCCTGTCTCTCCTCCCCTCGGAATCCTCTGCTACCCTGCTGTCTCATTCAGAGTATAAGCCACAGCCCTTACGATGACCTCTAGGCCCCAGTATCCTCCCCTGCCCCACCTACCCCCCCTCCTCACAGACCTGATGTCTAGCTCACCTTCTCTCTCCTGCTTCGGCTGCTCTGACCTCCTGCAATCCATCAAGCTGACCAGGAGGGCTTCTGCCTCAGGGCCTTTGCACTCACTGCTCTCTGTGTGAACCCTTCTTCCTACAGATACGTGCATGTTCAAGGCCTTACCTCCTAATGCATATGAAAACTTTATCTTGAAGACATCCTGTTTAAAACGGGACCCCCTGCATCCACCTTCAGGCCTCATTCTCTGTATACCGTCCTGTTCTGTTTTTCTCCATCTAACATTTCATCACTGTCTAGGACACTATATATTTTGCTTGTTTATTTTGTTGGCTGTCTTTCTCATTGCTCTATTCCTAGGTCAGGGCTTAGTGCTTAGTGCTTCAACTCCTACCCACTGAATGAATATATGATAGATAGGCAGGGTTTGGTTTTGTTGTTGTTTTGTTTTCCTTTGCTTTTAAAAAGGAGGGAAGTACTTTAAAGGTAAAATTGTTCTACAACCAGGTGATGTGGAAAACAAAGGCAGAAGGAAATGTAGATAAAATTAAATGTCCTTATAACCTGTAGCCCATTGACAAATACTTGAGGCAGGTAGAGTGTAAGATCCTTCCAGGAAGCTCCCAACTGTCTTAATGTTAATGCCTTGCTAGAGGGAAAAAACACCCTTGGTTTGACAATAGCCAGGCCTCCTATATCCTGTGAGTCTTCTTTAGCTGGTGAAAGTTCTTCTGGAAACTTCCCTTATCTTTACTTCCCCCAACCCCATCGTATATAATCAGTTGCTCCTCAGAATCTCGGGGTGGCCGCTCTTTCTGCCCATGGGTTCTGTCCCAAGCTTTAGTAAAACCACCATTCTGCCCCCAAGACGTCTCAAGAAATTTTTTTGGCCGTGGGCTCTGAACCTCACCACCACCAACACTGCTCCAAAAACTACATCAAAGGCACCTACAAACACTCCCAAGTTACTTTGCAAAACCCGAGGAAAGCAACCACATTTTCTTTTTTCTTATATTTTCACTGCAGAGGGTCCCAGAATTGCTCAGTTTGCATCTTTTTAAAAAGGAAGCTACATATTTTTCTTGGCCTTGGGAGCGTTTCATCTAGCAATTGGAAAAAGGATTAGCCTGTTAGGCTGGTGGTTTAAATCCAGGCAGAATAAACATCGTCCTTGGCAGGTAAGTAGCTCCTTAAACAGACTCATCCCAACATCTGCCTCCTTCCTCCATATGGCCTCCTGAACAGGAATAAGGCAATTGAGAGTCTTAAGGCATTTTTTAGGAGTGGTTGAAATTTGATACGGAGACTTTCTCCTGGTTGAATTTAGTTGTTCAAAGTGCTGGACAATTTAAATTTTTTTACAGACTCGCTGAGTGAATTGTATGTGCCAGGCACTGGGCTAGGTGCTGGGACCTAGCAAACCTACAGGTCCCTCCCCTGCAAACCTGCTCTGAGAGCAGCAGTTTTTCCAGGGGTGACAACATTAAGTTAATGAAATGTATTCAAATACACACGAACTGAGCACAGACCGTGGCCTAGTTCTAGGAACTTGGGAGACACCGGAGAACAAAACCCAAAGACCCTCATGGGCTCAAAACCCCACGTTTAGTGAATGATGGGGTGATCTGAGAAAGGCGTGTTGAACTGGGTGGGATACAGACTTCGTTTAAAACATGCTCCCTGTCCCTAGGGAATTTCAAAATTACTGCAGGAGATAAGAATGCAGTATCAGTGAATATAATGAGCTGGTTAGAAGTGCCAGGGTTTTAACTGCATGGGAGGGCTGGGAGGGTGGGGGACACTCACCAGAGGGGGGCCTGGAGGAGGGGCCTGCCCAGGTGAGCAAACCCAGAGGGTGTGGCATAGCTAGCTGGTCACCATGTGTTTGCAGGACACAGCTTCTGGTCTCACCAGGATGGTGAACTCATCCATTCTTTCCTAACTCAAAGCTTTCTTTCCTTTTTTTTAAAGAGAGAGAGAGCACAAGGGGCGGGGCAGAGTGAGAGGGAGAGAGAGAATCTTAAGCAGACTCCATGTCCAGTGCAGAGCCCGACGCAGGGCTGGATCTCACGACCCTGAGATCATGACCTGAGCCAAACCAGGAGTCAGACACCTAACTAACTGAGCCACCCAGGGGCCCTTGACTCAAAGCTTTCTTGAGCAACTGTTGTGTGCAAGAGAGGCTTCACCAGGCTCACTGGGGAGCACCACACAAAAAGTCCCTTCTTGATGGAAATGTTGGGGTCTGGAGCTGAGGGTCAAGAAGGAATTCTTGAGATGTCTTGGGTGCAAAAAGGTGGTTTTATTATAGCACAGAGACAGGACCCACGGGCAGAAAAGAGCTGCGCTGGGATCGTGAGGAGCAACTGATTATAGACTTTGGAACTGGGGGAGGTAAAGACAAAGGAGTTTCCAAAAGGATTTTCATATGCTAAAGAAGACCCAGAATCCTGGAGGCCTGGCTATTATCAAACCAAGTTGTTTTTCCCTTTTTCCCTCTAGCAAGACATTAACATTAAGATTGGGAGCTTCCCGGAGGAATCTTATACTCTGCCTGCCTCTAGTATTTGTCAATGGGCCGCAGGTTATAAGGAAGTTTAATTTTATCTACATTTCCTTTGTGCCTTTGTTCTCCATTTAGGGAGCTTGCATTCTGGAGAGGGAGGCTGCAGGGTTCGACGTGTGAATAAGCTATACAATTTGAGATAGCGGCAAGAAAACAAAGCAGGATAGGGTGCCTGGGTGGCTCAATCGTTAAGCGTCTGCCTTCGGCTCAGGTCATGATCCCAGGGTCCTGGAATTGAGCCCCGCATCCGGCTCCCTGCTCCACGGGAAGCCTGCTTCTCCCTCCCCCACTCCCCCTGCTTGTGTTCCCTCTCTCGCTGTGTCTCTCTGTCAAATAAATAAATAAAATCTTAAAAAAGAAAAAAAAAAAAAGAGAAAACAAAGCAGGATAGGGCCCTAGAGGGGAGGGGAGAGGAGAACTCTGGAAAAACTTTGGGCAGGGTGTGGGGGCAGATAATGCGCAGAGTGTGGACTGGCCAGGTGGGAAGACCGCAGGTGTCTGGACAGAGAAAGCAGGAGTTAGGAAAAGTCGGTGGGGCCCTGAGCTCCCACTCCTGGGCCTCACAGTGCGGGAGACGCTCCCACACTTCTGCCCCCCCACCCCGTCTCTCTGCACCTGAGTGGGCCATGTCCCACTCCCCTCCGACAGGGACCCGCCAGCACACACAGCGATCTCAGCAAACCACCTACCGGGATTCAAACTAGAGCACCGAGGTCTGCCTCAGCAGTTTCTCTAAAATAAATACTAAATCCCACACGCTGCACATTTTAGAAGCATTTCAAGGTTCACTCAAAACAGGAAGGAGGAAAGATTTTGCTAGTAGGCATTGCTACTGAGAAAGGCAAATTTCCACTCCAAAGTTTTAACCGGTCACAGCCGTCCACCTCTCAGACATAAAACAGCATAAACGATTTCTTGCAGAAGTGACGAAGACAAAACAAAAGCGACACTGTCAGGCGCCTCCCCAGCTTTCTAATCATTAACGTGCTGAAAGGTTTGCACAGATGCCCTTTGAAGGTAAACTTACAACGGCCTTGACCAGTGGCTACATTTGCGCACCCGCAGATAACGGGATCCGCACGGCTGGGGGAGCGCCCGTGGGCTGGACGGGCGCGGGGCCCCCCCTCCGGCGGTGCCGTGGGGCACGTGCGCGAGCTGCCCGAGCGAGCCTCCCGGCCGCGCACAGCCCACACCGCCCGCGGGGTCGGCTACGGGGTCGCGCGCCCGAGCCAAGTGCAGCGGGGGCGCGGTCAAGTTGGGGGCGGGGCGGGGCCCCGGCGAGGCCGGGGGCGTCGGGAGGGGCGTGGGGGCGTGACCACGGGGCGTGGTCTGGGGGCCGTGACCGGGGCGGAGCCCGGGGCGCCCCCGACGGGAGCTGACTGCTGCAGTCTGGACACGCCAGGTGGGCGCCGGGCTGGGTTTCCAGCTCCTGCACGGGCTCGGAGACTCACTTCCTCTTCCGCGCTCCCTGGCGTCGGAGCCGGAGGGCCCGGCGGGTCCCCACAAGTTCGGGGTCCCCGCGAATCCGGGTTTCCGCGAGTCTGGGTCCTTGCGAGTCCCGGGGTCCGAGCGTTCGGGGGCGGCGACCGGCTGCTCCAGCGGCGCCTGGGGCGCACGGGCGGGACCGGCGCGGAGTGCAGGAGGGGGCCTTCTCGCAGGAAGATGAGGAAGCCCGATGGGAAGATCGTGCTTCTGGGGGACATGAACGTGGGCAAGACGTCGCTGCTGCAGAGGTACATGGAGCGGCGCTTCCCGGACACGGTCAGCACGGTGGGCGGTGCTTTCTACCTAAAGCCATGGCGTTCCTACAACATCTCCATCTGGGACACCGCAGGTGAGGGCGGGCACCGCTCAGGCCCCGCTCGGGCGCACTGTCCTGGGGCTCGGCAGACCAGGTGCTTGCAGCGAGAGAGAAGCATCCCCCAGGGCCGGGGTGTCCCAGGGCAAGACTTCCCCCAGGACAGCCTACGCACTGCGTGTGACCCCATCTCGGGATCAGGCCCCTAGTCACGGTCGAGGCCGCACTTGGCCGCTCTCTGCCTCTGCTTGTTCTCCTTTGCTGGTTGGGAAACTTCAGCCACTCGGTGGGTCTTAGGGACAATACAGGTGACACCTGAAAAGTGCCCCTGGATCCAAAGAGAGAGGCTCCTGGTGTCTTGTGTACCCCGTGGTGGCTTGGCTCCAGAGCTCCATCGTCCTGCTAATGGGAACCCCATGCTCAGGAACATGATCTCATTTGATAGCCCCAACCCCCTGGAGGGGTGAGCAAAGCTAGTGTAATTACCCCTTCTTTACAAAGGAGGAAGTTGAGCCGCAGAGCCTTCCCTGAGGGGTTTCGTCAGGAGACCAGGAAGCTCAGGCTTCTGCTCTCAGTGCTGAGCACATCTGCCTTTCCCACTTCACTTACCACCTGTTGGATCTCCGCTCCTATCTGTCATGGGGCTTTGAAGTGGTTTTCTGCAGAAGCATTTTTAAGATAGTAATGAACTATTTTTAGTACATGTAGTATTTGTGATTTTTCCAAAGTGCAAATCACAGGGTCTTGATTCAGGCTTTCGGTGAGTTAACTCTGCAAAAGTACGCTGGCAACTACAGTCCTATCATGGAGTTTACCTCCTTCCCCAGGAAAAGGAAGAAGATGCCTCAGGTAAAGACACTGTGAATCGTTGGGCACATTTTCCATGAGCATGACTTTCAGAAGCCCAGCACTTTCAGAAGTGACCTATATCCCCGAAGGTCCTGTCTAGAAATTTTAGATTGCCAACTTGGGCACACCAGTCTGCTAAGTAAACAAAATTAGAACTAGTCCTCTGTTTACAGTGGAGTTAATGGAGTTCACTGATGTCCACCTACCCTTCTCCATCCTGCTTTCTTTGTTGCTGTCTTTTTTAGTAGGGTGGTTAATGTCCGACGAAATGATTTGCAGTCATGCTATGAAAACAGCGTCTCCTCTTCTCCAGGCTGCGCAGTGACGTTCCCGGATGCTTTCCTAAAGCCGACTTTCTAGCACTGAGCATTTGGTAGGGATGGAACTCAAGCTCTAGAAGTCACATCGCATTGAAATGACTCGGCTGCCTGTTTTGTACAAGGCTGGCCCTATTGATCCTTTAGTTGGCCGGCTGGCCTTCATTGCTATCCTCGGTTTACAAGGAAATGATGCAGGATTGGTGTTGGGGTCCCAAATCGAGCGGCTCTGTTAGTGGCTGCCGTCAGAAGCTGCCCTTCTCCGTGCGAGGTGGTGTTTCTGGAAGAGGAGCTGACCTTTGGTGTCAGAGCAGGTGGCTCTGGCGTCAAGAGTATGAAGTAGCGAAGTAATTTTGACTGGCCACTTTCTTCAGTGACCAGGGCAGGATCAGCCGGAATCTTGATCATCGGAGGATTTTGTAATACAGCCGATGACTGGCGCTAGCCATCTCGCCCAGCTGCCGGGGGCGGCGACTCATTTCCTGGCGTTGCCTTCTTGTTCCTGGAACCCTTAGTGTGCGCTGGGTCAGGCTCCCGGGGCCGCGGGGGGGCCAGGCCCTGTGTCCACATGGCTGACTTGTGTCCACACGCACAGGGTGCCCGAGGCTTGGCCTCAGCACTGACACCCGCCATCTCTGTGCCTGGCACCCCAGCCACTGTGGGGCTATGGGCCACCTGGACTATGACTAGATACCTAGACAGGTATGAAGAGATACCTTTCCTTAATCTTTGTTGGAAATTCAAAAGTTTAACACTGAAGGGGATTCTGCTTTTTCCTTGTCTTGCTCTTGAACGTCCTTCCCATTCCACAGACACTGGGTTTTAAGCTGTGTTCATTTTACTTTTCATAACCAAGGCAGAGTTTACGGACCCGCGAGAGGATCGTTTTTAGTGCTGGCCCTGGTCACAGGAGGTGGGTGGGGTGGGGGTGTGGGGCTGTGCGGGGTGTCAGGCTGTTCAGTCGTAGAGGAGAGAGGAGGGGTCGGAGAGTCTTACTCTTCTTGCCAGCAGCAGAGTGGCTGGCTGCCTGAAGCTGGAGGGGGAGGAGAGGTTTGCTGGGCTGGTTAATAGGTATCTTATTCAGTGACACAAGAGGCCTCCCGACGTGGGTAAGATCACGTCCACATCCGGGATAGGGCCATAGAGGCTGGCAGAAGCTAAGAGGGATTCAGACTTTGGTCTGTCCAGGTGCCGTGCATTCCGTTCATTGTGTCTTGCTCACCCCGACCCTTGCCTAGTTGGGCAGACAGATGTGGGACATTCACCGTGAAGGTTTGATAAGTTCTGGAAGCAAAAGGCCGTTGCCCAGAGACGAGATGGGGCCCCTGCAGAATCCGCCACCGCTCTCTTCTCTGTCATGCCTTTGGTTGGTAAACCCAGCCCCTCCTACACGCCTGGGGCCGCTGCTCCGTGGGCTTTCAACTCCAGGGGAGGGGGACAGGCAACAAGGACAGAAGTGGTATCATTTCACATGGGATCATCCAAAGAAACTCCATCCCTAGAGCCCTGGAAGGCTAGCCCCCTCCTTTATTGCTCCTACCTCAAGGCGGCAGCCCGTGGAGGTGGGGGGGGGGGTACGGCTCACTTTTGCATCCCCAGTATCTGTCCTGCGAAGACCGCTTTGGAACCCTCGATCCCCTTTCCTCCAGCCTCCAGGAACACGTTCCCTGTTTCCATCTGAGCTCACACTAGCAACACCCTAACGTCCGTATTTCTGCCTAAAGTCTTCATGCCAGCTTGGGTATCCTTGAAAGATGAGACAGGTTTTCTCTACTGTGCTTCCTTCTTCCTCCTGAGCCCTCGCCAGCAGGGCTGCTAGAATCTGTATTTCTAACGGCCTGTGCAAGGCAGGGCAGGCTCTTTCCATCCTGTGTCTCAGATTCTTCCCGCCTCTGCCCGTTGCCCAGTTCCAAAGCCACGTCCAACTTTGTCACGGTCGTCCCTGCTCCGAGGACGAATATCTATTTCAGTACTCTGCTCCCACTCTAACAAAGCACCACAAACTCAGTGGCTTAAAAAATGCAGGTCAGAAGTCCTAACTGGGCTAAAACTGAGGTGCCGGCCACCGGTGCTCCTTTCTGGAGGCTCCAGGGAGGAATCTGTTTTGGTGCCTTTTCTAGCTTCTGGAGCCTGCCCACATCCCGTGGCTTCTTCTTCCTCCATCCTCAAGGCCATGGTGTCTCTCATCGTGTCTCTCGGACCCTGACTGGTCAAGCACCCCTCCCCCACATTTAAAGGACCCCTGTGATTCCACTGGGCTCATCTTGTTAAGCTTTAAGGTCAGCTGGTAGTAACTTGAATTTGTCTGCGACGTTGGTCCCCCTTGCCATGTGACATAACATCTTCACAGGCTCCAGGGTTTAGGACTTCTCTGCGGGGCGAGGGTGTGCCATTCTGCCAGCCACAGCCACTGACCACATGTGTGATTTTGTGGCTGTGTGTCTCCACTTCATTTTCCTCCTCTACCAAATGGGGACGGTTGTAGCACCCACCTGAAGCGTTGATAGGAATCAGTAGGTTAATCTTGGCAAAGTGCTTGAACAGTAGTACCCGGAACGAGGAAGTGCTGTGTTAGTGTTTGATGAAGAAACAATCATCTCCTAGCCCTGGGGGCTTATGACCATGATTACCACCAGCAAGAATGTCACAGAAGGACAAGAGAGGCTTGAGTGGGCCCCCAGTAAGTAATTCTGCAATAAATGGAGAGATCAAAGAGAGGGGCGATTCAGAGCACTTGGTGTAATTACTAGATGTTGAGATGTGTTCTTTCCATGCCTATTTTGTTAACGATTTTTATTATGAATGGGTGTTGAGTTTTGTCACACACTTCTGCTACATCTACGGAGATGATCATATGATTCTTTTCTTTCATTCTATGAATGGGATGTGTCACATTGATTTGTGGACATCAAACCATCCTTGCATCCCAGAGGTGACAGTTGGTTTAAGATCTTTCTCTCGAATAACTTTGGTGCAACCCAGGAGAAGATGCTGCATGTCTGGGTATGAAATCATGGTGCCCGTGAAGTTAGCTGAGAGGTCTTGGCCCCCGTGGCAGAGCCGAGGGCCTTAGCCCTGTGAGCGTCTGAAGGATGGGGAGACACACACAATTGAAGATGTTCAGATGCGACGGACCATCCTTGAGGACCGTGAGCCCCCATCATCCTCCTTCCACTCTTCGTAGAAGCCTCAGCCCCCAGCTCCACCTGGAGGCAGCTGCCCCTGGATCCAGGGAATGATAGGGCAAAGATGGTGGTGTTGTGGATGAGCTGCCGAGTAGCTCTCTTTGGCAGGGACCACACGGTTGCTGATCACTGATCCTTTGGACTGGCCTGTGAGGACTGTGTAGTTGAAAAGCCCCGAGAGCTTGGTGCTGAAGTGGGTGGACAGCCTGTGCAAACTGGAGCTGAGGGTGGAGCACTCAGATCTTCGTTGGCTCTCTGATTACGTTCGTGCAGCTGCTGAGTGGTTCTGGAGGTCCGAATATGGTGGTCCTGAGCCCAGCAGTTGGTGTTCGTGTGACGGGAGAGCATCTGGTGGATGACATCCCCTTCTTGTAGATCAGCAGACTGAGCCGGGCCCTCCCTAGTCGTCTTAAATAAGGTTTTATTGGCACACAGCCATGCTGATGCATTTATAGACTGTGGCGCCTTTCTTTCTTTCTTTCTTTCTTTCTAAAGATTTTATTTATTTATTTGACAGAGAGAGACACAGCGAGAGAGGGAACACAAGCAGGGGGAGTGGGGGAGGGAGAAGCAGGCTTCCCGCTGAGCAGGGAGCCCGATGTGGGGCTCGATCCCAGGACCCTGGGATCGTGACCTGAGCCGAAGGCAGACACCCAACGACTGAGCCACCCGGGCGCCCTGAGACTGTGGTGCCTTTCGCCCTGCAGCGGTCGAACTGACTCGTGGCAACAGAGACCGTATAGCACAGAAAGAGAAAAACTTTTACGATCTCACCCTTTGCAGAAAGTTTGCTGAGCCCTGGTTTGGGTCATGTAGAGGGGAGAACACTTCTCTAAAAGTCCTCTCTGTGGTTACAGAAACTCCCCACAGAGTCTGGCGTTCAGTGATTGGGGGAGCCCGTGACCACTTACAGGCAACAGGGGGCGCTGTGTGGTCCACTCTGAGCTGGACTGGGGTGGGGGCACCTTGGACTTAAGATTGACACGAGCCCCCACTCAAAAAATCTTAGTTTACACTTGAGATCGGACGCTAAGCCTGCAGGCCCGCAATGTGGGTGAGCCCACATCTTCGGAGGTGGGTCCACATCTGAACTGCTAGTGCAGGCCTTGAGTGGGCGCCCTCTGGGTGCGAGGCCGCATTTGCAGAATTCCTCTGCTCTCTTGATCAGCAACAGTGGCCGGAATATGAATGCGGGTGTTAAGACAGGTGGAAGGAACCGAGGGTTCTGGGTTCAGCGGGGCAGACAAGGCGCCATTATATTGCGAGACTTCAGCGGACAAAGGACGCCTGTGAACAGTGCGTGTGCTGGGAGGGCCGCCCAGAGTCCTCCTGGAGGGGGCGCCGAGGATTCTGGGGGTGGGAAGAGGTATTTTAGGCTCACTGGTGTGGTGCTGATTCAGGAGAATTTGACTAATTAAGGTCAACCATACTCGTAACTCATGCCTGAATCCCATTCAATGTCTCTGGAAGATAATCTGGGCTTTATAATTTCAACTCGAACTTGCCCCTCTTGCTTTGTTGAGATTTCACATAACTTCCCTTTCTGTGAAAAAATGTTTACACACAGTTTACACACATGTACATACACACGAGCTTAAATGACTGTTCATTCTTTTTTATTTATTTATATTTTTTAAAAAATATTTACTTGAAAGAGAGAGCAAGCGAGAGAGAGCACAAGCAGGGAGCCCAATGCAGGGCTCGATCCCAGGACCCAGGGATCATGACCTGAGCTGAAATCAAGAGTCTGACCCTCAACCGACCGAGCCACCCAGGTATCCCAACAAACCTTTTAGACAAGAACTGCTGTACTCCAGCCAAACACTCAGAACAAGCTGGAGCACCCCATGCCCACCATCAAGATCTCGTAGGAGCTAGGGCTCTCATCCCCGCTGGGGGGTGACGAGCCCTCCCCCTCGGCGGTGCCTGTGGAGGCTGCATGGGGAGTCTGGGCTTCTGCCTCCACCTGTCAGCAAAGAGAGAGTACCCGCCCCAGCCCCCAGCCCCCAGCCCCTGCTGGGACGAATGAGCCAGCTCAAAAGGAAGATTTAAGTAAGATCCAGTGTCTCATAGCACAGGATGGAAATGTCCAGGTTTTAATAAAAAAAAAAAAAACACTCATCATGTAAGAACCAGGAAGATCTCCAACTGAGTCAAAAAGGACAATCACGAGACGCCAGGCCGGAGCTGACAGAGAGCGTTACCCCACAAGATGGTAGCGTTACCCCATAAGCGTTAGGATGATGACAGCAGCCATCCTGAGCCTGCTTCCGTGAACAATCATGAACCCCTGAGCAAATGACAAAAAATAGAGAGCCTCAGCAAAAACAGATTTAAAGAAGACCCACAGGGAAATTTCTGAATGAAAAAGTACAGTAACAAAACCAGAAGACGCAGTGGGGTGGACTCACCAGCCAGGTGGAGGGGAGAAAGGAAGGAACGGTGTGGGAAGACAGCAGGAAACACTGGCCAGCCTGGAATATGGAGGGAAAGCAGACGGAGGTGAACAGAGCTCGGCAACCTGGGCCGGGGGGCTGGTGGAAGATTAACACCGCGCCGTCCCAGTTCTGGAAGGATGGGAGAAAGGGTGGGGCTGACAGAGTCCTAGAAGAAATCATGGCCAGGAGCTTCCCAAATTCGGCCAGAGACAGAAACCTGCAGGTTCCAGAAGTTGAGAGAACCCCAAACAGGAGAAACAAAAAGAGATCCTTGCCAAGACACATCAGAACTAAATTCTGAAACCAAAAGACAAGGGAAAAGTCTCAGAAGCAGCCAGAGGAGAAACAGAATCCGAATGACAGCGGGTATCCCATCCGACCCCATGACAGAAAGAAGTGGCATCTTTTTCAAGTGCTGAAAGCAAAGGTGAAGAATATTGATATCTAATTCTCGCCCATCTTCCGTCCCGATGCGTGACTGTGGAGAGACAGGCTCCTGGCGCACGTGCCTCTGTGGACTCCGGATTTCTGCTCCTGTTCTTTAAATTACACATAGTGGAACCCTGTTTCGTACTTAACACACTATTTAGGCAGACCAGGGAGGTTTTTTCACATGAATTTTAAAAGCTTTGGCTTTGTAGTTTAAAAATTGGCAACAAGTTTTGCATAGGTAATAGTTTTTGTTTTTTGGTAAAATTGTCTAGGTTGTGTTTTATTTTTAAGGAAGGTTTATTGAATGTTTGCGTCTCTGCAGTAATTCATTGTTAGTGTATAGTTAGTAGGAGTTTTGACACATACATATAGTTGTATGACCACAACCAAAATACAAACCATTTCCACCATTTACGACAGTCTTGTGTCCCTGGGAGTCTCTCTGCTCACTCCTGGCCCCAGATAGCACCGACTTGTCTCTGTCCCTAGAGTTTGGGCTTTTCTAGACTCAGAGTATGGAGCATTTTGAGTCTGGCTTCTTTCGCCTAACACATTTGAATTCATCTGTGCTGTGGTGAGTGTTCATTCCTGTCATCCTCCAGCTGAAGGATACTTGGATTGCTTTCAGTTTTTGGTGATTATGGATAAAGCCACTATAAATAGTCACATAGAGGTTTTCGTGTAAACATAAATTTTCATCTCTCAGGTGAATTACCTACGAGTAGGCTATTTGGGTTTTATGGTCGATGTACGCTCAACACCAGTTGGCCCAACACCATTTGTTAAAAGGTTGGCTTTTGTATTAGCCTTTATTTGTTGCATAGTGTTTGAGATACTTCCATTTTCACGGACAGACTTGGAGGATTTATTATGTAGGTAATTAACACTCCGCCACCTTTGTGAGGAAAATAGTCAGCTGCTGGTTTTTCTTAGCTGACTTGATGCAAGCGCGTGTGGGTAATTCTGCACTGCAGGTTTGTTCATTTCTCAGCTGCTGTAATGCACGTGTGTCTGGAACGAGGCAGGGTGTTCGCAGACCGGCCCTAGGAGTAAGAGACCTAAGAATTGTAAGGTTTTAGTCTTGATTTCTTTTCTTGGCCACAAAACACACATTTCATGGTTCATTTGGGTCTATCAGAGTTTTTTTTTTT
>NC_138371.1:174242826-174270946 GCF_054177405.1 Leptonychotes weddellii | reverse complement strand
AGCAGGGGAAGCAGCAGAGGGAGAGGGAGAAGCAGGCTCCCTGTGGAGCAGGGAGCCCGACGCGGGACTCGATCCCAGGACCCTGAGATGATGACCTGAGCTGAAGGCAGACGCTTAACGACCCAGCCACCCAGGCGCCCCAAGAATGCAGTGTTCTAACTAAAGTTGCCTAGCTATTGCGCTCATTTTGATTTTTGTATTCTGCCGATCTGTTTTCCTTATTTATCCTTTGAAAGGTCTTAATTTCATTATTAGGAGCCTTCACAGGCATCAGGAGAGATCGTGGGGTAGATAAACTGCTACACCCCATGTAGGAAGCCTTTTCGTTCAGGTTACACCTGAAGTGCTTGCCCACGTTTGAAAGTTAATGTTCAGCCGTAAAGAACAGCTTGAATGTGCTACTGTTTGTGTTGGCTGATCAGCTACTGCGCCGTCCCTCAGGGACCCCGTCTCAACAGCCTCCCCGAAAGTGGCTGAGCTGGGCAGCCTGCCCCAGGCTTTCTGCACTTGGTCACGCAGCGTGCGTGTCCTTCACAGAGGTGACCTCTGGTCTAAGGGAGGTGAGCCTGTGGCGTGCTGTGAGCAGGACGCGGTCTCTGCGCGCATACACAATGTGACCACGCGTACCCCATGCCCCTGTTTAGAGCCTGTGAAGTGCAGCAGCCGATAGCCGTAGGTTCAAAATATTTCCAACCTTTGGGCCACCTGTCTCATAACTAACAGGATTCGCGTCCTCCCCTCTTTTCCCACGTAGAGTTACCTGAGCTTTATATACTCCATGCCTGAGATTATGTTGTCTCAGAGAGCCAGTAGGTCAGTACGGTGTTGGGCTTGCCCTTGAGACAGAGGTCCGGAATCTGTCACCCCTGATCAGCTGCGCCGTTCTTGGGTAATCTTGCTCAAGAAGGGCCAGTGGGATGCTCTGCCTGGCGCCATGAGCTCGCGGGCCTGGTTTGGTGGCCGTCCAGGTCTCCATGTCCGAGTCCTGGGGAAGGACTAGCACTCCCTTTGGTTTGTGGTACGAACGTTCAGCCTGGCCTGTCCGCAAACACTCTGGGCCGGTCGAGCCTGTGTGCCGGGAAGCCCCCCAGGGCTGTGTCCCCACACAGAGACGGGTGGGCTGCGAGTCGGCTGTGTCCTCCCTAAAAGCGGGGTTTCTGCTCAGAAACAGAAGGCCGATGTGTGACTGTGTGTCTTGTGAAAAGCCGTTGTCTTGTGGCATTTCTTGGAGTAACTCATGCCACTCAGCAGTTTAGTGGTGCCAACTTTCAACTCACGGCTGTGTTTGGGAGTCGGATTTTTTTTTTTTTTTTGGCTGAATCAGTGGGGACACTTTTCTGTGAGGATATTGTCCTTTCTGTTTCTGAGTTTCATTTATCTCGTCCTCAAATTGTAGTAGTGAACCTGATTTCCAGGGTTGGTTCTGAAGCTTAGGATGGTGGGCTTGAGGGGCCCTGCGTGGCTCAGTAGACCCACACATGTGCTTTCTCCCTTCCCCAGGGGCCCAGCAGGGACCCTCAGTGCTTGTAATGTGGGGAGAGCTGTCCTCGTTCCTATCTCATGGCTTTTCTCTGACCTGCTAAGGAATAACTTTTGGGATTATTGGTGGGCTTGGTTTGGGTTGGACATTTAGTTTTCATGTATTTTGCCAAATGCTGAGCTCCAGCTTCCAGTCAGTAGACCACACGACCCCTGTTCCTGTGGAGTCAGATTATCCAATAGGAATAAAGAACTTAAAAGTAAAATGGTAGTATGTTGGTCCACGTCCAAGAATGGTAATCATTAGTTGCTTAAACATGAGGAATGCTGGACATAAAGAGGCCCCCTCCTGAACATTAAAGGGCATCATATTCTATAGTCTCTTACTGTGCCCTTTACACGCTCTGTACCTGTTCTTGGGCCGCGCGGGGAGGGTTTTGTTATCTTCCCTACTTTGTGCTGACTCTCAAGGTCGAGGAGTCTTGTGTGGCCGCCTCCAAGTTCCCTCTGGTTTCAGTCTCATTCTCTGTCCAGAGTGAACACTCAGGAGGTGTGAATCCCTTGGTTTGCTCACTCAGTCAGCACTGTGCACCTGCCACACGTCGGACGCCATGTGGAGCTCGGGGACGAGCAGTGAATGAGGCAGAGTCTTTCCTCCTGGGACCTCATGCGGGTGGAGACAGGGCTGTGTCTCCTTGACATGTTTCAGTGATGACATCTGTCTGGCTCCCTCATCATATGAGCTAAATAAGATTTTTAACATATATTTACTTTTTTCTTTTTAAAGTAGGCTCTACGTCTAATGTGGGGCTCAAACTCATGACCCCGAGATCGAGTTGCATGCTGTACTGACTGAGCCAGCCAGGCGCCTCAGTATTTACTTTTTATATCTGTTTGGGAGTCATGATTTTGTCCTTTCTTAAAAATTGCCTTTTAACACGTTCCAGAGTAGCATTGCTCTAAAAAATGCTTGGCCAAATCTCATTCTTTTTTTAACAGAATTTAGAGGTCCTCCATTGCTTTTATTTTATTATTTTTTTTAAAGATTGTATTTATTTCTTTGAGAGAGAGAGAGAGATATGAGCAGGGGGAGGGGCAGAGGGAGAGGGAGAAGCAGACTCCCCACCGAGCAGGGAGCCCGATGCGGGGCTCGATCCCAGGACCCTGGGACCATGACCTGAGCCGAAGGCAGATGCTCAACCGACTGAGCGCCCTAGGCGCCCCCTTCCATTGCTTTTAAAACCCTTATTGTCTGGCACTTCCTTATGCAGACTATTCATTCCACTGTCGGTGTTAGGAGCTGCTTACTTCCTGGGGGTCTTTGAGCAGCTGCATGAGTGGTTGGGGCCTCTGCTTCCAGATCTGTGAGATGTGCCCCATACAGTGGGGGAGGACGAACTGCACATGTGAGCACGTAGGCACACGCGTGTACATGTCTGCCTGCGAATGCGTGTGTGCACGCGTGTCTAGCTTGACGTTCCGCCTGGCACCTGAAGCGGGATCTCAGAGTTAGCTCTTTACGGCAGTTCTGAGGGGGAGTGCTGACACGTGGTTAGCAGAATCGAGGACACTGGTGGGGACACTGAGGCCCAGGGACACCTGTATCAGTAAACAAAGGCAGAGGAAGCAGTTCTTCCTTTGAGATTGGCTGCTTCTTGTCCTACAACATGAAAAGACAGACTGAGTGGAGGACTTTTTAAATGCTTCCTGAGTGTGTATCCTCACCGGAACTCTTCTCCCGTGAGGACCTGGCCTTCGGAGTGGAAAAGAACAGTGTGTGATTTGCCTTTCCCAGAGCTTTGGAAGTAGCAGGTGCACTGTGATTGTATCCTGTCTGAGGACATTTTGTTCCCACTTTCAAAGCTGGTTGATCTATTGTTTGCTTGTGCACCTTTCTTACAGCAACTGCAAAGGCACATTCCAAACCTAATTAATTTCCAATCTGATTAACTCTGGCTGGTTACCGGGTAGCCACAGGCCCCTGCTCTCAAGAGTGAAGCTCTAACACCTGGCAAGTGGCCCGTTTCAGCTTGAGCCACCTGCAGCCCCTTCCTCTCCCGGGAACGTGAGCAGGCTCAGAGTCTCAGGAGAAGGCACTAGGCGGTGAAGTGCAAAATGTCACAGCCAGGCTGGGTTGCAGAGTTGACTGTGTTCATACTGTGTCTCATCCTGGGTTGACGAGAGCTGCCCCTAGACTGCTTGAGGCTTTGCAGCCTTGCTTCCCAAAGGTTGGTCCGTGGACGGGAGAATCCAGGCCCTGCCCTGCCCTCCCAAATCAGATCTCCAGGTGGACGAGAAGTGCTCTGGGCTTGCTGTAGCCGCTGCAGGAGCGAGCTGTGAGGTCGAGACCGGCAGGGACTCGGCCTTTCGAGTTTTCTGGTGTTCTTAGTGGGTGCTGTTTTTCACATGCAATTCTGTCTCTCTGTCTCTCTATCCATCTATCTGTCATCTCTCTAAATATAGTTTTTTTTTTTAATTTATTTAAGAGAGACAGAGATAGTGACAGAGATAGCGAGAGCAAGCACCAGTGGGGAGGAGAGGGAGAAGCAGACTCCCCGCGGAGCAGGGAGCCCAGCGTGGGGCTCGATCCCAGGACCCTGAGATCATGACAGGAGCCGAAGGCAGACACTTAACGACTGAGCCACCCAGGCGCCCACAGACAGTTTTTCTTTTCTTTTCTTTTTTTTTAAAGATTTTATTTGTTTGACAGGAGAGACACAGCGAGAGAGGGAACACAAGCAGGGGGAGTGGGAGAGGGAGAAGCAGGCTCCCCGCTGAGCAGAGAGCCCGATGCGGGGCTCGATCCCAGGACCCTGGGATCATGACCTGAGCCAAAGGCAGATGCTTAACGACTGAGCCACCCAGGCGCCCCCACAGACAATTTTTCTATCATAGTAAAATACACATAACAAAATTTACCATTTTACTCATCTCTAACTGTACAGCTTGGTGGCATTAAGTACACATTGTTGTGTGACCATCACTGCCATCTCCAGAATTTTCTCCCCTTCCCAGCTGAAGCTCAGGACCCACTAAACACCAACTCCCAGCCCCGACCCCCCAGCCCTGGTGGCCGCCATTCTGCTTTCGGTCTCTATGAATTAGACTATTCTAAGTGATTATTTAAAAGATTGACTTTTGGGCGCCTGGGGGGCTCAGTTGGTGAAGCATCTGCCTTCGGCTCAGGTCATGATCTCGGAGTCCTGGGATCGAGTCCTGCATCGGGCTCCCTGCTCGTTGGGAGCCTGCTTCTCTCTCTCCCTCTGCCCCTCCGCCTGCTTGTGCTCTCTCTCTGTCAAATAAATAAAACCTTTAAAAAAATAAAAAACTTTTTTTTTTTAAAGGTTTTATTTATTTATTTGACAGAGAGAGACACAGCGAGAGAGGGAACACAAGCAGGGGGAGTGAGAGAGGGAGAAACAGGCTTCCCGCGGAGCAGGGAGCCCGATGCGGGGCTCGATCCCAGGACCCCGGGATCATGGCCTGAGCCCAAGACAGACGCTTAACGACTGAGCCACCCAGGCGCCCCCAAAAATTTACTTTTATGTACAGCATAATATAGTTATATTTAAATAGGATTGAATGAATTCTAACAAGGGGCGCCTGGGTGGCTCAGTCGGTTAAGCGCCCGACTCTTGATTTCGGCTCAGGTTATGATCTCAGGGTCGTGGGATTGAGCCCCACGTTGGGCTCCCTGCTCAGCACGGAGTCTGCTTCTCCCTCTCTCTCTGCCTCTGCCCTCTTCCTGCTCACACACTTGCTCATTCTCTGTCTCTCGGTCTAAAATAAATAAATCAATCTTTAAAAAAACGAGTTCTAATAAAATACTTTAATATGATGGATTTACAAGGGCTTTTGCACTGTTAAATTGATGAAATTATACCCAGGTACCCCCAGGCTGCCCGTGCCATCCCCAGAAGGGGGTCCTGGTTTCACAGTGTCTGCCAATGGATAGTGTACTCTCCAGGGAATTTTATGAGCACATACCCAATCTGTTAAGCAAGAGATAACTAGACATCATAAACATCTGTGAAATCCTTTGATTCCTTAGGATTGTTCAGAAAAGGTTTAATATGCTTCCCTTGGGATAGAATTAACAGAAAAACGTTTGTTCTCTGCGGTGTAGATTTCCCAGAAGACTTTCTATTATGGAGAAGAATAAAACGCTGTTCTGGATAGCAAAGGTGTTAGAAATAACTGGGATGTTTACTGAATGGGGTACTCCAGATAAGAGGCTATTCTAGATAACTTAGTATTTTGAGAAATCTCTCTTTCTTCCTGCAGTGTTTGCAAAGTCTTGACTTTGAAACAAGTAAAAACTTGCACTAAAAAGCCTGAAATGATTTAGTTTCCTGCTTCTAGTAAGTAGAGCATTTAGCAAATAATTTTTCTTTGATAATCTCATTCTAAAGGTTAATTATCACAGGACAACAGCGTATCTGTTGGCGGTAAAGGAGATTGGATCAAATATACTGGTATGTGGGAGGTTTTTTTTTTTTAAAGCTAATTCTGTTATGTAAGTGTCTTTTCTTTGGATTTGCCTCTTTTTCTTAATATTAGATTGTTAGAGATCATATCTTTATTTGAACTATTTGGTTGTATTACTGAATTATTTTTAGTATACTCATGTCTGAGGCGAGTGAAGTAATTTGAGAATTAAGCCTCAGTTATTATATAACCTTAGTAGTTATTTTAGAAAGCCTGGTCGGTGAGTCACAGGCAAAGGATTAATTTATGTGCGGCTCATTATTTAGTTCATTGGGCATATGACACATTCTTTGTTTTTGGTTTTAGTCTTCAAGTCATCAAACAAACCGCAGAAATGACACATGTGCTGATTTGGGTAAAAGCACGTTGTGTATATTGAAATGTGCAAGATCGTTTTTCTGAAGCAGCCTTCTCTCTGCCCCAGAGGCGGTGGCTCTGCGAGATGGAGATCGTTGTGGGTTTGGGCGCCTTTGTTTGTAAGAGGAGAGCGTCTCCTGACATGGGCCCCGACCCCTGGCGTGGCCTGCAGCCCTGCTTTCCTTTTCGGTCCCGTGGAGGCGCCTGGCCTTCCGCGGCCACAAGAACAGCCATTTCCATTTCCCTCTGTGTCATGAAGCGGGCCGTGGTTTTGAAGACCTTTTTAATGGTGTCAGGCTAAGAACAAAATGTAAGGAGCTCTACAATACATGCAAGCAACTAGATTGGACTCTTGGGTTTTAATTACTCACTTATCTTTAAAATGTTTTTGAATCCTCTCTTTTGTTGGTGTGGTTCATTACTTGGTGTTGGGTTTCAGTTCTTCCTTCTGGCAGAAAAACAACCCCATTCCTATTGTGGGTTTTTGCGTCCGTCCCGGCTTCTGGAGGCCCCTTGTGGCGGCAGGGATGCTCTTCACCATCCAGCTGATGGCTGTTGGCTCGGGTGGTGCCCAGGACAGGGTCCGGGAGGGTCCGCCAGGCAGGGACGTGTGAGTTGGGGGGCTTGGCCTTGCCCGTGCGGCGGGAAGGGCCTGGCCTCGGGATTGGGCTGCGGACGCCCAGTGTAGCCCCATCCGTCTGAGAACCGCGAACGGTTCATTCAGACTCGTCCCCACTGCCGCCTCGCGGGGAGGGAGCCGCAGTCCGGCGGGGGCTGGCTCCACCGCCCAGGCTTTTCGCTTTTTGTGCTTATCTGGCCTTTTTCAGTTTGTTCAATTTCTGATAACAGAGGTATGACAGAAACCACCCGGTCGCTTTTTCTTCTAGATTTTGAAATACTGGCATTCTTTTCTCAAGCCCAGGTCTGCCCCTAAGCTCGAGTAGGACTTGGAGCCGGGGCTGGGGAGCGGGGCCTCTGACCCTGAAGGCCGGCGTCCTCTCCTGCCCTGCGGGGCGGCCTGTGTGCGGTCCCCGCGAGGCGTCTGCACGTGTCAGGAAGCAGCAGGTGCCGCGGGGGGGCCTGAGTACCCCTCAGACTCATGCAAAGGCCCCAAGAGCCAACGGCCAGTCCACACTGGTTCCGCTCTGCCCGCTCGGCAAGGAGGAGCTCCCGACTCACGGGGACTGCGTCCCCCTGCCCGAACCTGCCTGTTGCCGGCCACCTTGTGCTTTCGACACCTGGTCTTGGGACAGCTTTCCTTGGGGTGCCACCAGCTGCCGCCTCCTTGGTGGCAAACTTGTTAGTTGTCAGTGGTGACCGCTTCTTCCCTCTGGCGTTTCTCAAGGAAGACAGCGAACTGGACGTGGGTGGTTGGTTCGTTCTCGAGTGATCAGATTAGAGGGCAGAGGTCCTTCCTGTGGCAGCCCCAGGTCGAGCCGGAAACAGTGAGGCAATTTTAGATGCTGCTGTCCACCGGGACTTAGCTGTGCGATTCGTGACTTGTTTGTGGGAAGTCAGCAGATTCGCTGACTTGGCTCAGGAGATGACAGACTTTGTCCCCACGGGCTGGGGCACCCGAGGTCTGAGCCATCTGGTCAGCTTCTCCTTCGCTGGGTCACTGCAGGCCACAGATGTCCAGCTCATCTCCTGCGTGTGGAGGGGGTGGGAGGGCCAAGGGGAGGAAGTAGAAGCTTCTCTGGGCAGCCTGACCCTGCACGTGGACCTGCTCTTGTTCGATTTGTGGCTTTGGCGTCCGTGGAAGGCCAGGCCTTGGCCTGCAGCCCGGGGCCCTCCGAGGACTGTGAGTCCTGGGCGGCTCAGACCACGGGGGTCTGTTCTGTCAGTTCTGGAGGGTCTTGAGTGAACGTGCGGGCGGCACCGTGCTCTCTGCAGGCTTGGAGGGACATCCGTTCCGTGCGTCTGTCCCAGCTTCTGGAGGCCCCTTGCTGGCGGCAGGCGGCTGCGCCCCTCCAGGCTCTGCCTCCACGACGTGGTCCCTCTGCGTATGTCAGCCTCTGTGCCTCCCCTTGCCCCCGCACTGCCCCGCCCCCGGCGTGGATTGCCGCTGGAAGGACCCCGCCACGGCCTGGCTGCCCCTGATGCCCGCATCTTCTCAGGCCGGTCCACCTGCTCCAGCGCTGAGGGCCCGCACGCATCTGGGGCCACCACTCCACCCGCTTCGGACGGCGGGGGACCGTAGCAGTTCTGTCTTTTATAGGACGGGAAACAAGACTAAAAGGTAGAAAGAAGGAGGAGATCACTTCAAACCCCAGAAAATGCCCCCTTTAATTCCTTCTTCCATCCCCGGTCCCTGTGCTCACCCATCCACCATAAAGGTTCTAGATCTCGGATCTGGAAATTCTAGCTTTCCTGTGTTTACTGTTTAGTTGTTGAAGCCCCGGCAGGAGGCTTGTGTGTTTTGTGGGAAGGAGGCTGCCCCGCGGGGTCTGCGTGTAGGGAGAGAGCCGGTCGGGCCCGGGAGCAGGGCAGGCAGTCCTCAGTGAAGACGTGACTGGTCTGGGCCCCAGCGATGTGTGTGGCTGCTAGAAGCCCCTCTCAGGACCCCCTCCTTCCCGTGGACGAGCGGCCAGTGTGGCTGACAGCCACAGCCTCTCGTGCCTGTGGCGCCCGGTGGGCCTGGGGGGGGGCCCCGACTGGGGGCTACGGCGGACTGCCCGCCCGGGAGGTGTGCTGCTCACGGCCCCCAGGTCACCATGTGAGGGGCCAGCAGGGGATCGGGGCCTCGCTGGAGACAGTGTGGAGATGGGGGAGCAGGAGGGGACACGGGCCAGTGAGACAGTGCCACCCTCTGGGGAGCCCCGGCTTTTAACAGCCTCATTCCTGAGGCGACATGTTCGCCATGCGGTGGCTCCAGGTGTGATCGACTGGCTTTCCCAGAGGCACGGAACCAATAGGATATGGAAATAAGTATAAATATAAAAATGTAAATGTAAGTTTATATATAAAGATATATTTACTATATAATTAAATATACAACCAAACATTTATATTTACATATAACATAAATTACATACAACTTATATTTTAAATATATATTATATAAGTATATACAAATCTGTATATAAATACAGTGTATATAAATTCATGAATTTGTAAATAAATAAATATGAAGTATATGAAGAAGGAAGGAGGAAGGGAGAGAGGGAGGGAGGGAGGGAGGGCAAGGCCTTGGCTCCCACGGCGGTGGGACTCAGGTCTGAATTCTGCCGGGCAGGGTGGCAACGTGGAGACCCAGGGAAGAGCTGGTGTTGGGCCTTGAGTTCCAAGTCTGTAGGGCAGCAGGCTGAGATTTCTTTTATAACTCAGGCCGTGGTCTTGAGGCAGAAATCCCTTTTCTCCAGGAAATCTCAGGTTCTTAAGGCCTTCAGCTGATTGGATAAGGCCCACCGACATCGTGGAAGGTGATCTACTTACTTAAAGTTGATTGCAGGTCTCGAAAAATAACCTTCGTGGCCACGTCTACACTAATACTGGAGCACAGAACCGGGCAGCCTGGTGATTAGCCAGCACACAGGTCGGTCCGTGGGGGCGGACTCACCCGCGCGGACTGGGACCTCTGCGCAGACGGTGATCCTTGTAGGAAGTGTCCTTGCTTCTGCCGTGTGCACACACCGGGGGAAGCGGCTGGTCCTTCCATCACCCCGGGGGGGCAGGTGCCTCCTTTCTGTTCATGCACCGAAGGAGCCTAAACGTTCGTGAGCCTTCCTGGGAGTACTTGTTTCCATGGGCCCTTCTCCAGCCGGGCTCACCGTCAGGTCAGAGACACCGACAGACAGGTGGGAATGTTCTAGATTTTGCCTGGGACGGTAAACTTGAGACAGAACGCACCCAGTGATAGGAAAGAGCTACAGTAATCTTACAGGTCGTATTTATAACACCACAGTGGGACCTGAGAGCATCGGAAGAAGGACTGTGTTTTTACAGGATCTCAAAGGGAGGTGCGGCCCAGCTCGGCCCTGACTGGGCTCCTCCAGGCTGTTTCCACGGCTGCCCTTCACTCTCTCCCCGTTCCCGTCTCTGGTTCTGTGATCTGAGTTCTTTGTCTTTTTCATGTGGTCACATCGGTGTTTTTGTGCACTCCTGTCCAGTGGGCATTCCAGACCATGCAGGACGTTTTAAAAGTTCCTCCTTCGGGACGCCCGGATGGCTCAGTTGGTGGAGCGCCTGACTCTTGATTTCGGCTCAGGTCATGATCTCAGGGTCGTGGTGGGATTGAGGATCGCGTTGGGCTCTGTGCAGGGCATGAAGTCCGCTGGAGATTCTCGCTCTCCTCTTCTGCCCCTCTGTGCCAACCCCTCCCAAAATTTCCTTCTTTTGTGTTTGTGTCTATGTTTCCTGGTAGACCTTACTGTTTGATCAGCAGCCTTCTGATTCTCATATGTTAACAACTGGCTTTTTCTCTCTCGCTTGCACCAAGTGAGGTGGGGATCTTCCCCTCTGGCTGCACCGTGCATTCTCCGGGGAGCTTCTCAGATCACACTGGTACCCACGCCCCCCACACACCCCGGTCGCATCCTGGTTCACGTGCTCTCAGGTGGGGGGGTCCCCGCGTCATTCTTATTTTAGAAATGATGAAACAGAACATGCACTTTTTTTTTTTTAAAGATTTATTTATTTGACAGAGAGAGACACAGCGAGAGAGGGAACACAAGCAGGGGGAGTGGGGGAGGGAGAAGCAGGCTTCCCGCAGAGCAGGGAGCCCGATGCGGGGCTTGATCCCAGGACCCTGGGATCATGACCTGAGCCGAAGGCAGACGCTTAACGACTGAGCCACCCAGGCGCCCCGAACATGCACATGTTTAAACCATGCAGCCAGCATTGTGATTTCTGATGGCCACACCACCCATTTGATTATTTTAGACTGTTTAAGCAGTCTCGGGGTCAAGGGCCGGTGGTCCTCGGGCTGAGGACGGCCAAGGGTGGAAGAGAAGGCAGTCGAGCAGTTTACCTTCGCTTGTCCAGCAACTGCCTGGGGTCAGTGTGGGCGGCTGCCTCGTGTCCCCGCCGTGCCTGCTGCCGGGCTGTTTTCAGCTCCACGGATACAGTGCGGCAGATCCGGTAACGCGCCCCGGAACTGGGGAGAAGGCTGTCCTCCAAAAGGAAGGCTCGTAAAATAAGACCGGTGGATGGGATCGGTCAGTGGCAGACGTGGCCACCAGGCTCTCAGAGCCGGAGTGTGAACGTCTGATCAAGAGCCCAGGACACGGGGTCCGGGGAGGGGTTTGTGCTTCGTCTGGGAGGAATCTGACTGAGGGCTTAGCAGGAGCAGGCTCACTCCTGGGAGCTTACACGTGTCCCTTACTTACACTTTCACAGCCTCCCTCGGGTGGGACTGGCCACCGGTTGGCGACTAGAACAGGGGCTCAAAGGCACTTGCCCGATGTCACGCTGTGGGGACTCGAACGCAGATGGTCTGTGCCCAGAGTCTGGCTCTGCTACGGGTGGTTAGAGCACAGACTGCCTGGTACCTGGGCCAGGGTCCCAGCTCTGGGCTCTGGTCTCGGTTTCTCCCTCCGTGATGTGGGGCGGGGGGCCCTTTGTGTGGTTGCTGGGAAGGCCGCGTGGGTGTGTCCAGTGTCCTCATGCTGACCCAGCTTCTCCGGGTCACTAGCCCGAGCTTTCCTCCCCCACCCTCTCCCCCTTCCCCCCTCCCCTGCCCCCAGGCCCCAGCGACCACCAGGCCAGTCTCTGCGTCTCCCAATATGGCTATTTTAGATGCCCTAGGATAGGTGGCATCCTGCAGTATCCATCCCGGGAGTGGCTCACTGGCACTTCTGTGTCCCTGCTGCATTATTCACGGTGGCCAAGGCAGGGGAACACCCTGAATGTCCTTTGACAGATAAATGGATAAAGAAAGTGTCACATGCATACAATGGGAGATTATTCAGCCTTAAAAAAGAAAGAGCTCCTACAAATGTGAGTATGTGGGGGAACCTCAGGGAAACGGGTCACGTCTTGATTTGCTTCCCGGATGAGCCAGAATTCCTGGACGATCACACAGGCTCCCGACCTGCAGCCCTGTGGACCACCCACCGCAGGGGGAGCCCAGGCTGCTTCCTGGAGGTGGAGGAGGCTGGGCCCCTCTCCTAGACTCCCGCCCCCGGATCGCTGGCAGGCCGCACGGCAGGGGCCCGCCAAGCCTGGCAGCCTGGCCGTATCACCCGGCCTAGGGTTTGGCGCTCGCCGATCCGCAGCTGCATTGATTAAACTTGAAACAGCTCATGATCTTTCCCCCAGCCCTCTGAGGGCTGGGGTGGGGCAGCCTGGTGCCCTGACGCCCCCAGAATCGCACCATGAGGCTGTTGAGCTCCTCAGTGAAGCCAAGGAGGGGGGACTACGGGAATTCCCGGGGCTTTGGAGTTGGTGTGTGGGGCCCCAGGCTGGGGAACGCGGTGGGGGGAGAGAGAGAGACTACGGGAGGGGAGCTGGTACACGGCCCCCACGTGGACCAGGGCAGACGCTTATCGTGGGTTAGCAGTAGGAGCCTGACTCCGCGGCTCAGCTAGGTCCCCAAATCACTGGAAAACTTACTAGAGAGTCTGAGTTCAAGCACACTGAATTGGCAGAACCAGCTGTCAAAAGGCCGAGTCTTACGGATTCCCCCACCATCTTCGCTGTGGTCTTCATGCCACAAATACCAGGGCACCCACTTGAATTCATTTGGGATTAAATTCAGAATTCTGTTCCCTGTGCTTGGGCCCGCCCGTGATGGGCACTGCACTCATGGGAAAGCAGCCTACACGCCGCACAGTCGATCTAAAACAGAATTTAAGCATTTCAGGTATGCAGACTGCCTCACTGTAAATTCTTCAGTTGCGGTGACCACAGTGGACCGGTCTGCATGCGCTTGGGCCGGTAGATTATGGGATTGTAACAGAGCCTCTGATGGACTTGTTAGGCCAGCATTTGGGCTTCTTTGGTTCCTATTTTCTTAGTTACTATGATTTTTCCTCGTATCAATATTATGTACTTTTTTCATTTTTAAAAGGCAGATCAGACATTTTTATCTGGAAAGGAGAAGTATTTTAGGTCCAGGCTTGAGCACAGTTGCCTGTTTGTCCCCAGCGAACTGTGCCGTGGACTTGGAGATCCTCCCCCGGCCTCTCCCGTGGTCGCTGCCTCGGGAAAGCTAGGGTGGGGGCTGGAAGCATTTCTCCTGTTGGAAAACCTCACGATGCCCGGATTGGTCGCTTGAGACGAGATTTGTGTCTGCCGGAGAAGTCCTAGCTCAGGGCTGATGGTGGGGAAGCCGGTCTTGCTTTTCTCCGTAGCGAATACCTGCTGCTTCCAGTGTTCACATTTGTTTCTAAAGACTCCGTGATCATCGCCTCCCGGGGTGGGTCCCGAAAGCGACGGGGGGGCGAGGGGGCTGCTGACTTTCTGCCCGTCGGCAGGCAGTGTCATTTGCCATGAACCTGTAATGAGATGATCTGTCCCAGGATGGCCCTGCCGTCGGTGCGGAAGGGCAGGCGTGCTGCTCTGGGTTGCAGGCCGCTGGTCAGCAGGTGGCCCTCGGAGACTTGCCTTCTGGCACGTCACGTCGACTCTCAGCATCTCGGCAGGACGCCTGCCTCCAACCCCTGCCAGCCCTGGTGGCCCCGTCTCAGCACCCCTTCCCCTCCGGATCATTTGGGGAGACACTGGGGCTTTGCTGGACAGGCAGGGGGCCCTGGCTTTGGGTGCGGCTCCGTGTGAGGGAGAAGCCAGCGGTCCGGCGTAGGCCCGGGCCGGCTTTCTCGGCACGGTGCTCTCTCCAGGGCCAGACACGGGGGGCAGCCGGCCCGCCCCAAAGTGAGGATGCAGCCTGGCCTATGTCAGGGCTGTTTGAGAATGTTTGGGAATTGGGGTAGACATTGTTTGTGTTTCTTTGGTCATTTGGCTGAAAACAGTGAATTATTGGCAAATGACACGTTTTAAATAAATACGTGTGTGTAGGTAACATGCCTTCAGTCCATGCTCCTAAGACTCACAGACCAAAGGTTCTTTATTTCTTTTTTGTCAGGGAATTCCTTCTACCCAAGTAGGATGAGCCCGTGACCCTGCCTCTGAATTACGTGCATGGAGTAAAATTCAAAGGTTTGCCTGGAAACCAGGCTGTTGTGCACCTCCCAGAGCAGGAGGGCGCTGCCCTTGGATCCCGTGGGGCCTGGGCCCCTCACTCCTTTGTGCAAGCCAGTGTCTCCATCCGGCCTGGCTTCAGCCACACGTGCATTCGGGGTCCGCTTCCATTGTCCCTCTGGGGTTGCCGTGCGGTGTGGTCGGTGGGCGCGTCCTGGCACGAGAGATAACCCGCGTCTCTCTTTCCGTCTTCCCGGCCAGGGCGGGAGCAGTTCCACGGCCTGGGGTCCATGTACTGCCGGGGCGCGGTCGCGGTCATCCTCATCTACGACGTGAACCACCCGCAGAGCCTGCTGGAGCTGGAGGACAGGTTCCTGGGTCTTACAGACACGGCCAGCACGGACTGCCTGTTCGCCATCGTGGGGAACAAGGTGGACCTCGTCGAGGCTGGGGCCGCAGACAGCCGGGAGAAGGAAGGGCACGGCCCCGGGACGGCGGGCGGTGGCGGCGGCGGATCGCCCAAAGTGCCCAAGCCGGTGCAGCTGGAGGACGCGGTGGCACTTTACAACAAGATCCTCAAGTACAAGATGCTGGACGAGAAGGATGTGCCGGCCGCTGAGCAGATGTGCTTCGAGACCAGCGCAAAGACCGGGTACAACGTGGACCTGCTGTTCGAGACCTTGTTCGACATGGTGGTGCCCGTGATCCTGCGGCAGCGAGCCCAGGGGCCGCCGCAGACCGTGGACGTCACCAGCTGCAAGACACCCAGACGGACCAGATCTGGGTGCTGCTCCTGACTCAGGGACCCCGAGCCCCAGGGTCCACGGCGGGCCGGGGCTGACCCAGTGGGAGCGCGGAGTCGTGTAGCCGGGCTGCACACGCAGGGGGACGTCCGGGGGCAACAACAGCGGGGTGTTCGGCGGTCCTCGGGCACGGCTCCTCCGTCTGCATCACTGTGGGGGACGTGAGGGCCAGGGGAATTGCCTGCAGAAAACACTCTTCCGAGCCACGACTCCCAGGGACCCTTGTGCGGTGCTGCTCCTTTCCTAACATCCTGGCCTTGCCGAAGCCTGTGGCCGGGCTCCGCGGCACCGGGCGTGCGTGGGCACCTGCCCCGCGTCCGTGTTTTCGCAGACATTTTCTTCACTGTGGTCTCTCCTTGGTCCTACCGCTTGGCACTCGTGTGTTGACGTGTCACCATGATTCTTGGCTTGTTAATTTATACGGAATCCAGAATCACCGCTTTTATACCGGTTGCAGCCGTGTGAGTTACGCACATTATTAAAAAGGATTATGAGGAGACCCTTGGTGTGGAGACTGTTGATTTTGACCTTATTTTCACCCCTGGTGGACCCCTTGCTGGGGGCGCCTGGGAGGTGGCTGGGAGCTTAAGGTACTTCTGTCTTTAAAGCTACAATGAATCCTTAGACATTTCAGAACATTTGGATTGGTCCATTTGCCGTTGTCTCGATGAAATGAGCTCCAGGAACAGAAATCTAGAAGGTCTGTCTCTGCTCAGGTGTGTTTGGGGTCACGCAGGCAGTTACTCACCCAGAAGCCCCCTTTCTGGGGGTTGGTGGGTGGGCTGCTTTGTCACAAGCAGATTCTAAGACAAGGAGGCTGCGAGGCAACAGTTTTTCTGAGAAATTTAAGGGGTATCTCAGCCAACGTGGGCGGCTGGAACAAAACGCAGGCCGGGCACATCTCTCTCGCGCAGCTCTGGAGGCTGGCAGCGGAGGTCCGGGGGCTGGCAGATCCGATTTCCGTCCGGGCCCAAGCCCTTCCCCTGGCAGACACCACCTTCCTACTGTGTCCACATGGTGGGCGGAGCGGGCTCTGGTCTCTCGCTCCTTGCAAGGCCACTAATCCCATCGCGAGGATCCCACCCCATGACCTCCCAAAGGCCCCACCTACAAATATGGTCCCACTGGGGGTCTGGGCTTCCACAGACGGATTTGCAGGGAGACAAGTGTTCAGTCCATAACAGAGGGCACCGTGAGGCCGAGGCTAGTAAGAAAGCAGTGTGTTTCGTGAGTCGTTACTGTGGGGGGCTGGGGAGGTGTGCAGTGATTGTGTTGAGGGCCCATGGCCTGTTTGGGGGTCCCCCCAGGCCGGCCTCTGCTCCTGTGCGGTGCACGTTCTCCAGGTGCGAGTGTGAGCCAGCCTGCAGGACGGGGCGAGGCGCAGCCTCCTGTCTCTGCCTGGGGCTCCCCACTCGGACGCCCCGTTGCCCAAGCCCATCCAGAGGCCTCAGACTTCAGTCCCAGAGCGGGGCCCATTGGAGAGTGAAAACGAATCTGTGCAAGCTGGTTTAATGATACCTTGGCCAGTGTCTGGCCTGTGAAACCTGCCGCCAGCCAGTGAGGCCCTGGGATGGGTGTCTGCAGCCTCTGCACGAGACGGTGCCCCGCTGTACGGTTCGTGCAGGAAGGCAGGGCTGGCTCAGTTCTCACGGCCCTTTCCCCCGAGCATTCTCTGCTTCTCTTGCCCATCTGCTCCGAGCACCTCCAGCTTGTGTCCCTGAGGGGCCGCATGTTCTGGGGGGTTGCCCGGGGACGGCACGTTCTCCATCAACCGCATGGAAGCATTTCCTTGATCGTTGTCCTAACAATAGACGTCACGCTGGGCTGTGTCTCAAGTGGATCTCGTACACCAGCCGGGTTCTTTGGTCCCAGCCTACTCGCGGGGTCCTAGCTCTGACCGAGTGGGCCCGCCAGGAGCCAGGTCAGCGCTGGGGAAGCGTCAGGTCGCTCGGGTGGGTGAGCCAGCTGGCGGAGACACACGGGATTTCTTGGCTGGATGTGGGTTTGAGCTGGCGACCTCGAACGTTCCTTCTTTTCTTTTCTTTTTTTTTTAAAGATTTTATTTATTTATTTAAGACAGAGAATGAGAGAGAGCACATGAGATGGGGGAGCGTCAGAGGGAGAAGCAGACTCCCCGCCGAGCAGGGAGCCCGATGCGGGACTCAATCCAGGGACTCCAGGATCATGACCTGAGCCGAAGGCAGTCGCTTAACCGACTGAGCCACCCAGGCGCCCCGTTCCTTCTTTTCTTCTGCACAAACATGACTGCTCGGCTAACCTGGTCTCAGAGCCGCCACCGCGGATTTTCTCCCCGGGCTCCACTGTCCTTGCACGATGGAAACCTCCTCAATGGCATCTCTTCCTTGGATGTTTCCAGGTGCCCTGAGGCGGCGTGCAGGGCAGGGATGTTTCAGGAACGGCAGGGATGGTTCGGTCTGGGAATGTTGTGACCCGGGTGCTTGGAGCCCTGTTTCCCCCTTGTCCCAGGCTGCAAGGCTGGCTTCTTAAAAGTACAACTTTGTCGTTTCTGAACTTGGTTTCGACAGAGCTGCCTGTGTGCCAGGAAAACCCGCACCCGGGTGTCCAGCAAACCCTCCACACAGCACCCGGTTTCCCCACAGACCCCACTCGGCTTCACGCGCCTCATTCCGTGCGCTGACGTGTCCTCCCTCGCAAGGTCGGGTTGGCTGTGCACCTGCAGCCCACGACCAGAGGGGTGCCCCGTGGGTCCCCACATCGGGTTGTTTGCACCGGGAAGGCCTAGAAGCAGTGTCTGGGGGCTGATCGTCTGGGCGAGGCGAGCGGGGTGGGTTGGCCTGGGGAGGGGACACCGTCAGCCCCAGGACACAGTGTGTGTACGTCTCCGGGGGCACTTCCCACCCTCCTCCCTTGGCCTCACCCTCTGGTGGCCTCACTTGCATGCTCACATCTCTGTGGGGGGGGCGGTTCCTGTGCCTGGGGCAGGGAGGGCAGTGCGGGGACGGGGGAGACCCCCCAGAGTCCCCATAATCCAGGTGCAAGAATCCCCTTTCCAGAAGCTCTGCAGTAACCCTGCCTTCTAAGTGTAGAATTAGGGGCAAGTCAGCTCCGGGAAGGACATGGGTCCCCCCAGTCCCAGCACAGAGAGGCTGGACCCTGACCCCTGTGCTCAGGTGGCCCCTGGAAATAGCTGGAATGAGGCCAGTTTATGTCATCACACGACTCCCACCTCTGGAGCTGGCCTCCACCCCAGCTGCCCTTCGCTCCTGAACTCGAGCTGTGGAAGGGAGGCAAGGCTCAGTCTGCAGATGGGGAGGGCGTCAGGAGCCACTGGGGGCTCTGACCCACTAGGGAGGATGTGGGTTCCCAGTGCCGAGTCCTTCCTGGCATCACCCCCAAACCAAGCTGCAATCTTCAGGGCTGGGACACACTTTGAGGCTGCCCCTTGATCGTGGGGACTGGAGTCCAGAATAAACAGCTGCTTCCGTGAGTTTCGTTGGGGGCGGGCGGTGCTGGGCATCTTTCAAATCCTGGCCTCAAGCCTCGCGTTCCATGGTGGTTGTGGTGGTGGGGGGGGGCGTGGGTGCTATGGCTGTTGCTATGGAAACCATCTGCATACAGGTGTAGCCCATGGCACCTTACATTAGCTTTGCTGCTTTTCCACTACCTCCACCTGGGACATGCTCACCTGGGAGCGCACCTCCACCTGGGATCCTGCTTACCTGGAAGCGCACCTCCACCTGGGATCCTGGGATGCTGCTCACCTGGGAGCGCACCTCCACCTGGGACGTGCTCACCTGGGAGCGCACCTCCACCTGGGATCCTGCTTACCTGGAAGTGCACCTCCACTTGGGATCCTGGGATGCTGCTCACCTGGGAGCGCACCTCCACCTGGGATGCCGCTCAGCCCGCGCACCTGGGAGCGCAAGGGACCGAACAGTCCCAGACAACTCCTGACCATGAGGGGCAAGAGCTGGTGGAGGGAAACGTCCCTTTTTTGCGCCTTAGCTGCACAAGCCGAGGCTCCTTCTGTGGCTTTCCTCGGTGGGTGCCCACAGGACGGAGCCCTAAATTCCCCTTGGCGGTAACCCCCTTAGGAAGGTGTCCTCTTTCCTGGGTTCACTCTGCCGGGCCCCCTCCATTCCCTGATTGGGACTCATATCCCTGAATAACCCTCCTGTGCAGAGTCCTTGTCCTGGTCAGCTTCTGGGGGAGTGCGAATCAAGGTGGTTGCTGGTATATTTCAAATGACATCATCAGGCGGAAAACTTACTTTATGATGTGGAAATTGTTCTTAGAAAAGTTTACTATGAGATTGAATTTTAAAGGGTAACAATAAATTCTGAGCTGGGCTCCCAAGACCAGCCAGGTTGCAGAGAAACTGAAACCAGAAATGTGCATGGAGGTTTCTTGGAAATATGGAGAGCTGCTCTGGGGTTCTGGGTGAGAACTGAGTGACTTCGCAAGTGCGTCTCCGCAGGGACCATCCTCCCAATGCCCACGAGTGGTGGCTGGGGTGTCTGAACACACACGGCTCCCTGAGAAGTGAACGGCAGGCCACAGACTTGGGTTCAGGTCTGCGGGAACTCGGGAAAGCGCAGCGGGGGGCCCGGCTCACCCACGGCAGGCTCGAGGGCCCAAATGCAGTGCGGGGTCGGGGGGAGGGCTCGTGCCGGCCACCTGTGCTCTCCGGACACGAATGAAGGCAGCCAGCCACTCGGGGTATAAAAAGCTCAAAACCAACTTTTATTCTGTGGTCGTTACAGAGGTTAGATTAAGTCATAGGCATACAAGTCACCAAGGACAGAGGGTCAATCCCCGGGGCCACCTGGGGCCGAGGATTCTCGAGTGCGCCGGCCGGTGGCGTGGCTGACATCAGGTGCTGAGAAGGTCTCCGCTTCCGGTGGTCTGTAAGGACGTGGGGGGAGGGGAGCTCGTGCGGACGATCTAAGGCTTTTAACACAAAAGGCACCCCTGGCCTTCCTGAGGGGATTCAAAGTCACATCGGTGGTCTTTGGGAGAAAACAGAGCTGCCCGCAGAGTGGCCGGAGACCGGCCGTGGGGACCGCAGCAGGGAGTTCAGGCTTCCTTTGTCTGCACCACCCTGTTAAGTGGGTCCAGTATGCGGGTCGGTGGCGGGGCGCTCGGAAGCAGATGAAGAAGGTGGCGACGCCTAGCACGCGATGTATGGCTGGACACGGGTGCTGGGCAGGGGCCGGCCCCCCACGGCGGGGAGGGGGGCCGGCACCTGCGCGCTGCAAGGGGCTACTTGGTAGAAGCACCGGTGCCGAATTCCTTCGGAAGCCCTCCCGTTGGGTTTTTAAAGAAAAGAACAAGATCCGTCTGGGGGCGTCCTCTGAGGTAACGAGTTAAGAGCAAGCACCAAAGTGGCCCCCGGGCTGCGCGTGGCCCCGGAGAGAAGCGCGCCCGGCCCCTCACAGGTTCTTCATGCACACCTGGCAGCGGCTGATGTGCGTCCGGATGAGCCCCGCCTTGAGCGTGTCGGCGGACGGTGAGCCCTGGAAGCTCCGCTCGGGGATGGTGGTGAGCCAGAAGCTGTACTTGTTGGCATAGTAGTGGCAGGTCCCGCGGCCCCCGTTGCACTCGATGAAGGGCGTGGCGCGGAAGTCCTCCAGGCAGCTGCCCGGCGACACCAGCGACTGGCCGCCGCCCTCGTCACCGGCGGCTGTGTGCTGGGCGGGGGACACGGGGCAGGGCCGTGAGTGCGCCCCCGGGACAGCCCGGGGCCTCGGACGCGCCCCAGCTCTGGAGCATCTGCCCTGGTCTACACAGCCCGCCGAGCCGCGCTCTTCAATGCTAGGAGCGCGGCGGGGTGGAGCCCGCGGACGGCGGCCCGGGGCGCACGCGGCAGGTGCGGGTCCAGGGCCATGAGCCCACGCCCACGATATGCAGCTAAGTGACAACCCGAACAGAAGCGGGTTATGGCCAGTGGACGCGGCGGACTTCATCTGGGGGGAAATACCGTCTCCCGCATCACCCACTCAAAGAAAGGGGTGTTTGCCTGGCGGGAGAGATACCAGAATGTGACCTTTTTTTTAAAAGGAAGAATACAGTCAGCGTGTGGGTCAGCCTGGCAGGCCGGTGAGGTAGAAATAAGGAGCAAAGACAGCGGCCCCTCCAGCCCCTCCGCGGCTTGTGCGCGTGCAGAGGGCGTGGGAGCGGTTTGGAGAACCCCCCCTTGCTGACCCCCCTTGCTGACTTGTCGCTAACCATCCTGTGACTCGTGTGGCCGTTACTGCTCCCATCAGAGGGCGCCTGAGCTGATGGTGAGGCTGTTGCCGGGAGGCGGGCCTGGCGTCACAGGGACCCTTTCTCTGGGTCTCATGAATGGCATAGCTCTGGTTTGGGCCCACTGGAGGCTCATGTAGACACGCGCCGTGTGGCTCGGAGGCACGGGCTATGTGCAACGGGAGGGGACTCGCTGCAGGCTGTGGGGGCAAGGAAGGCTGTCCTGGGACGCGCTGGGCAGGGAGCCTCTCTACACAAAACCACGGCAACAGAAAGCCTTGGAGTGTCCCGCTCACAGTAGGCAGGGGCCCCCCAGCCCAGAGCCGCCGTGTTCCGCTTGGGTGAGCAGCGCCGCCTGCCACACAAGGTGTGAAGGAGCTGAGGCCACGCGGGGAAGGAGGGAGCCGTCGGGCGGCGGTCAGGACGAACGCCCTGCGGGGGAGCCTCAGACCTGGGACCACTTCACTCCTCTGCAAGGGGGCAGCTCAGTTTTCATATTTGAATTTCCAATGCAGGTTAAAAGATCTGAGGGCCACAGCTTATTCCTCGGGCCTGGAGGCTCCCTGATGGTCACGTGCAACCAAAAGGGGTTTTTCTGTCTGTCCTCAAAGGTCACCTTACAGGGTCATGGACTTTCCTTTCTCCCTACCATGGCGGAGTAAGCAGGAAAACTTGAGGGCTGCCATCAGGGTAGCCCAGTTTATCCTGATCATGGCCTGCACAAAGGCCTGGTGGCAAATTAATGGGCCCCTTCTGGGTGGGGGCACCCATGCCGAACATGGCTCAGTTAGCAAAGTGCAGGCAAAAGCGCAGGCTGTATTCCAGCTCACATCCCCTGGGCCAGGTGCCCTTGTGCAGTGCACAACCTGAACAACTGTCCTGTGTGGCTATTCTTACAAAGGCAGCTGTTCTTGCTTCCCCAGGCAGGGTGTGGTTGGCGAGAGGAACTAGATTTTCACCCAGTTCCACGCTCAGAGAGAAAGTGGGCAAGTACCACATACCATGAGGAAGGAGTATCCAATCCACAGACTCCGCCATCCAGCTGGGCAGTGGGGGATGGAGACATCTTGGCTGTGCACAGCGATGGCGACGGCTGGGGCCTCGCACACAGAGCAGCGACTGATGTAGGGCCTGATGTCGTCCTCGGCCACGGGCATCATGGGCAGCGGGGCGGTGGTGGACAGCCAGTAGGACTTGTCGTTCCGACTAGCGTAGTAGCACACGTCCCCGGGGTTGCAGTATAGGAAGGGCATGGTGCTGAACCGAGCCAGGCAGGAGCCCGCCAGCCCTGCGGAGAGGGGTCACCGCTGAGCGGGGCGGACGCTGCTCCCCTGGCCTGGCCAGGCCCTGGGGCCCCTGGCGGGGCTCCGACCTGCACCGGGGACCGGGACCGAGCCAGGGTTCTGCAGTTCCTTGTTTCGGAGCAGACCCCGCTGGTGTTTCAGCCCTGCCCTTCCAGAAGTTCTCACGCAGGCCTCTGCGCCGGGCCGGGTTGTCAGGGAGCGGGTTTTTATGAACGAGCACCCCGTGGTGGGGGTCTTAACGCACCAGCCCCATGAATCCCCTGATGGGATCCCAGACGAGGGCCTGGCTTAGCCCACCCTGAGGGGCCCTCCCAGAAGGGCCGCTGGCCGCACCCACCCCAGGGAAACTTCACCGCCCGGGGTACAGGGCAGGCCAGAGCGAGGACTGAGCGGAGCCGGCTGCCGGGCTCCCAGGCATGGCCCGAGCCTAGAGCCCACGGGGAGGCACCCGCAAGCTGGCCCAGCGCTGCGGCCTAGGCCCTGTCCTCGCTTCGCCTTGGCCCCGTTGTCGTTTCCGTTAGACTTAGTCTGCAGGCAGGACGTGTCGACAGGAATGTGCACAGACCACCGGGTTCGGCCTGATGGGTTCCCCACCACCGTCCCGCCACAGATCCACAGACTCAGGCACCCTCCCCGCACAGCCCTGCTTCTAGCTGGGGCTTGCCGCACGCCTTCTGTGTGCCCGGAAGTCATTTTAATTCCTTCTGGCGACCAGGCTCACTTAAATACAGATGTGCACACACATCCGTATCTGCTCTCCCGGGGCTTCTGCGTGAGGCGCCGCCTGGCCCCAGCCTGCTTTCAGAGCCTGCCGGAGCCGCTGGTGGCCTCGGGGGGAGTGCGGCCAGCCCCGGGCGGGGGGCCGGCCCCAGGCGGGCATGCTGGAGCCCAAGGAGGCTGCTGCCGCGCACTCTCTGCGGCCCTGACCTGAGGTTTAGAGGTTTCAAAGGCCATTTTAGTGTTTTCTGCAGCCCCGGGGTGTGGACGGCCCGGTGCCCCCCGAGCCGGCCCCCCGAGCGCCTGCACGAACCTCGCCGGGGCTCAGCGGCGCCACCTACCCAGGTCCTGGTTGTGGGCTTTCTCCTGGCCTTCAAAGTACAGCAGGCTGTACCCGCTCCAGAGCTTGTTCATGCCCACGGGGCACATGGGCTCCTGGTCCGTCTGACTGTGCTTCACCAGCAAGTAGCCGATGCTGACGCTGCGGCCGGGCATGCCCGGCAGGCCGGGGGACCCTGGGCGGCCCGGCTCCCCTAGAACCGAGAGACAGTGGCCGCCTTTCAGCTGCCGTGTGGACTTTGGCGTGTGGCTGACATGCTTGCCTCTTGAGGCCTCTGTCCGCTCTCTCCCCGAAGCCTGGCCCTCACTGGCTCTGCCCCTTGCAGGCCGAGAGCCTCCTGCGGACGACCTGATCCACCAGCGTCCTGAACCAGCGGCCAGGGGTTGCAACACCCGGAGGCAGAAGGGCCCCCACCCAACACACGGGCCTCCTCTGCCCCGAGAGCCAGGCCCCCCTGGCTGGACCTCCCGGGACAGGCAGCTCTCTACACACGTGGGCACTCGTCCCGCCATGATACCTGCCCAGGGGCGATTCTGTCCCCAGAGCACAGCAGAATGTCCAATCTGCCTCCAGCAGGACGTCCCTTCAAATGTTCAGAATCCGCGGTCCTGGTTGACCCTGGCTTTCTGTACCCCTCTCCTCCGCGGACGCCCTCACTTGTCATCACTTCCTCATGGGACGTCCCCGCCCCCGCCCCCCTCGGCCTGTCCTCTCTGCTTGTCTCGGTGCTCGTTCCTCCCTCCCCAAATACCACAGTCCGTTCGTCATCCACCACTCACCTTCCTGGCCCACCGGCCCCTGGTGTCCCGTGGGCCCCTGGTCTCCTCGGAATCCAGGAATAGCAGACACACCACCTCTGCCCTGGGGCCCTGCCTTCCCGGGAGCTCCGCGGAAACCTGCCAAGCCACAGAAATGAGTGTGACTAGCAGGGACGAGTGACGATGCTCGGCATCACTGCTGCCGAACAAAGGCTTTTCAGCCAGAAAACCGAAGTGAAAACAAAGCAAACAGGAGAAAGAGCCTTTCCCTGGCTGCTCTGCAACACGGCTCCCACCTGGTTCTCCTGGGGGGCCCTGGGGCCCCATCTCTCCCTGTGCCCCCGGGGGGCCTCTCCTTCCCTGCGGACCCACTGGCCCCGGCTGGATGGCAATCTTCTGGGGGATTCCTGCAATCCCAGGGGATCCCATGGAACCGGGGGCACCTGGAAAGGGAAAAGAAAGCCCAGTTGGCACAGGAGAACCCCTGGGCTTTCTTGCTTTGACCTGTATTCCACTGTTTTATCCGTTGAATCCAATGGTGGAGCTTTCTGGAACCGTCTTGCTCTCCAGAGACGAGATGGATACTACCCATCTGAGAGGTCGCTCAGCCCTTTTGGCAATTCGTGTCATTTACCACATCCCAGTGGGGGTGATGGCAGGTCCCCATGACCGAGGGAGCCCTTAGAGGGGTCCCCAAGCCTGAGGGGCAGGGACAGTCCCGAGGCCCACCCCTGGTGGCAGCTCACTGGAGACGGGCTCTGCAGGTGTATGAATGGCCACTTACCTGGGAGTCCTCGGTCTCCCTTGGGTCCCTTGGGGCCTCGGTCGCCCACACTCCCGGTGGCGCCTGTGTTTCCCATGAATCCTGGCTCCCCTCTGGGCCCTTCAAGGTAAGCAGGACACGGAGGACTCACCTGTCTGGCTGGGGGCTCCAGCCATCTCTGACCGGTGCCGCCAGCCTCCCTAAGACGAGGAGCCCTAGGGCGGCGCTGTTACCTTTCTCTCCCGGGAGACCGAACACGCCGGGCTGGCCTTGGGGCCCAGGGTCCCCGCCCCATCCTTTGGTCCCGGGGTTTCCTGGAGCTCCTGGGTTCCCCACATCTCCTTTGCCTCCAGGAAGAGCGGCAGGCCCAGGCGGCCCGGGGGGACCTCGATAACCTATTGACGTGCATCACAAGAAAGAAGTTACACGGGAGGAAGGCGCGGGCTCGGCCACGCGGCACCAGGATGTGCTGCAGGAGGCGCTCAGGGGACCAGGCGCAAGGTCACCTGTTTGGGGGGAGTCTTTGGCCAGTCTAACACCGGACGACTTTCTTCATATATGTACGTTAAAACTTGGCATGTTAACCATTTCTAAGTGTGTGGTTCAGGGGCACTGAGTACATCCACCGTGCTGAGTGGCCATCACCACCTTGCACTGCAGAACTTTCTCGTCTTCCCAAACTGAAGCTCCGTCCCCAGGAGTCAGCAACTCTCCACCAGCTCCCCCAGCCCCGGCACGCTTCCTCCCTTCCATCTGTGGATCTCAGCGCTCTTGGGACCTCACACAGCGCTCGTCCCTTCGTGTGTGCCTTATTTCACTTCGCACAATAATGTCCTCAAGGTGGAAACGACGTCTGTTCCATCCCCAGAGTAAGCCGGTCCCCACGAGCTCCTGCCCCCGCAGAAATGGGAGTCCTGCTTACCTTCCAAGCCAAATATGCCCGGCGCCCCTTTGTCACCGGGGAAGCCAGACACGTTGGAAGGGGGGGTGATGCCTGGGAAGCCCTGAAGTCCTGGGCTCCCGACTGGGCCTCGTTCCCCTTGGGAGGGAAACAGAAGAAGTCCGTTTGAGCATCAGCATCCAATATTTCGATCGACGGTTCCCCGCCCCCACCCCGCCACTTCCTGTCCCAGAGCAGGGCCCGGGAAGTGCCCGAGGCCAGGTCCGGGGAGGCCACCAGCCCCTCCTGCTGCCCAGAGGCCCCCACGCATCGAGCTCAGCGATGTGGCTACTTGTGGATGGCGCGTGGCCCTGAGAGGTTGGCTCTGTTGCTCATTAGCCCTGGTGCTGGGACAGGAGGCTCCAGTCCTGGTGGGACGAGGCCTCTGGGCCACACAGATGCTTTCAGTCCCCCTGCGGCCACCCTTCAGTAGCTTGGGCCCCAGGTTTACGGAGTGGGTCCCCACTGCTCACAGTCTGTCCTTGCCAATTGCCCACTCCCCAAGATCTGGTGATCCCAGATCAGTACTGGCGTCCCTTCCAGACAAGCAGAGGGGGCGGAACCCTGGAGTCCCCACTGAGCTCCCTTGTTTCAGCTCAGTGTCCACAGGGATGTCCTAGCGGAGAGTCCCCTTCCCCGATCATGGCCGAGTCTGTGGCCCGGCGGGCACAGAAGCCACCAGGTCATGGGGCAGCTGCGGCTTCTGTGTAGGGTGAGGACCTCAAAGTTCACAGCTGCTTTAAAAAGGGCCACTAGTTTGGGAGCCCGTACGTCCCAGGTCCCTGGGATGGAGTGCAGGGCTCCCCAGCAGGGGCGATAAGGATTCTGAGAAACACACTGCACGGACAGCGAGCAGAGGGATGAGTAGGGGTAAGCCAGGGACGCTCTGGGGCACACAGCGCAGCAGAGGTCAGGAGGACTTCCGGGGTCACAGTATTCTTACTGAACAGATAGTTATCGGACACTTAACTCTGGAGCAGGCATTTCACCGAGGTATAAACGGGAATAAGAGAGGTGATTTCTGCCCCGGTGGAAACTGTAATGTTCCCCGTTGCCAGGGTCGGAGCCTGAACAGCACGCGGTGCGCGTCAGCTGTCGACACTCACTGTCACATGGAGAGCAGTCGTGGGGGTGTCGTGAGCACTGTCTACGGTCAGGATGGCATGCACCACGTGGGACCTACATCTCTCTCCTCCCTCTGTCCCGGGTCTCACCTCCGAATCCCATGGCTGCGTGCCCTGACCCCTTCCAGAGGGCAGATCCCCTAACAAGCAGGACCCTCTGAAAACATGCTGCCTTGAGGACTTCTAGAGAAGCCAGCATGTTTGCTGGGCTCCTGTGTGTAAGAGCTTCATCTGTATTAACTCGCTGAATCCTCTTGACACCCAGAAGGTGTGTTTCTACTTTCAATTTATAAAGAAAGCCATGTCTGTGGTCGCACCAAGCAAAAGGCAGAGCAAGAACACACATGCAGGCACCTGACTTCAAAGTCATGGGAACTGACCCTAGATCCTCACCCGAGTGGGGATGTACTGGTGGACCGACCCTAGATCCTCACCCCCGACTAGAGATGCGCTGGTGGACTGACCTTAGATCCTCACCCCCAAGTGGAGATGTGCTGGTGGACTGACCCTAGACCTTCACCCCCAACTAGAGATGTGCTGATGGACTGACCCTAGATCCTCACTCCCGACTAGAGATGCACTGGTGGACTGACCCTAGATCCTCACTCCCAACTAGAGATGTGCTGGTGGACTGACCCTAGATCCTCACCCCCAACTAGAGATGCGCTAGTGGACTGACCTTAGATCCTCACCCCCAAGTGGGGATGTGCTGGTGGACTGACCCTAGACCTTCACCCCCA
>NC_138371.1:174233970-174242726 GCF_054177405.1 Leptonychotes weddellii | reverse complement strand
GGATCCTCACCCCCGACTAGAGACGCGCTGGTGGACTGACCCTGGATCCTCACCCCCGACTAGAGACGTGCTGGTGGACTGACCCTGGATCCTCACCCCCAACTAGAGATGCGCTGGTGGACTGACCCTGGATCCTCACCCCCGACTAGAGACGCGCTGGTGGACTGACCCTGGATCCTCACCCCAATAACTGCCCCGAGGGTGATAACAGTACAATGGTGGGGGGCTGGCCAAGAGGTTCTGCAGAACAACCAGCACTGCCCGTGTCTGCTCTGGGCCTTATCTCTCGGACTCACAGACACACTGGGTCTGGTTGTGCAGGTGGTGCCACTGGGCGGTGCTTGGCCTCACCTGGATCTCCTCGCTCCCCTTTCTGTCCTGGGGCTCCAAAAGGGCCTGGGCGGGTGTTGGGCTCTCCTGGGTCACCCCGGTCCCCACCAGGACCGGGGAAGCCGGGGTCTCCGTGGATGTCCGCACCTGTGGGGGGGATAACAGCAGTGATGTTAGCAACCTCCCCTGTGCCAGGCTGATCTTCTGAAGGGGAAGGACAGTCACACTGTGCCATGAGACTCGGGAACAGAGCCAGAGGTCAGCCGTGGCGATTTCGGCTAGCCACGCGGCCTCAGTGTCCCAGATCTGATGGTAGCTGAACCCCTTCTTGGTCTGCAGAGCCACCGGGGCCCCTGTCCATGTGGCCCCTGGATGACCACACAGCCCTCCTGGCGCCATCCTGCTCCCTGAGCCCCAAGTCCGGGATGCCGCGCAGCACCCCTCCCCTGTTGTTGGGCGCGGCCGCGTGGCTGGGGCAGCGCCGGGTACCTGGGGATCCCGGAAAGCCTTTGGTGCCTGGCAGGCCGTGCAGTCCGCTGATGCCTCGGATGCCGGGAAAACCTGTGCGGATTTCACTCACGGTTATTCTGCGCACCAGAGAGCAACGCGGCTCGTAAGGTAGCTCAGACCTGCTTCTGTTGGCATGGTCACCTGTCCACCTCCCTCAAAAGCACAGGGAGCATTCCGCAGAGCGTGACGTCCGTGCCACCCAGGAGAAGCACTCACACCAAGACTGTTCTGGAATCTTTCTGCAGATTCCTTACACCTTTGAGGGAACTGGAAATGGTGTGTCGTTTCTCCCCCTGATGCCCGAGTCTCTCTATAGATTTCGTTCCTAAGAACTGTGCTTGGAACCAACAGTCTGGCATGATTCCATTCCCTCTGGATTCCCGAGGACGAACATTTCTAAAGTAGGACCCGGGAGGCAGGGGGCGAGGCCTCCTGTGATGTGGGCAGTGAGTGTGGGTGGGGTGGGCCCCCTTCATGCTGAGCAAGACAGCCCTCGAGGGCCGGGTGACCTCCAGCTCCGGCCAGCCCTGGCTCAGAGGGCAGGTGGGAGCCCTGGACAGAACATCAGGGACACCAGCCTCCGTCCCTCTCACCAGATCTGCACTGCCAGGGTGCCCACCAGAGAGGCCAACCTGGCTAATGGCGCCTCCCCCCAACCAGCCGGGCTGGCTCTGAGCAACTCTGCGTGTCGTGTCTGCAAGGGGAGAAATGCTCTTTCTTACCTGGCGAGCCTGGAATCCCTGGCCAGCCGTGGTCTCCTTTGTCACCGGGCAATCCCACTCGCCCCGGCTCTCCCTGCGGCCCCTGCAGCCCTGTCAATCCTGGGAAGCCTGGGGGGACACATGCATCCTTAAGTGGGACAGGAACCCCAAACTCAGGTCCCAGCTGGAGGAGGAGGGGCTTTGTGAGGAAGGATGAGCCTTCCTTCCAGCAGGGAATGCACCCCACATGCAGGTTCAGTGGGGGTGGCTCAGCCTCGCCAAAGAGAGAGCAGCTTGCATTCCCCCATTCTCGTCCTGTCATCCAAGTAGGGGTGCAGAGAGAACCCAGGAGACTCTGAAGGATTAGCATCAGGACTCCCAGGTGCCACGCGAAGCAAGGCAAAACAAAGCCAAAGCAGCAGCAAGAAAAAAGTTCGAAACTAGTCCCCTGTTCGCTTTCCATCTTAACTCAGGATCCACAAACGCGTTTCCGTGTATTCAAATGCACGGAAGGGGTCCTGGAGCCAGGACTCGGTCTGCGTTCCCGGGGAGATGGACGCTGGGCCACATGAGCACGTGCGTCAGCTCCCCGTGCGTCTCCCCGTGGCCGGCGGCGTGGTCCTCCCCGCGAATTTGGTCCTAAGGCAGAGCTAGGTCATGGGCATCATGCAAGAGCCCGCCTCCCGGGGTGGAGTGTGGTCACAGCAGACAAGGACACAGGCACGCCGGCCGCTCTGTGCTGGGGGCCTGGGGGTTTGGAGCTCAGCTGTGCAGGGGAGGGTGTGCGCAGGGAGGCCGTGTGACGGCAAGATCTCATACCTGTTTGCCCTTTGGGTCCGGGGGGGCCCTGGACGCCTGGCACGCCTGTTATCCCGGGGAAGCCAACTTCGCCCACCGTTCCTTTTTCCCCAAAGAATCCCTTTAGACCTGTAAGCACAGAGTTCCTGCTTGGAGCAGAGCAGGACCTGCCTCCCTGGGGCCTAGCCCTTGCAGGGCTCAAGGGGACACCAGGAAAGGGACGCTGTCATTCCACATTCGTGCCTCTGCTGTGAACGGGCTGCGCATTTGAGCATGATCCTTCCCTGACAGTATGATCCTTCCCTAATATGTTCTCTAACTCAGTGGCCCCACGTCCTGGTATCCATGCCCTTGTGCATGGATGGGGCTGACCGGGGCGGCCCCCAGGACACTGCAGAAATGCAGGTGTGTCACTTCAAGCCTTGGCCATAAAATGCATCATGGCTTTCCTTTGTCCCCTCTTTGGATGGCTGGCTCTGGAGAAGGCCAGCTGCCCGGCTGTGAGGACACCCAAGCCCATGGGAGAGGCCCATGTGGTGAGGAGCCGGGGCGCCCTGCCCTCGGCTCCTGGAGGGCACCGTCTTGGGGGTGGACCCTCCCGTCCCAGACCAGCCTGCGGACGGTGCGGCCCCGGAGTCAGACCCGCCCAGCACCAATTCCTGGTCCTCACGCACTGGGAGATGGCACCGCTTGTGGACGCCCCCCGAGGGCGGCTGACGCGCATGTCGCGGCCCCACTTCCCCTGGGACTGGAGTCCTGTGCGCACAGTGGGAGGCTCTGCTTCCTGGGCCCGCGGCTGAGTGACACCGAAACATTCAAGGGGGGACAGCCACGATTCCTGTGGGGAGCGGCTTCTCTTCCCCAACATGTGTTCAGTTGAACAGATGGGGTCATCGTCAGTGACTACAGAGCAAAGATGCTCTTGCCCTTCTGCTTTTATAAACCAAACTGCTGGAGAAATTCTTTAGAAGGGGCGATTTAGCCAGTCCAGGGGACCCGTGTGGCTGGGAGGAAAGCCACCGGGAGACCAAATTCTAGATCTGCAATGAGCCCCGAGAAGCCAGTAGACAAGGGCCCACGTCTGACTCCATGCTAGACTGAACCCCCCCCACCCCGTCCACAAGATGCACTGGTCACTGTGTCATCTGCTTCCCGTCCCCTCACATCCCTTTCAGGGACAGACAGAGCTTTCCTTTGTCTTCAGGTTTAGTTTGATAAACAATTCCAGCGTCTTGTGTGCACATGGGCTCGAAGACCTCAAACCGTTCCCCGAAACGTGACTCAGCCACACAAACTGAGTGGTACGCGGGGCGAGCCAGCGCCCGAGTGAGCCGCACGCAGGGCTCAGGGCTGTCGCTGAGATGCAGGGGCGGGGAGGACTCTCGTACCTGGTGTCCCCGTGACGCCCCGCTCCCCCTTCAGGCCCGGGCTTCCCGGCAGGTCTATGGTGTCTCCGATATCACCTGCGGCAGGCAGAAAACATGGTTGACGACAGGTCTTCCAATGGCAGGTGGTTAGTTGCACAACTTTGCTGCGTTACGTTCCTAACAGAATAATTTGCTTCGAAATTCCTGACAGCATCTCGGGGTCTGACCGCCACCCCTGCCGGAATGCTCTGGATGGCGGATGCCCTACGGTCACGGTCCGAGCAATACTCACCGAAGTCACCCGTGGGGCCAACCTCGCCGTACAGGCCTGCTCTGCCCGGAGCTCCCTTGTCACCCTAGAGCAAGGTCAGACGTGAAAACATCTCAGAAGCTGTTCACAAAGTCGGTTTGTAATTCTGAAGGGTTTAGCCTGTCCAGCTATTTGGCTAAAACCAGCACTCAAGGTTTGTTATCGGATCGATTTGCAGCCAAGCCTTCGAGTTTTTCCGCATAACGGTGGTTCTTCCTGGGCCGTGAAGCCAGACGCCAGGAACTGACGCTAAGAACAGAGATGATGGCTGTCGCGGTCACGACCGCGGTGGCAACATGCATGGCTGACTGCATCCCACCCTGCACCGGTGCCCACGCTGGGTCCCGTCTCAAGAGCGCCACTGGAACCTCAGGACAGCCCTATGGAGCAGATACAGCTGTCCCGTTTGACAGATGAGCAAGGTGAGGCACAGAGAGGCTAAGGGATTTACCCGAGGCCACCCAGCTAGGAAGCGGCAGAACGGGGATTGGACATGGGCCCCTGGATTCCCAAGCTTGCTCTGATGTCGCCCGGCCTTGCGCTCCGTCTGTGGACACTGAGACTTCCCGAAATGAGGCTGGTCGTGATAGTGACACTGGGATGGCGTCCGTGTGGCTCTGTGACCACGGACAGCACGGCTCCCCCGCCTCCGGCCGAGGGCGGCGTCCTGGTCTACACCGCAGCATGGGCGGGGGATTCCACACGGTGACCTCTCCCGGCCTGGCTAACTCGAGTCTGAACCACGACCACGGCCCCGCTCTGGGGGTGCGGGGAGGCTGCGCCCGCGGCTGCGGCCCCGTTCAGAGGGCGCTCTGTGTTCTGTTCTTACGGCTTCCCCTCCTGACGAGGAGCACACATCCGTGTGGCCCACTCATCTCCGCGGCTCCACGGACTTGACTCGCGTGCCTCCCAGATAACGACACCGAGCGTTTTCAGCCTGCAGAACGTTCCCTCGCACCCTTCCCTAGTCCCTAATCCGGCCCGAGACAGCCGCTGTCTGGCTGACCTCTGTCACAGTCTTGTCGGCTCTTGACCTTTACACACACGGGGTCCCATCGTTAGCACTTTCTGCTTTATTTCGTTCAGTACAACGTCACCTGTTTGGTTGCATCTCTCGGGAATTCTCTCGACCGACCGCGTGATCACCAGTGGTGGTGGTGTGTGCACCCCGGGACCCGGGGCCGCCGGAGCCCCAACTTGGAAGCTGACCGTGGACCACTCGTACCCCAGTGGATGCTGGATCACAGCACCCGCTCAGGAGCCGAGGGGAGAGGAGCGATCACAGGCAGATGTGGAGTAAGCGATGCCCACTTACCCTACTTCCTGTGAACCCGGGAAACCCTATGATTCCGGGGGGGCCGGGCACGCCGGGGAATCCTGGTGAACCAGGCACGCCGGGAACGCCGATGTCTCCTTTGACTCCTTTGATGTGGCCCGGCTTCCCCGGCAACCCGGGGACTCCCGACAGCCCGGGGATCCCTGGCATTCCTGGAACACCTGCGGGAGCACCCCGAGTGTGAGTTGCCACCCCTGCGGGGGACGTGGTGGCCGCCCTCCAAAAGCGTGGGGCTTTGCAGTCCCGACGGCTGCAAATCTTAAACCGGGAAAGTGAGGCTACTCAGGCCGCAGAGAAGCCGCGGGCCACCGCCTGATCCAGATGTTGGGGTCAGAGGAGCTGGAACACAGCAGGGCCTTCTCGGAAGGAGGGGCGTCTGGTGCAGGAAATACTGCCCCTGGGGCTGAGCGGGGCGGACGGGGGGGCGTGGCAATGCTCACCTTTTAGGCCCAGGTATCCTTTCAACCCCATAGGCCCTTCATCTCCTTTCTCTCCTTTGATGTCTTTCATTCCTGGCAGGATGATGGGAGGTGGTCCTGGGGGCCCGGGGTCCCCGCGGCTGCCTGCAAGGGAACAGAATACAGTCTCTCCCTTGGCCTCCGGGCCAGGCGGAGGGGCACGGGAGGAGGCCCCTCAGCCGCGGCTGTCCCGGCCAGCAAGTCCGGGGAGGCTCTGACCTCCGGGGTGGCACGTCCCCCCCAGTCCCGACTGGGCCTGAGCAGGGGGCAAGGGTCTCCGAGAGAGGCCGAGGCTGATGGCAAATGCCTGGCTTCTCCCACGACCCCTTCTCCATGCGAGCAAGTGCGGACCCGCACCCCCGGCCACTATGGAACTTTAGAACATCTTCTTGCCCTGGAAAGGAACCCTGTGCCCATCAGCAGTCACCCCAACTATTGCCTACCCCCCGCCCCAGGAGGCCACGAATCCACGTCCCATCTCTGTAGATTTGCCTATTCTAGACATTTCACACAAAGGGAAGCAGACAACGTGGCAAAATGCTCTCAAGTTTTATCCACGTTCTAGCAGGTTTCAGACCCTGGTCCTTCCTTCTTGCTGGTCAGTGTTCCTTCATGTAGATCTGTAAAGTTCTCATCATCAGGAAAAACTTCTGTGACTCTGGGTGGTGACAGGTGTTAACTAGTCTTACGTGGTGACCATTTCACTTACACACAAATACTGAACCTCATGTCATCACCTGAAACTGAGGTTGTTTTCAATTATACCTTGATAAAAACTTCTATTGAATACAAACAAAAGTTTCCTTGGGTTGGATTCTTCCCTCATGACACGGCCGGTGGGTTGAGGATGGGATAAAGTCTTCTAATTTTTGTTAGTTTCCTTCTTTTCTAATTGTGCCTAGCTTTTGGGTGTCTGGAATATTCATTTTAAGCAGTGCTACGCCCCACAAAAGTGAGTCTCAACCCTGTCAGAAACACGGTTCGAGAGGTGGACATACCTTTCACACCTGGCTCCCCAGCCAGACCCTTCAGTCCTGGAATTCCAAAAAATCCATCTTCTCCTTTGTTTCCCGGAAGCCCGGGTCTTCCTTTGAGCCCGACCATGCCTTGGAAACCATCCATCCCGGGTGAACCTCTCCCGCCTTCAGAGGGGACGAGAAAAGTGCTGGGTTAACCATGGATAAACACACGGGATATTTCAGTCTTGCTCATCTGTGACATTCCAAAGAGGCTAAGATTCCTACTCTAAAATAGGGATTTCCGGGACACCATTCCTAAGGGGCTTGTCTGCTGACCTGCAAACAGACTGAGGTGCACAGAGTCAGCCCGCCTGCCGAGTGGCCACTGGGGCCACGACCTACGGCAAATGTGCAGCGGTCGTATGAAAGACGCAAGGAAAACGGATGGTAACCTATGTCCCTGGCTGCCGGGGAGAGGTCGCGGCAGGATGTTAATGCTGCGCCCAGCGTGGGGATCCCGCAAAGGATCCCTGGAGAGTCAGATCACCGTGCAGCTCAACAGTCAAGGGCCAGAGGGCTCCCCTTCTAGGAAAATTGGCCTCGGTTTGTGTGCAAATAAACCTAGCCCAGGGACCAGGTGTTTTCCTTGGTTTTGGTTTTGTAATAACCAACCAGCCTCTGGATCTGACCCCAGTGTCCGGAGAGGCCTCTCCACAAATCTCCCACGTGGAGACCGAGTCCTGCTCCCTCGCTCTGGGTACATGAGTGCCTCGGCATTTTGGGGCAGGTCAGTCACACCCAGCCTAGCATCACTAGCCTGTTACCCCCCAGGTAGGATGCCTCCCGGGGGCCCCAGCCTGCCGGTGAGCGGGGCTAGCCTCTCCGAGTCCCAGTGTAACCCCGTGCCCACCTCAGGGAGCGCCCCGTGTGCCCACCGTTACCTTTCTGTCCGGGGATACCAGGCATTCCGCTCATTCCTTTAAACCCAGGACTTCCTGGGGGGCCTCTCTCCCCCAGCAAACCAGGATCACCTCTATCGCCAAAGAGACCCTTCATGCCCACAGGGCCAGGGACACCTGTGTCCCCTGGGTCCCCTCTGTCTCCAGGCAGACCTGAAAAGCAGAGGAGGAGGGAAGGAGAAAAAGATGAACAAACTTAGAAGACCTAAATGCTCACGGGGGCCTGTCACCCCGGATGGCGCCCAAGGGACATCTGCACCCCAGCCTCCTTGTGGGCGGTGCGGCCTCTGTGGGGGGCTCCGGTGGGCAGACAGCCTATGGCCTCATCTCCGTGCCTCCTGCCTCCACCCACCTTCCCCCGAAGGAAGCCCCTTCCTCTCTTCCCCAGTTCTGTCACTTTCAGAAAACAAGTAATATCCCTCCTCAAAGCAGAGCAGTGATTTTGAAGTTCCACAGTGGAAATTTCATTTTTCCTACTGAAATCTTCCCTGGGACCCCAATATACAACAGATATGAAGGATGAATGGGTTTCTCAAGTGGTTTGAATTCTTGTTTGGCAAAACACATGGCCTGTTTCTGGAACCTGTTATGAACAGTGTCCTCCCCCCTTTCATATGTTGAAATCCTAAAGCCCCAGTACTGCGGGGTGGGAGTGCCTTGGAAGACAGGGCCTCAAAAGAGGTCATTACAGAGAAATGGGTCCTAATCAGATGTGACTGGTGTCCGTTTAAGAAGAGATCAGGACCTGGACACACCCAGGGGAACGTGAGACGTCTGGCCTCAAAGTTCGTGCGAGAAAGAATGCTGTTCAAGCTGCTCGGTGTGGGGTTCTTTCAGAACCCCTACAGGTCTGGGAGGGGGTGCCCTGGAGCCCAGGTTGAGAACTCCCTGGGGGAGGGTGGTGCTGGTTCACTTGTCAGTACTTGTGAGGCTCTGACCCCTCCAGGGCAGGGGGCATCCTTACCTCCGTGACCGGGGGCGCCTGGCAGCCCCAAGGGCCCCTCCCGGCCGGGAGCTCCTGGGAAGCC
>NC_138371.1:174170423-174233470 GCF_054177405.1 Leptonychotes weddellii | reverse complement strand
TACGTTTAAGAACATCCTTCAGAAGGGCCCCCTGTGAAGAGCCTGGGTGGTTTGTGCAGCCGGAGAGCACGGAGATTGTTGGGGGCACGGTGCCGCCGCTCCTTTAAACAGCCTCCGGGGAGGCTGCCGCGCCCCATGCTGTCCTGCCAGCCGGCCGGCCTCCGAGGAGCGATGCCCGTAGCTCCATGACCGACTGGGGGTGCCACGTCGGCAAGGACAGACGCAGATGTCCCGGCAGAGGGTCCCCGCCGCTGCGTGACTTTACCCACGGCCCGTGTACCTGCTTGATATGTAAGAGGGTGAGTGTGGATGTGTGGACGTGATCGTGTGAGAGCGTGTGGGCACACGTGTGGGTCTCCGTGTGTACGAGCAGGCATGTGCGTGTGTGAATAAGCCTGTGGATATGTATATGCACGAGTCTGTGGACCGTGCGTGAGTGTGAGCCCGTGTGTGCACTCTGGCCCTCTCAGGCTCCTCCTTCAGTTCTTCAGCCTCCCCCCAGTGGATCTCTCGGTGAAGCCCGGCACCCAGGCTCGGGGTCCTCCTCTTCAGTCGACAGTGGGGATGTGATCGACATGGGACCCCCTGCCCCGTCCCCCCTCCCCCAGCCCCAGCCTCAGGCCTCCTGGAAACAGACAGGCTCATCCGAGAACCCAGTGGCGCTCCTGAGCCTGGTGAGTTCACCTGCCTGTCGAGAACCAGGCTTCTTCCGCCTGAGTGTTCTGAGGCCCAATGACACTGGGGGGACGGGCCACCCGCTTCCTGCACCACTTCTGCCCGGGCTTGGGAGCTGGCACTGACAGCCGGGCCGCTGACGAGGAGTCGATTCGTGAAGTCACGGCTCTTCCTGCATCTCCGTATCCGGCGGGCAACACCAACGCTCTGGTGGTCTCCGGTGCATTGCGCACCGAACGTAAATGCTTGCTGTTCAGTGACTTCCAGTCTCCCACGGACCAAGGGTGCTTGGGGTTCGGATGCCAGTTCTGCATAGACTGGATTCACAGAGCCATCAGATGCCTTGGTCACGCACCAGACTACTTCCTTACATTACACCGATGATGCTGCGGACGTTAAAATGTCCCACTCCGTCAGTTTTCACACCAGCCGCTTAAGCTGGGCCCCACGTCATTCTGTCTTCTGCCTCGCCCTATTCCTCAGCATGGCCTCTTCCCTTCACACCAGCACCACACATTCTGCAGAAAGCTCCCCCCCAGCTTGAGAACAGACTACGAGCATCATTAGTCTGTACGTGTGAAAGCTCAGAAGGCCACCCCGTCCTGGCTATGGAACGTAAACCCAGGATGATCAGTGTCCTAAGACCTTCTAAAGGGATACTGGTACTGAGTGTGGGGGAGAAAAAGCAACACGCACTCCATACAGCCTGTGGTTTTCATCAAATCCCGGAAGGGATTTCGGACCCACCTTTCTGCGCCACGGTGACGTGGGACTGGGCTCCCCGCTCCCCTCCCTCCGTGAGGACTTACCCCTGAATCCAGGTGGGCCTCTCTCTCCTGGAGGGCCTTTCAGCCCGGGCTGTCCGGGCAGTCCAGCATCACCCCGGGGCCCGGGCTGGGCTCCCAGAACTTCTCCGGGAAGGCCCCTGTCCCCTGGGGGCCCAATGGGGCCTGGCAGACCAGTGGGACCCGGGAGTCCATCCGCACCAGGAAGGCCTGCTGCACCTTTGGATCCTCGGGGCCCCACGAACCCTGAAATGAAACATGGGTCATCCCCATAACTGCAGGTTAGCATCATGATGGGCCAAGACAGGTATCAGAAAGAGGCTGCAAATGGCAAGGTTGGCAGTCGGGGGCCTCAGCTCAAGCCCTTGCCCAGTCTCCCACCTTGGGACCCACAGCCTTCCGCCCCGCTCCACCATCTGGCCCCCAGCCCCGCAATGTAGCTCAAGTGCAGAAGACCTTTAGAAACATCTGCTTCTTGGACCTGAATCTTCATAATTCATGGGCTTCCTTGTTGTACTAAGATTCCCGAAAGAATACCTCCCCTGGACCTTCCAAGTTATGTGTGCAAGTGAGGACAGAATTCCCTCCAATTGCAGGAAAAAGGCGTATGCTCTTTTAGTCACCGACGGCTTCTGTAATTCTTTGCCGTGTCAAATGTAGATGAGCGCTTGCTCAGACGAGCGCAAGCTCGAGAGCGAGCAGCTCAGTGGAGCATAGACACCCTCGTGTGCTGTCTGGTGAGTGAGAGATTGGAGTCGACGACCTGAGGGCCTCGTGCCTTTGGTGACAGACTCAGAAGAGGACAGCATTGGGTTGCCTTCAGAATGTTCAGCATCAACCAGAGAAAATCGTTCTGCACACCTGTCTCTTTTTTCCTGTAGGAGCTGGAGGGATCTTATGCAAAACTCCAGCATGACATGAGTGATGGGAAGGTGGAGAATTTTTAATTTCCCAACCAAGGAACAAAGTGGTCATCAAGCACGTGTTGACAGTTTCTGAGCGTCCAAAGACAAGACAGCTGGGGCACCCACATCACATGCAGTCGCCTCCCAAACCTACGGGGCTGCATGAGGGTCTGACCCTGCCTTACCTGGGGGTCCTGGGAATCCTTCACGACCTGGGTCTCCAGGGAAACCCCTGAGCCCTGGTGCTCCGTCAGCTCCCGAGAGTCCTGGTATCCCTTGGAGGCCCTTGGCACCTAAACAACCCAAAGAAACCACGACACCCATCAGAGCCCCATGAGCAAACCCCAGCAGCAAATGTATGGGAGATGGTCAGGTTCAGCAGCGACCTCACACGGTCCTCGTGAGCCTGGGAAACAACAAGGCGGGGGGATGTCACCTGAAAGGGTGCTTTCGATGGCTGGCCATGCCCATGGCAAACCCCACTGACCCCGCAGCTGTGTCCGTTTATGCCCTCCCCAGAGGGCACTGGTAGAAGCCTTCCCTCCAGACTTGGCTGAATCCTTTACCCAGAGCCAGTCCTCCCAGATCTGAGAAATGTTGACTTGTCGTACTTGGAATGGATGCTTTAGACGGAACAGCAGAGGAAACCTCAGACCAGCTAAATGAACGAATCCTGTACTTTTGGATGTCTTTGATCTGACCCTTTTCCTGGGAAGCAAACTCGAGATATTTTTTACGCATGTCTCTGTGTCTGTCTGGTCTGAGGCTCAGAGATTCCCTTCATCTGAGGAACAGAATAAAAGGGCTTTGCGTAGAGGACGTCCTACACGGGGATAAGGTTCGACAGACAGAATAAAGCAAAAGACGCATTTCTCAAGTTGTTTGAAGTGAAGATGCATTTGGTGAGCTCAACTCATCAGTCAGTCCCTGAAAGGTGATCATAGTCAGGCCTATGGGCGGGTGCACCCAAAAAGAAGACAGGACACAGAACCCCGACATGCTGCCTCTGAGCTCTCCTGCGGCCTTGGGGTCACGGGCCAGGGCCCTTCTGGGGGATCTGTGTGTGCGGGAAACACCACACACCATTTTCTGCATTTTCTGCAAGCCCCCAGTCACGTTCTGGATGGAGTATCAGTCTGCACCAGAGATGTGGAATCTATGAGCTCGTGAAGCTTCATGTTGTCAAAACATGATCAAAACCCTCCTCACACGCAGCTCATGTGTATTTTGGGCCCTGCTTCCACCCAGTTGCTGCTGAAAACCGTCCTTCCACAGGCTGCTACCCCTGGGGCCCGCCGTTGGTGGCTGGGTCGGCGTCTGTGGACGGACAGACGTTCAGAGCTAGAGCGGGAGAAGGTCACAGTGCCGTGTGGATAATGCAATGAGGGAGATGCATGCTGGGTCCTCAGAAGGCAGCCCGGGGACGTTTCAGTGCAAATAACACTTGTGCCTTTCGCCCTGCTGGTCCCAGACCCCGGGCACTGTGAGCTTGGGAGAAGCCCTTGAGCTCGGGGATGTGTACCATAAAGCCACGGACTTTTCCAGTCTTGGGGTTGTCTCTCACTAGCTCGGCACTTCACAGTTTATATAGGACCTCCCCCACAGTGTATCACGTGCAGTGTTAAGGTTGTCATTTGCAAAGCGGGAGGAGTCCAGAACACCTGTATTATTCCTCTTGTAGAGCCAAGAAGACTAAGACCCACAAGGGATGAGAGGTGCCCGAGGCCCCCCCGCTAATTAGCGGAAGAGCCGCGTGCCCCATGCTCTCAGCGCCGAGTCAGTGATCGGAGTGATCGGGGCGCTTTCCCTTGCCCTGCGGCAGCCAGAGGAGGAGCTCCCGGGGTCTGAGGACTCGTCTGTCCCGGGCTGACAGACACAAGCATCTGGGGGTCCGCCAGGGGCGAGGCTGCCCAGACCCCAGCTCTTATCTGAAAAGCCATGCCGCGACTGGGCACGTGGACACTGGGCTCTGCCACCTGGAACCTTACTCGATTCACGGGGATGCTGTGGTTGGGCGACCCTACATGAGTGACCACGGTCTGTGACGTCTGGGAGGGAGGAGGGCGGGGCAGCAAGAAGAGGAGCCAAGAGGGACAGGGACAGCGAAGACACAGAGGAGGGGGGAGACGCCTCCCGCTTACCTGTGGGGCCTGGGGGTCCTGGCAGGCCTGGCGATCCCTTGGGCCCTCCGACACAATCTGGAGGAGAGGAAAAGAGAGGAGCTGGGGCGTCTCTCACGCTGACTCTCCCCGCTTCACGAGTTGCCATAGGCGGAAGCGGCTGCCATGAAAAGCGGCCACTGTTTTATGATCAGAGTCATTTAATGATTTAATTAATCTTGATTCCAGTGTAAATAAAGGTCTAGTTTCTTTGTGTAACGAATCAGAATTTTAGGATAAGGGCCAGAGAGATCAGTGCAGTGAAACGGGCCGGGCACCGGGCTGGCGATGCGGTCACCTGCACCGAGGGCCGTCGTCTGGCACCGCTAAGCTACTCTGGGTCCATCCCAGTCTGCCACTGGGACTGCCTGTCTTCCTCTGATGTTCCCCACTTGATGGAGGTGGCCAGTGATTGCTAAAGGGACTCTTTGACTTCTCCTTTGGACTCTGAATCCTTCCAGAATTAGCCACGGCGCTGAGCGGCTGTGAGCCGTGAGAAATGAAACGGGCTGTGGCCACTTCCGGTTGGGGTGGGGGGTGTTGTGTCGTCCGGCCTCCTGTGCGGCGCTAGGGGTCCCGGGCTGCACACCGGCCAGCCCAGGTCATCAGGATAAAGGAAGCGGAGGTCTCCGGGGTCACGGGCTCTGGCCTGCAGTCTCACGTTCAGGGCCCTCCCAGCAGCTCTCTGAAGGCACCGCAGTGCCCGCCCTGCACCCTCACCCCGAGTGCCTGATCTGTGCCCACACGTCCGCCCCGACCTCGTGCAGGGACCCACGGACCCTGACGTCACTTCTGCAACCCGACCTCGATCCTGAGAGTCACACCCAAACTTTCAGCGGCCGCTCGCGACCTGCTGCATGCTCATGTTCTTGGAGAACCTATACTCCACACAAACCTCTTCAAAATCCTGACCGAGGCTGGCGAAGTTTCCTTCATACCCTGCACTCATCCTGGCTTCCCACTGGGGTTCCTCAGTGCACCTTCAATGCTGGGCGGCTCAGCCTCCGATGGAGTCTCTCCTGTCCACCTCGCCACCTCTGGGCCTCGGCTAGGGGTCACCACATGTCCCCTTCCATCAGCCCTGGTTCTTTCTAGCATTATCCATCGCTTGGCCCCATTCTCTTCTGACAGGTATCAGACCCCTCCTCGTACAGTCCACACACACACGGATGAATACATGCATAGATTTCAGTGTGACCACACTTATCTGCTGAGTTCTTACCAATACTGTAGCTTGATGCTTCATATTGGTGGGAAAACCAGGTAACCCTACGCTGCATTACGCTTGCCTTGCCTTTGGTGACAAGAGGACGCGAGGGTGTGCCCCTCCAAGCCTTGCACCATCTGCATTTCTTACTGCACCTGCAGGCTCTCCGGCGGAGGTCACAGCAATTGCTGGTGAGTCACACACTTCATAAACCAAAAGCTCTGAAGTGTCCTAAAGCGTCCTGGTCTTCACTACAGTACCTGGCTGCACGGCCTCCTGTCCGTCACCTCCGATGGGCCTTTTCACACCTGTGTCACAGTCTGGGAACAAGACAAATGCAGGAGTGAGGCGGCTGAGACTTAGGGACCTCCCCAGGGGTGCGTGCTGCGGGGAGGCCGGGCTGGCGGGGAATCCAAGCCCCATTTCTGAGCTTCTGTGCAGAGCCCCCATGACCCCAGCACCCGAGGGAGAGGATCCAAGTGTGACCAGAGTCTGATGGGCCTGGAAAGCCCCGCGGTCAGGGTCACTTGAACATGCCAAGAACTGATGGTGCAACATGCATCCTCACAGGGCCCCTGGGGGAATTTACACATTGCCAAAGAAGGACAGTGGGTGTTGGGGCCAGTGTCCCGTGACTGAAAGATGAAGAGAGGCTTCCTCCATACCTATTTGTGCGGGAGTGCCTGGGGGGCCGGGGGGACCGGGAAAGCCTGGTGGTCCAGGTAATCCGGCATCTCCGGGGAAACCACGCTCGCCTTTGGGGCCGGGCAGGCCCAGTCCCGGGGAGCCTCTTTCTCCTGGAACGCCCTTAGTGCCAGGTACTCCTGGGTAACCTGAGTCCCCTGGGGGGCCTTTGATGCCATCACCCTGTATGAAAATTCAGTTTATCTCTTAAAATCCACGTAAACCTCAAAGGCAGCCATATCCCACTTCTCCTTCCCGTTCCCCCGAGCTGGTGTGATGGACGCGGAGCAGGATGGCGGACATTAGCAGCACCTGCCGTCACGGTCTGACCAAGCACGAAATCAAGGCAGGTTCTGTATCAGTCTGAGTGTTTACTGTCCTCTCCCCAAGCCTCTGGCGTCCCCCAGCTGGGACCTTCGTTCACAGAAGCTTCTGATGGGAGCAGTTCAGCACAGGCTCGGATTAATGCCGGAGGAACACCGTTCCTACTGCTACATGGGGTATTGGGACGTATCCCCCATTCACAGGGGCGATCCATCTTGAGAGGGAAGACAGTCTTTGATTTGGACCAGAAAGAGCAGCTCACTGGAGCAAGGAGACAAGACCAGATCGAAGAAGCGGGGGCTCCCCGTGGGTCAAAGTGCCCAGCAGGTACAGAAGGAGAGGGGCGGTGGAGCGATAAAAGGGGGCCGTGGGCGCGGGGTTAGGGGACTGAGGTCAGCGGGGGCAGACACGCGGCCGGCTCCGTGCTGAGCGGATCTGAATGGGCCAGTGTCACAGGGCGGCCAAGTCCCAGCCCGTCCGCCCGAGAGCTGCGCGTGAGGCTGGGACGCGCCAGGGGCAGGTGGCAGCCCGTCGGCGCTCCTGAGCGTCCCACCTCTCTGCCCTCCCGCGGCTCCCGGCCCCGCGGAGACCCCAGGACCGCAGACGGACCCGCCGTCGGTGCGCACGAGCCTCGGGGGAGGCCGGCACACGCTGGGCGTGGGCACGCAGCAGCCGGCTGGTATGGTTGTGCCACACCCACCCTTTCCGAAAATGGTTCTCAGGGTTGTAACTAGAAAAACGACGCCAGGTTACGAACAGCCCAGGTGTTTTCCAAGAGCCCAGGAGAAGTGCTCCGAAGACCAAACAGTGCTGTGGTGGGAACGACGCGGGTGGAGTGAGCGGGCCTGGCCTGGGCGTGAGGCCAACGAGCTGGCGCGGGGAACCGCGGTGGGAGGCTCTGACAAGGACGTGCTGTGGGTGGAACCGCGTCCCCCCGGGATGCTGGAGTCCCGACCCCGGCCCGAGAACGTGGCTGCTTTGGAAACGGGGTCCGTGGCGGCCGTCAGGGTAAGGGGAGGCTGGTGTCCCACAGACGGGGAGATTCGCGCACAGAGACAGCGCGCACGCAGGGACGACGATGTGAAGACACAGGCGGAGGACAGCCGTCTACAAGGCAAGGGACACCCGAGGCCCCCGGGCCTGGCGGAGAGCCTGCAGCGGGTTCCGCCCGGGGCCTCGTTCCAGACTCCCGTCTGTGCTCCACCGGGACGCATCTCTGCTTACTCTCACCATCCCCTGTGCCCTCTGGGCTTGGCTTCCAACCCACCTCCCTGTTTCCTCAGGGCAGGACTGCTGCTCGTGGCAACAGTCCGGGCTGCGCGGCATTCAGCACAGCGTCAGCGCCGCGGGCGTCCGAGGGGCGCAGACCCAGACCCATCAGGACCAGGGCGGTGCAGCCCCCCCCTCGCTCGACTCACCGGAGCTCCCGGGAGGCCTGGGAAGCCATCCAGTCCGTCGCGGCCCGGGACACCGTCGTCACCTTTCAGCCCCGGCACACCTGGGACCCCTGGCTGTCCCCTCTCACCTGGGAAAGGATTTGCGGTGTGAGGGCCACTCAGGCAGGAGCAGCTGCTGGAGGACTGTGGGTCCAGGAACTGCCGGGCCCTGAACACTGACCTTTGGTGGTGACCGCTCTGGAATCCCCCTTCACCCCTTTGGGCCCGGGAGGTCCAACGTTGCCAGGGGTGCCCTGTGGGAACAAACACACAACGCCTTCCTCCTTCATTCTGTTAAGGGCCCCTGGGAAGGTGAGGAGTTTCACGGCGTACAGCCTGGGAGCCCCCACCCACCATCAAGCACAGCACTGCCCCAAACAACTTTCTGCCTTGCGAGGACGCTCCGTCCCTGGCCGTCCACTTTGGTAGCCACCAACCACAAACGGCCACTGAGCACTTGAAGGGGGCCAGTGGGACTGACTTCTAAATTTCAGATCATCATTAAAACATAATGAAGTAGCCCTATGTGGCTGTATAGTGAAAACCAGAAGCTCGCCGCTCCCGGTGTGGTCTGCGGACCAGCAGCATCGGCCTCTCCCGGAGGCTTGTCAGAAACGAAGAGCCTCAGGCCCTACCCGGCACCGAACCAGAATCTGTACTTCAACCAACTCCCAGGGATTCACACGCTCGTGAACTTTTGAGAGTTTGAGAAGCAAAACAAACACAAGGTTGCTAACTCTTAACTACGTTATTTAGAATCTGAGCAGGTACTAAGCCTCCAAGTACAAAGGATGGAAATTTGTGCTCCTTCAATGTTGAGAGCAACAGTGTCCTTTGTGGACAGCTTGTCTTCCAGACTGAAATTAAGGCTGGAAAAAAAAAATCATCCTTTAGAGACAAGCTGAGTACAGGGACACTCACATTGTAGGCTGTGAAATCTAGCGTAGGTCTTTCAGTGGGCAGAAATGAGAAGGTCAGCGGTCAGGATGTTAGAATGTGTCATGTGCTGGTTTTCGGCAAATCGTGGTTGTTATTTGCAAGAACGTGGGAACTTTTAATGTTGGTCTAATGAAATGGAATGTCCTGAAAAATTCCACAGATACTTGACTTATTGATTTAGTTCTCTGCAGAAAAGGGCAACATTCTTTCCATGTCCAGGAGTGCGTTGCACACAGACGGTGCTCAGTACGTACGCTGGGCAAACAGATGGACGGGTGAGCTCACTTACTGACTGACTCCTGACTTCAAACACGCTCTCCCAGACTCTGCCGGTACAAACATTAAAAAACAAAACACAAACAAAAAAAATCCCATCCCAGGTATTCCTGTTGCTGCGGGGTTGCCAGACCCACAAACATGTACTTAAATGCAAGACAACAAACAAAATGCCACAGGTCTTTGAACAAAAACGCCGTGGGCGGGTGCGTCATACAGTTGGGGGGAAGATTTTAGACATCCCAGGTGCACAAAATGGGGTCCATTTGGCTTCTAGGAAATATTTGATCATCTTATAAACAACCGAAGATTCCACCAGTTTTGCCCCTCGTAAGTTTGCAACTCTCACTACGTACGCATCTGCATCTACAAGCTAAGACAGCCAGGACTTGGAGACGGTATCATTTTTAAACCAGGATAAAACATAGTGCCTACTATTTTTAGTTGGATAAAACCTCGCAGGCATGGAGCGGAGGGTGCTTTGGATCTCATTTCGCCTGCAAAGCTCCCGTGCCACGAAGCCGTTAGGAGTGACCACCTTCCGTGTCAGCAGCTCCATGGGGCTGCTCCTCCCCAGCACCAGGTCACGGAGCCAGATTGCTCTGTCCTTGGCCTGGTGTCCTGAGCAATTTTTCCTCTATTGCTAAGCACAACGATAGACCTTTCACTTTCTAAATCTCTTGCAGCTCTCTTTTTAAGTAAAATAAACAAATAAATAACAAAGCGTATTTTCTTTGCCTTCATCTAAAATTGGCTTTGAAATCATTGGTTAAAACCTCTTGCCAGAGAAAGAGCTACAGATGCTCTTTTCATAGACGTGAACTAAAGTCGGCTTAGTTGATACACATGGGGAGTCCACGGCCAGGGAAGTTTCATACATTCCTAGAAATTCATGGTTTACTTGGAGGTCTCACTTCTTATCCCGTTAAGGGTGACTTCATAAAACGCTTAATCGTTTCTGTACTAAATTTCAAAAGGTGAATGTTCAGTAAGATGTTTTACATTCAAGATGCTAGGTGTTTTATTGTTGTTGGTGTTTTTTTTTTTTTTTTTGAGATCTAATTCATACACCATAAAATTCACCATTTTGAAGCATACAATTTGGGTTTTTTTGGTATTTTCACAAGATTGTGTAACCATCACTAATCTTTAATTGCAGAACAATTTCATCCCCGCCCCGAGAAGACCTCACAGCCATGACACACTCACTGCCCATCCCCCCTGCCCCGCCCCCGGCCACCCCTGGAGACCCCGATCTGCCTTCTAGCTCTAGATCTGCCCGTCCTGGACACTTCCTGTGAATGGCACCATATGACATCTGTTCTTTTTGGGACAGTCTTCTCCCACTCAGCATGTTTCTGAGGCTCGTCCACACTGTAACAGGTGCCCGAGCTCCTGTCCTCTCGAGGGCTGAAGGATAGTCCCCTGTGTGGGGACGCTGCCTTTTGCTTATCCGTTCATCAACTGATGGACGTTTAAGTTGTTTCTACTTTTCGGCTTTTATCAGCCATAAGTTTGAACATCTGTGCACAAGTTTCTATGTGGACACGTGTTTTGGATTCTCTGAGGTTCCCAGCGGGGTGGGGGGTGGGCCTTGCGGGGCATACGGCAGCTCTACCTGACTTTCTGGGGAAACCTCAAACCATTTTCCACAGTGGCTGTGCCGTTCTCAATTTCCTTCTGGAGCGCCGGGCCCGTGAGTGTTGCTGGTCTAAATCTATGTTCATCTAATAAACCAAAGCAGTCAAGGATGTCCTATGAGCTTCGATAGAACTGGTGCCTCACCTTGAACCCGGGGAACCCAGGGATGCCGTGCTGGCCGGGGTCTCCTTGGCTCCCTTTCTTCCCTGGCTCTCCACTGACGCCGGGAAAGCCCTTGGGGCCTGGCAGCCCCGGGAGCCCCCCGATGAACTGATCACTCTCTGCGCACTTACAGTCCCCAGCGTCACCTGCAGCGTGAGGCAGAGGGAAAGACTCGTTAGACACTTCCTGGCTGTGCAGGGGACAGAAGTCCAGGGCGGTGGGGGCTGGCCCGACGAGGAGGCACTCCGGGACCTCGTCTGCTCCGTGCTCCGTGGGGAATGCTTCCGAGATGAGGAGCAGGAGTTACTCCCCGGGATGCGGAATCCTGCCACGTTCCCCCAAGATGCTAAACAACATGCCGTTTACCGAGGTGTGTGTGGAGCTGAGGAACGGGGGCCTCCCAGGTCAGGGGCTGGGGGGAGACAGGGTTCCAGGGGCTGGGGAAAAGGGGGAGCCATGGCCCAAGGCCAAGACCCTGGGTGGGAGGCAGGAAATACTCGACCTCCCTTCTCTGTCTTGCTGTGGCAGGGCCCTGGGAGACCACTGCTGGTGGCATGGAAGGTGACAGGAGGTGGCTCACGGGGACGAGCGGTATACAGCGGTGTCTGAATCCTGCGGTTGGCCCCGTCCGTCACGGGGCACCCACACACCCCACGTGTGCCACAAAGGTCAGGGTGCACTGCTTAGGGCCACCGGGGCTGGCCCTTCCCCAGAAAGGCAGCGTCCCCTGGGTGCAGCGTATTTCTTTACTAGAAACTCCCTATTCCTGCTCGTTCGACTGCACCTCGCCCACCAACTGGGGGCGAGATGCTGGGGACCCTGCTCGGTCCTGTCCCCGCCGGTGACTAATCCCTAACTCAGGGAGACATGAGCTGTGACGACCGCTCTCTGGAACTCTGCGGGGCTCGTGATGCTGCCTTTGAGCTGAGCGCTTAGAAGAATCATCTGCTTCAGCCCAAGAAGTCACTGCTCCTCTTTTCTGTCCCTCCTGGGCTCTGCACCCCCCAAAGGTTCAGTGATGAAGGGGGAGACAGAGACGGGAGAAAGGAGGGCCAGCACTGGGCTGGGTGCTCAGACAGCGCGGTGGGTGCCACGCACCTCAGCCCCGGGGTAACACCACGGGACAATGGAGTGGCTTCCTGCCCTGCCTCCAGCATTCCCGATGACGTTCCTTACCTTTCCATCCTTTGTGTCCGCGAGCCCCAGGGAAGCCAGAAGGCCCAGGGTAGCCCACGTTCCCTTCTGCTCCTTTAAGGCCGAAAAGGAAACCTAAGGAGAAAACCCACAGGGATGTGAGTGCTGCACGGAGACCCCGCTCTCCCCAAACTCAGGGTTGGAAGGGTCACTGCCCGGGTCTCCCAACAGCGGATGCAGCTCCATTCCGGGACACCCCTTTGTGGCCGCAGCCCCCCAGGGATGGAGGGAGAAGCAAGAGCTTATGAGTTTAGTTTTCCTGTTGAAGGCTAGAGATAAAAACCTTTGCTTTTAAGAAACACGGAGTCCAAAGAAAGGTTTTCACATTTCAGCCATGTATTTTATTCTATTTTAAAGAAAATTTTTTTTTTTTTTAGTTTCTTAGAGTTTTATTTTTACTAACCGTACTTTCTTATTTTTGGTCTTCCATATAGTTTGAAACTCTGAATACTAAACACATTCTTTTATAACAATCAAAAAAAGCGATTTTCATGTCCAGAAAAAATCTATGGGCATTTATAGATTGAAGGAACAATTGACATCTTCATGATATTTCTGTGTAATCAGCCACATATTTTATTTACGTTAAGACCAACACAACCTTGGGTTCCCCAAAAGACAAAAAACCAAAACAAACCAAGATATGAAAATGACCTCGGTTCCCTATTGCTCTGCCCTTGGGCAGGTGCACATGCGGGTCTGTGAGGTTAAGGCAGACGACTTGGGACCATCCGACTCCAGCACCCCACCTCCCCTTTCCCGACCCTCACCCCCAGTGACTAGGATCAGGGCCGCTCAGAAGCCCTGCCTCGTCTCCAGGCTCCCATAATTCTGAGCAGGGATACGGGGAAGCGTAAGAAATAGGCTCTCAGGACTACAACTCTCTCCGCGTCTTCTCGACGGCAGCGCCACCTCGTGGTGGGGACGAGGCATCACGCTCCCGGGAACCGGCACTGATGGGTAAGGATGGGAATGTCCCCCAGAGCCTGTCCTCGCTGCCAAACCCTGCGGTGCTCAGAGCCCCAGATCCAGAAACCCCCAACGCACTGAAGTACCTGCTGCCATACCCACCTCCTGGTACCTGGCGGGCAGAGAGAAAGAGGCCACCAAGGAAGCCGGGAGGAGAGGACACGCCGATTTTAAGGGCATCTGCTCTCTGCTTGGAAAAGCGACGCCAGACCTGGAGGTCAGAGCGCTCCTAAGTAACTACATTTATGGCAAGGCGGCAGCGACTCCTGTCCCGTGCGTTCGGTTTCACCACACATTTAAGACGGTGTCTGTCATTCACACACTGGTGTGTCCAGCTTCGGTCTCTGCTAGCCCAGCCATGTGCCAGGAGCCGCGCAACCCGGAGGGAGGACTGCAGACCCTCGCGGTGCTCGTGGTTCGGATGTGGGACGTGCAGACACACACTGGTAAACAGACCAACACACAACGTCCAAGGATGGCCAGGCCTGTGCGCACGGGGGCTTCCAGAGAGTAACAGAGAAAGCCCATTTCAAGTAGGGGGACAGGAAAGCCCTTTCTAGGACCGAAGCCTCGGACCTGCAGAGGAAGAGAGAGCGGCTGAGCATGGGCACCAGCAGGGGTGTGTCCGCGAGCCCCTGAAGCAGGGGGGAAGCCAGGAATTGGAGGGCAGGTGGAGGGGCCATGCCAGGGGTGTGGATTTTATCCCAAGGGCAACAGGCAGCCATCAAAGAGGTTTTATTTTAAGTAGGCTCCACGCGGGGCTCCACGTGGGGCTTGAACTCCCAACCCTGAGATCATGACCCGAGCTGCAATCAAGAGTCGGACATTTAACCAGCTGAGGCACCCAGGCCCCTAAAGGGTCTTGAGGAGGGAAGTCACACCAATGTACAGGTTAAAGATCTACGTGCCCCCTGTGCAGAGACTTGAGCGGAGAGAGAAAGAGGAGAGGCTGGTCACCCAGCAGACCCACACCACACACCGTGGTGGCTTCACGGTGGTTGAGTGAAGAGCAGCGGGCAGAGTCAAGAGGCAGAGGGGTCCAGGGTGCGGGCGAGCGAGGTGTCAGCGCGACAGACACCCAGGGTTGTGGCCTGAGGTCCCGGGGCTGTGGGGAGGGGTAGGGCCCAGCACAGGGCAGGGCAGGTCGGGGACCTGGGTGGCAGGAGACCCAGAGTTCAGTTGGACGCACAAGGATAGAGATGTCTGCGAGCCAAGCAGGGTGGCCACGGGACGGGCCGACAGTCTGAGCGAGTCTGGGGCTCAGTGCAGACCTGGGCCGGAGACACGGGGAGAGCCGGGGAGAGCTTGAGCTTAAATTCATGGAAGCCGCGGACTCCAGCCAGGTGGAGGGTGCAGACACAAGGGAGGGCCAACAAAGGCACCTCCAGGAGAATGGCCAGCGAGCTAAGAGGGGAAGGACAGAGGGGCGTCGTGGAAGGCCAGCGTGGAAGGAGGTGGCCGGCTGCATCCTGGGCCTGTGGAGCGGGACGGTGCCCCCGGGATGTGCCCCCGGGTCCCTGGCGACCAGGTCAAGGGCATTTAGGCCTCGGAGGACTTTGTGGGCTTTATTTTATGCCTCCAGGTTCTCCCGATGTTGTGAGAAGTGCAGCAGACAGGTAAGTATTCAATCATGGATATTCCAGGGATGTCGGATTTTAAGTTTGACACAAAGACAGTCACTCTTGGCGAACCCAGTGGCCATCCTGAGGTGCATCCCCTTTGCTATGTGCTTTCTTTATCTAATGAACTAATTTCACACAAGTCCTACAGAATAGCAGCACACCTCTCAGATGTTTTCAATATGGTTTTCTTGACGAGGCCAAGGGCCAAGGGCCAAGGGCTGTAACAAAGCTGGCAGTATTCTGAATTGTTCTAGAAAACACTGGAACTGCCCCGACACTTGATTCAGTGAACTCAGCTAGAACCAAGAGCAAGCAAAATATTTAGCTCAGAAAGAAAACTGACTTCATGGTTTGGTTCTGTGGGAACCGCAAAAAGCGAAAAATTCTGGTTTTCATTAGTAGCAACACATAAAACAGGATGGAGTGCAGTTAACAAGAAAGGAATCCAAGAATTTCATTCCAGGGGAAAAGCTGAAGAACTGTGTGGGAATCAAGGTCACTGGTATTAAATTCTGACTATGCACAAAAATGTTTTAAAAGGCCATTATGGTTGGCTACTTTTTGTACAAGAGACTGCTTTTTTAAAAAAAAGTGATTTGGAAACAATGTGTCTCACGGAGTAAGAGAAATATTTCAAGGAGAACTTAAGTTGTATGCTTTTCATATCTTAGGTTGATAAAATTTATTGGATACTATTCCATGCATTTACAAATAAAATATGCAAAAGAAACTAATTTGTTTGCAGATAACTTATATTAGTAAATCACAGACTTACTATAAGCAAGATTTGTAAAAAGCAAGATGGTGTTTGTATCTTTAGGAAAACGGAATTTAGTTACTGGAATAATGGCAAGGTCAGCCTTCAATCACAGTCCCTTAAAGAGGCAAATTTTTATGCTTTTAAAAACTTTTAACACATCACTTTCTGTTGCCAAAAAGGAAAACTTAACAGATAACATTTACTCAGGAAACATAATGCTCACAGAAACTTGGCCATTATCACTGACGTCACAGTAATAAATAGTACTTCCGGGATAAAAATACATTAAAGATAACACTGCTCAAACTCTTCGGCAAATTCCAGGGAATTATCTACACCTAAAAATTTTCAAAAGAATGTGAGAATCTGGCTTTGCCAGTTGAAGGAAAATTGGAAGAGTAGAAGCATGCTAACTTAGACATTCACTGTAGAAGACAAAATGGGATCAGAGCAGGGACTGCTGATTGCTTAATGGAAGACGTACGTGCGCAGATGCTCCTAGGAGCCCAAGCATCTTCCCTCTAGAGATGGCAAGAGGAGCAGACGTCCCAGAACAACCAAAGCACAGATCTGAGCCCGACTTGGAACTGAGATCAAACACTATCTGTCAGCAACATGATGCTCTCCCTGCCTGAAGAGAGGAAGCTCTAAGAGATCATGGGGGAGGGGGCAGGATACCAGGGAATTTAAAGTCAAGTATTTCGGAAAGAGGCTGATAAACTGTGGACCATATCACAGAGAAAGACATTGTGACCTCACGTTTTCTTCCAAAGCCTCGCTTATCCAAACTCTTGAGGGGATGAGATGTTCCTGTTAGGAGATTTTACAACGTCTAAAACCACCCTTTAAACCTGGAAGCCGAAGAGATAACCATTTTTGATGCAAGCTGAAAGACAGACTCACGGTTCCCTGCCTCCTCGGAGCATTCTCCACTAAAAGAGGAGCCATGGAAACACAGGAACCTGGAAAGCCACTCTGCACGAGGATCCGATGCCGCCCCGGGCAGCACGGGCCGCAGGAGCTCATGCCTGTCTGGTTTATAGACACTCCTAGTCCTGCCTCTCGGCCTTGGCCACGTCTCGTTCGAGGAACGCCGCCCCCTCGTCTGTCGACTACTGTCGGGGATAGGTTTGCCCTGCATGGGCTGAGAAGGCAGATGACCAAGTCTGCCTAAGATCACTAAGACAGAGGAGAGAGGCTACAAGTCAAGGCAGGAGGCCTCCACCCTGGAAGAAGGTGACGGAACGTATCACAGAGATGCCCGGCAGCTTTCAGCTTGCACCTGCTTCCAGACTGCGCCGCTCAGATGTTCCACCGCAGGGCTGACCTCACCGGAGCCACAGTCGGCCAAACCCTACTGGGTAACGTCCACGGGCCTGCTGGTACTCAGCGGCTTTTCCGTTTGCACCCCAGAGCACCTGCCACACCCCAGTGCAATGCCTACTGTGTTGGTTCATGGAATTATTTAGCAGAGAATCTCTGCACACCTCTGGCAGGGGCCAGGCTGCTCTGTCCCAACCCGCGTTTCCTTCCCCTTACCATCTGGTCCCGGTGGTCCGGCAGGCCCTGGGGGTCCTGGGAGTCCTGGCCTTCCATCGGTGCCCGGTGGGCCGGGGTACAGCGCAGGGATGCCTGGGTCTCCTATGAAGCCTTTGGGGCCCATTTCACCCGGTAAGCCTCTCCTCCCATCTGAAAATGCAACAGTGACCGCCAGCAGCATGAGACTTGGGATACAGAACATCTGGTTTGGCATTCCCGTCCCCCGGGGGCCACCAGGACTGGCGGATCTACAGTCCAGTCAGTGACTTAAGGGTGGATGCTGTTGGTAGATTTCATCACCTTATTTCCCCCTCAAAAAAGCCCCAAATGATGGTGTGAGTTGTAACCCTGGCCGGACAGCTGCCCATGCTCGCCCGGCCAGCCTGCAGCATCACGCCAGTCGCTGTCAGCGGCATGTCCAGGCCCCGTGGGGGACGCCGTCGCAGGGGGACCGCTCCCCAGACGGCCTGTGACGCACGCGCTCGGGCCGCTTCGAGCCGCTGAGCCTCGTCTGTGGGAGCCCAGCGGCAGAGCCGAGCGGTCAGGAAGGGGCCGGGGCTCTGCGGGAACACCCGGGTGGGGGCACACGTTTGATACCACGGAGTCTATTACCTTCATCTCTGACGGACGTGCCGGGGAGGCCGGGTGGGCCCGGGTCTCCTGGTGCACCTCGGCTTCCGGGCTCCCCGTGGGTCCCTGGGAATCCTGGGTCACCTCTGGCACCTGCAACCGAGACAGGCCCCCCACTTAGAACAGGACTGCCTGCGTCTGAACCCGGTTCCTCCACTCTTTACGCCCGTGATCTAGAGTTCTGTGCCTCAATTTCTCCACCAGCAAAACAGGGCTACCATCAGTCCCCATCTCAGGGGGTGGTTAGGAAAAGTAAATCAATCAACAGGAGTGAGGAGAGTGACTGAGACCCCTGCCCGCGCCCCGTGAGCACTGCATAAATGCTAGCCATCAGGAATGAGTCAGAGGAGACAAAATAAATGCAGACCACAGACCCTCTCATTTGTTTGGGAGAAGAGCAAGATTCATTGTTTTAGTTCACTTGCAATCATTAAGAAAAAAAAATACAAGTCTCCTCCAGCCTTCTGGGTCTCGACAAGCTCCTGCAAGGCTACTCTGTGAAGATATGTTTATTTTCTTCTCTTCCCTGAGGGAACCTGCTCATTAGTCAGCCTATGGTGCTCAGGAGCCCACGCCTGCCAACTCACCAATTTAAAACCATCGCCTTCCCAGTGTGGTTTCAGAAATATGAGGTGGTGAGAACAGGGAGTGGATGGATTCTGGGCTCTCGGTCAGGGACGTTTTTGAAAAATGGCCCACATTAATTAAAAAAATTATGTTCCTGAAGCCTCAAAAGGCAGTATTTCGATTTCACCATAATCATTAACAGTGAGTGGACCTCATGCTCCTTTTCCTGGGGTTTCTGGCTTGGCAGGCACGCCACAGTTGGACTCCACAGTCAGGAGGGCGCGTGCTAGCCGTCCAGGGAGGGCGATCTGAGGTGTTGAGCATGGATCCCAAATACGCTCATTTACCCGGATGTGTTAATTGGCAAGAACGCATGAAACACAGCTATCTTTGCGTTGGGCGTTCTTCTCTCGGGGGCTCGCCGGGCTCTGTCCTCAGCCCTGTGCTAGTCTATGTTCTCACCAGTATTGGACAAACACATGCAAAGGTGGTTGTTAAATGGACAGATGGTCCCCACCACCCAGGAGAGGGAGTGTTTGACCTCTGGACATATAAAGCAGGGAGTCAGCTCATCTGCTGGGTGCAGGAAGAAAATATTAGACCACCTTTATTTTAAAACACTCAGTCTTTAAAAATCCCTTTCTGGGGGCGCCTGGATGGCTCAGTCGTTAAGCGTCTGCCTTCGGCTCAGGTCATGATTCCAGGTCCTGGGATCGAGTCCCGCATCGGGCTCCCTGCTCGGCGGGAAGCCTGCTTCTCCCTCCCCCACTCCCCCTGCTTGTGTTCCCTCTCTTGCTGTGTCTCTCTCTGTCAAATAAATAAATAAATAAAATCTTTAAAAAAAAAATCCCTTTCTGAGGCGTCTGAGGTAGTACGTACAGTATTCAGTCCATTCAGGTAACCTACTATCTGCCTGGTACCCTTCCAGAAATTGGGGATGCTGCAGTGAACCACGATGGCGAAAATCGCTGCCCTCACGGAGCTCCATACAACACAGATAAATTATCCTTTATCAGGATATTCAGATTATTCAGACGGGTGCTGAAAACATTTTTTTTTTAACCTGGAAGGACTCATATTCAAAAAGGTTCTGAGGTCACTGCTCTTATCACAGAATTAGAATATTTTGGTGCGATCCTGCCAGTCTGGAAGGCTGAGTAAAATAATAACATGGGCATTAGCCACACCACACGCAAAGCCCTTCATGTACACTCAGGGGTCCACTGGGACAGTGGGAGCATCTTCTGGGCAGTTGGTCACATGCAAACACATGGGGATTCCTCGAAGGTTCAAAGGATGTGGCTGTTTACAGACTACAGATTATGGCCAATTTGGGGTTCAGACTGGCAAGCAGAGGGCAGAAGCATCTCGGTGCCCATGGGGCAGAAAGGAGTGAGGGTGGCTGGGGCTGTTGCCATGAAGCCCGAGGTCCAGGAGGACTGGGTTTCTTCAGTGATAGTACAGATAGCAAAGCAGAGTCTGCACAAGGTATGCAGAAACGAGGGAATCTCCCGGGGAAGGGGTCTCTGCTGGAGTGCCGGGGGCACTCTCTCTGGCAGAGGTGAAATGGGGGTCTCTCTGGGACACCACATTCAAGCAGTGAGGACACTTGTACATGAGACTCCTGTTCTCCAAAGGGTATGTTCTAAACATCTTTTTTGTTTTGTTTTGTTTTGCTTAGAAAACCTTTCTTGCAAGTTCACAACTGGGTCCGAAACAAGAGAATGCGTGTGTGATGCAGACATACGAACCTTTAATTAGGGAGGGGTAAGGGAAGTAAGCAGGTGCACCTGGGGGGCCGCGGTCACCCGCTTCTCCCTGGAGGAGAGAAGAGGAAAACAGAAGAATGTGAGACCCGCCTTGTGGACTTTTGGATGCTCTGCGTATTTGCAGGGACACCAGCCGGACACACCGAGAGGCAAGAAAGTGGGCAGATACTAATCTCACTTTGAAATCCTTGTCGAGGACCAGAGGCGGTCAGCTGGCTATTTTCTGTACTGTCGGATGACTCCATTATTGATCACGGTATCTGAGCACCCCCACAGGGGGGCAGGTGCGATACCACGATACACTGACCTAATACCATCTGGATGGTAAGACCTAAACTTTCTTGAGTCTCCCAGGGCCCCAAAGGCCTAACCACTGAATTGCCCTGTCCTCACCAGATAGGCCCCTCTCCCCAGGAGGAAAGTCTCCCCACCTGGCTGGATCCCCATCACTGGACCCAGCTGTGTCCCACCTAGTCCTCAACTGATGGAGTGTCACCTCCTTGCCAGCCCATGGAATTATTCACACAAGTTAATCATATTCTCCCTTGGGAACAGGGGGTATCCCACCCTCTTGTTACTACGAAGCCTGCTCCCACAGCCCCACTGGTTCGCTCTGCCCCAGGCTGTGACTTCCAAATGCCCCTGCGTGGCACGCAGCATCGTGAGGCCTTGATGCATGTGACTAATAAATCCGTGTCCACCGCATCTGTCCAGGGCTGGGTGTCGTGTGCTGGCTTATCGTGTATCACACAGGATGGAGGATGCCTCCTCCAACAGGGTGACTGGCAGGTGATCCGAATGCCAGCCAAAGGAAGACCGAGCTCACCTTGGGTCCTGGGGGCCCGTCGGGGCCTTGATAACCATCCAGTCCTCTGCTCCCCTGAAAGAAAGAGGCTCAGTGCTTATTCGTACCTCTAACAGGATTTAAAGAAGTGACACAATACCATTATTATGTCTAATAACACTCCCCATTCATTAAAATCACCTAGTACCCATTCTGCGCCCAATTTTCCCTGATTTGGGTCTCAAAAATGTGTTTTTTTTAAAAGTGGATTTGTCTAAATCAGGATCCAAAGTCCAAAGATGACACTTGGCTGACAGGTCTCTAAGTGTCATAATTCATCATAGTTTCCTCCTCTCTCTCGGTAACGTTTCCACCATTGTTGGAGACACCAGGCCGTTGAAGCTGCACGGCCCCGTGGTGGGAGCGGTCCATTTCTTGCTCGTGGCACCGTGTGGCGCTCCTCGGTCCCGCGTACTTCCTCTCGAGTGGCCACGAGATCTACGGGCTTCATTGGGCTCAGGTTCATGTTTTTTTTTTTTTTAAAGATTTTATTTATTTATTTGACAGAGAGAGAAACAGTGAGAGAAGGAACACAAGCAGGGGGAGTGGGAGAGGGAGAAGCAGGCTTCCCGCAGAGCAGGGAGCCCGATGCGGGGCTCGATTCCAGGACCCCGGGATCATGACCTGAGCCGAAGGCAGACGCTGAACGACTGAGCCACCCAGGCGCCCCTCAGGTTCACCTTCTGAGCAGGAATTGTTTACAGAGGCTGCTGCGTCCTTCCCACTGCGTCCTTCAGGAGGCCCGGAGGCCCCATGTCACTGACCTTATGATTGACCATCTAGTAAAACCTTCCCCCAAGGTGGGCTTTGAAAACTTTTAGTTAACGCCAAACAGAAGCATTAACGCTTCTTAATTTAGAATTTTTCTCTTCATTTAAAAAGGGCAAAGGACTGCTTTCTAATTCCCTTGAGTGTTTATTGAAGGAGAACGCTCACCCTCCTGAGCGCATCATGGATGGAGATACACCGTAAAGCTTTTTACCAAATCTAGAAATTCATTCCCTCTTGCTAAAGACTATGTGCCAGTGCCAGGTGCCACTCTGATTATTTCACGGGTTACTGTGAAACACCAGAGCACGTATGCTGGAAGTCCTGCTGTCTGGGATGAACACGGACGGCCGTAATGTCACTTTTCGTGGCAGGCCTTTGATGCGGACAGATTGGTTTCCTTTCACACTAGGTGGAGCTGCAGATTCAGAAGCGAAGGCAAACGTCTCTGACGCTAAATGGACCTCCTTTGAGGCCAGCTCTCAGATAGGCAAGGACTCCTGCAGGAGCTTGCCAGGGACAGGAGCGGGCAATGAGGTGCTCGGTCTGAGCTGCGCGTGCGCCCAGCAAAAACAATCCAGCCCAGACACGGCGCGGGACGCCCCAAACGTGCCTGTCGCCCTGTGGCCCGAGTGTCATCCACTGGGTGTGATGTCATCACCGAGCAGCACCCCCCCCCCCACACGACATGCTCACCCCCCGTGTCGAATGCGCCAAAACAGCACCAACACTTCTGAAGTTTGTCCGAGTGGTTTGGAATGAACCGGCTATTCCGGAAAACCAAGAGGAGAAAGGGCACAGTTGAAGCGCTCAGGGGTCCTCTTGCTGAGACTACTGGCAGATGTAATCCCAAAGCCAACACAACGATCTAGAAGTTTTGCTGTGAGTTCTCAGCAGCAGGGGAATTGACTGGGGGTGGGGGTGGGCCGAGTATTAGCCCACCGAGTATGACTCAGCAGAGTAAAGGGGAAAACTCGCACTCGTGGCTCATCTGAGACCCCTGGCAGCTAACGGGTTCTCTTTGTGTTTCTAGGTGCAGACGTGACAACAGGGCGGGGGAAGCAAGGGGTGCGTGGTCAAGGAGGAATTATCTGGGGACTGGATTAGTAACTGGACAGCCAGTCAGGAATAACAGCAACTTGTCCAGGAGGAGGGCGCCCAGCGGTCATGTCTGAGATGCCGCGCGGGCTGACAAGCAGGTGACTCGCCATTCGTGTGTGTCCCAGGCATTTCCTATTTGTACAGTCGAGTAAACTGTCTCCCCACAGAGACATCCTGCTCGCCCGGAAGTGTCCCCGTCATCCCCTGGAGGCTGTGGGCCGTCGGTCCTCCCATCTGGCCGCAGCAGGGAGAGGCCCCAGGTGGTGTCTGCCGAGCATCTTGTCTCACAGAAACAATGAGTTCCAGGGGGCCGCCGTGTGCAACTGCTCTTTAAAAGCCTATAACTCGTTAGTGTTGGGTGTAGAAAAAAATCATAACTGTCACTTCACTAGCACATGGCCAGCAATGAAAGTATTAGCAACAGCACTTCAGTTATGTTGGTGGGTGGAGACAGATTACTTACAGATGCTCACGTTTGCTTAGTCCTCTGTCCCTTCACTTGATTACTGAAATCCTGAACACTGGAACTTGGCTTTCTGGCCTTTGTTGGGGTACAGCCTGGACAGCTGTCCTCCAGGTACCCTGCCCTTGGGGATACCCCTACCAGTTCCTAATGTCATGAGAAATGGGTGTCATTAGGGAAACCCTGGTGTCAGCTCCCTGGCCTGAGTTTGGGATAAAAGGACAGAAACGGGAAGAAGACCAGCCAAGGCTGCAGGAAGGAATCAAGGCTGGTCCCATTGCGAGTGGTCAGAGCCCATGCGGAGGGCTCACAGGGCTGTGCCCAGAACCAGCAAGGTTGGAAACCAAGGCTGGGAGGCCAAGGCCATCTGCAGTCCCCAGATAGACAGAGGGAGCTCCCCGCGGGACATGGATGAGCCCCACATCCTCTGGTTCTCCTAAAGTCCCACCACCATCCTGCGATGGAGCCACGAGCAGGATTCAATGGAGTCCTGATTCAGAGGCTGAGTCGATTTTTAAAGTCTATTTCTAGATACCTACCAGGCCTGAATGAGGGACACGCGAGCCCATGGGCCCCGAGAGGCATGCACTGTAACGAGGACGGTGTGATGGTTGCTCATGGCAAGTAGTGGGAGGCCTGGCGAGGGGTCTTGTGCACACACGTTGCATCCTCGTCCTGCCGCTTCACAAGCTGCACAGAACTATGTGGACGTGGATGCGCTCGCATGGGGTCATCTCCAAGAACGGTGCCGAAAAAACCAGATGGCAGAGTGGTGGAGGTGCGCTATTCCCCATGCAATTACATGCAGGTGCAGATGCATGTCCTCTGGGGGCTCGCGGGCATCCGAAACAATGCCCACAGAGCTGGGAGAGTGCTGGCTTCCACAATGGGAAGGAGAATCACCAAAAACAGTAAATAGGAAACCTCATTACTCACTAAGAGAACTATTTCTACACGTACCCTCTCAGATGACCAAGCGCTCAGACAATCCTAAGTCTGATCCAGATTCAGAACACATTTCTCATCTAACAATTCCTTTTAAAAAACTGCCAAAAATCTGTCCACGGAACACAGAATGAAAATAACCAATCGGGTCATCATCGAAGATACAGTGTCAAAATGTGTGAGATCAACATATGAAAAATGCAGGTAGACACTCGGCCGCCACATCGGCAACTTTCCCAAGAGTGGTGCCCCGTGACGCAGGGGCCGCTGCCAAAGGACAGAACCAACACGCCAGTTTGCAAAGGTGAGCAAAAAGGTGAGTGGTCTGACTCGGGCATTGCGAATGATCTGGGAGGAAGGATGATTTATGCAGGGTTTTAAATGTGTTTTTCTGGGGCACAGTTTCTTTCCCTGGGATAGCACAGTCTTCATAATGTTTGACCTTTGTAAGATGTGTCAGCCCCGGGGCAGATTGTGTTTCGTGCATCCGACTTACTTTTTGTCCCGGAGAACCTTTCTCACCATCGAAGCCAGCAGCACCCTGGATGGAACAGAAAAGAGGAGCACCAGCTCAGAACACGCAGCCACATTTTCCGGATGGCACGGTTATGGCCCTGATGCAGGCTAACAGAAAACACTCTACTAGGAAATCGCAAAGCCATCCGGAGATTCTTTTTATTTTCTAAAGGAGGTGGGTCATTTTAGCGACACTTTCACGCAATGCATCATATCTGCCCCTTAAGGAAATATGGAGAAATTGATAAGGACAGTAGGGTTCAACCAGCAGAGACAGAGCAAGGCCTGCACTCCATCATTCTCGGGAGTCTCTTCCTATTTTTGAAGATTCTAACGTGTGTCTTAGTGGTAGCGCCTACCAGAGAGTCACCACCAGGCCGCCTTCTCTGTTCTGGCCATGGCTCTGGCCACGCTTCCCAGCTCCCTGTCGCTCGGCTGGGCAGGTGACCAAGGTCTGGCCGATGGAGGGAGGGCAGAAGTGGCAGGTGTCATTTCAGGCCACACTCCGAAGGAGGAGGTGTGCCCTTGGGCATGGAGCCACAGGTGCTGAATCTCCCTGGGGGAGACACTCCCCTGACCCCCCCGTCCTGCTAGGGACACTTCTGTTGGACTCTCAGGGAAACAAGAATCACGTTCTTGTGTTGGAGCCAGTCCACAGGGTTGTCCGCACAGGTTCGGTTAGCCTCCCTGACAGAAGTGGTGAGGTCTCTGTTCTGCTCCCGCCTTCCTCCGATGGGGGGGGCACAATCTCAGACGGCAGTCCCTGGGGGCCACTCTGGTCGGGCCGCTGGGAGGGGGGAGGCTGTGCGAGGTGGGGGGAGGGAGGGCATACGCGACATCTCTGTACCTTTACCTCAACCTCACAGGGAACCCACAACTGCTCTGAAAGATGCAGTCTGCTTAAAACACACACCAAACAAACTGCAGTTACAGAACGCAAGCTCACCCGTGGGCCTGAAAAACCCATGACTCCTTCTTCTCCCTTCAAGGATATGCCCTAGGAGAGAACAGAGATGTCAGGCAGCCGGCCCGTCACGCTTCCCCCGCTTGGGGGTTCCAGCCCCCCCACTGGCCAGCCTGCCTCCTGGGGCCCCCGGTCCACCCCAGCGCCACACAGGGTCACAGAGAGTCGGCCAGGCCTGGATTATCGTCAGTCCTGGACCCCACTGGCATCGTCACGTAGCCGGTGACGCCGGGAGGGCTGGGAACACGGGGCAGGCGTGACAAGGACGAGACAGCAGGGCATCATGCGCTGCACCCAGAATGGAAGCCACCGCCAAACCTGCCGGGGCCTCGAGCCCCACACCTGCGCTCTGGACGCACTGAGGTTCTGTTCATGAACCCCAGGAAATGTTGTTTAGCTGGTGTTTGTGATGCAAAAGGGAAGATAGTCTAAAACCGTTTTCTGAAAGGAGGCAGCAAAGCGAGCGTGGCTTGGAGTAACAGGTGGATTCTGCCAGAGCGCGTGGGGACACGGAGAGCTGGGGGCCCCCCAGTGAGGAGCGACTGCTCAACTTACTTTTACTCCCGGCTCCCCATCACTCCCCTTTTCACCCTGTGAAGACAATGAAATGTAAGGCAGGCCGTTAATTCAAGAATAGAAACGACGGATCAGGGTTTGTGGTCCCCGGAAGTATTTAGTGAAACCGTAAACAATGATTATAAATGCATCAGAATAAACAACTCCTACACTTTGCAGCTTCAAAATTCAAGAGAAAAAAGGTGTGCTTTCTTCTGGATCTTCACATTAGCCGTTAAATCACGTGTTATGTTTCACACGATTGTGAGGCTGCCTGTCTTCTCTGCGTGGGGTCGCTGGGTCTCCCCCCAACCCCAGCGGCAGGCAGACCGGACGTGCTGTGTTGGAGCATACAGCCCCTGACCAGAATATTTGTTTGAATAAGATATTCTTAGGTGGGTCCTCTGAGAAAAAGACACATTTTGTATGTGTCCCAAGCAAAAGAGACTTTATTTGGAAAGCAGTGTTAATTTTATATGATCTGAAAGATCTTTCATTTATATGAAAAAACGTAGTGACCAACTGGGCTCCTTTCCCATCTCTGCTGGGACAGTGCCCAGGATCCCCGTCCCCCTGTGGCAGCCTCCCGCAGGCTGGCCGGGCCCCGGCCCCAGTCCACCCTGGTTGCAGAAGATGAAGGAAATGTGAGGTGCAAGCTTGAGCACCTCACATCGATTCAACCTGCTCTGGTCTCGATCCATCCTTGGCGCCCATCCCGAGACTGGAAACCTGGCTGACGGTCAGGGCACCATCAGGAGCCAGAGTCCTGCCTGGATCCCACCTATGACTGGATGGGGCCCCCCTCCTGCCTGGTTGTCCAGGGGCGTCCTGTTCTAAACTCAGCTGGCTCACGACCGCCTGCTCCTGACGCATTTTCCCTGCATTCCGGGACAGCTCAGGCACAGCTCCCTGAGGCCTGCCTTCTCCCACCCATGGCCGTGCACCCAATCCGCATCCGGACAGATACTTGAGAGCTGGAATTAGATTCTGTTTGGGGTTTTCACTTTGGTTCCCAGGCACTGTCTGTGCCCGACCTAATCTGGGGTTTTCACTGTGGTCTCCACTCCTCAGCAATACGAGGTCGGTGTTACCATCTTCATTGGGCACAAGGGCGCTCGAACACTTGTGTGGTTCAGTGGCCTGTCTGAGCGAATGAGTGGTAAAGTGGGGGGTTTTAGACTCCAAGACTATACTTTTTATCAGACAAAATATTAATGGAATTATAAAAGTCAGAAAACTGACTTTGATGCAAAAACACCCACAACAATGCTCCATGTCAGCAAAGAGTAAAAGTAGGTTTATTTTGCCAAATACAACATTTTGCTCAAATAGTTCCATATCCTGGCTTTGAATTATGCTCTGACCACTAACCTACGCCTGCACAAGGATCTGCATACATATTCGAGATTGTTTCATGAATTCTCGTATTGTCTCAAATTTGTCACAACTTTTGAAGATGAGGGATGGGTGCACCCATGTGATTGTGGGGAGTGTTCTCCTGCACGACGTACCAGTTGGATGGTGAGGGCTCTGGCTCTGTGATTGTTTTAAAAAGATTGAAGAAAGTTCCTTTTTTTTTTTTTTCTTCTCCTTATTTTAGTTCTATTGGGAATACAGTCAATTTTGCTGAAGCCTCTTTACCTTATATTGATCTGGGTGGAACATCTCCTTCATGGGTCCGATGATAGCATGGTGGGTGTCCGATGGAATCCCATTGGGTCCCGGCAGTCCCATGTCGCCCTGTGAATGGTTTAGCAAAAACAGTGACCTTTAAATTGGAAAGACACTCTTGAGTGTGAATAAAAGCACCACCACAAACTGCTGTTTCTATTTTTGCATATTGTTTTCCACAAGTACATCAATTTTATAATGTTATAATCGCAGTATAAAATAAAATGATCACAATGCAAAATTATGTGTGTCCCTCTGCATTTATAATCATTTATAATTTATTCATAAAAGGTGTTTAGGTTGTTCAGAAGTTTGGGTTGCATTTGCTTCTGCGGATTTACTTCCTTATGATGAATTTCTATACAAGGGCTAAATATCTTCATGTCAACGTATTACTCTAATGCTTTCCAAGATTGGGGCCAAGGTATAAGAAAAGCCTAAGAAATGAAAGACCACCCCAGTTTCACCACTGTTTCATCAGTTAAGGGTATTTTTATATTATAAAAAGTAGCATCTTCAATAAATAAAATAGCTCAAGCTTCTTCAGTTGGCATTTTTTTTCAAGGCTGAAATATTTATAAACTTTCTATAAATCAGTGTGCTTTTATGTTTCTCATAGAATTTAAATTTGAACAATTTTTAAGACATGAGGTCACTGTGATTAAATGGTTAATTCAGTATGGTTAGTTAACAACTTGCTATTCCTGAGATATGATGACCCTAACACGCTCAGCACAGAATCAAGGATGTTATTACTGAACTAAGGAAAAGCAGTGAAGTCATAGACTAGCAGGAAAAGAATGCAAAAACTAACAACAACAACAAAAAACCCAAAAAACTCCAGGCAAGTGAAAGAGTCATGGCTTGCCAAAAGACTTTCCTATAAGAGCATTAAAAAAGCCACAAATGGATCCTCTGAAAAGTTGTAAAAAGTATTTGATCAAATTATTTTTGAGACTTTTGAGGTACAGCTTTAGTGTTATAATAGTTTTTATAAAATATAGACTGTTTTATCAAAAATAATTATACGTTCTGTTACAATATATTGCTTTTGCCCTCAGTAACTGCCAATATAAAATCTGGATCCAGTGGGCCTAAAATGTGCAAATGCACTTAACGTAAACGCTGGAGTTTGAGGTATCTGCTTGGCCACTGTACAAAAGTGATGAAGTGGTGAAATTAAATAATAAACCTACAACACAGAATACATTACAAATTGCACATATATATGTATACAATGATAATCCCTATGTTTTAACAGATATAGTTCCCTTCTACAGTAGACTTAAGGACAAGATAAACTGGGTTGATAAATGTACAATGAATATCAAAAAAGGAGTAATTAGTTCACTGATTTTGGAAGAAGGTATGATTGAACGTATCAAGTGTCTAGACTTTGGGAATGCATATAGGTAATACAGTATCTTGGCTCAGGCTAATCAGAAGTCCTCATTCTTAAAATTTTAAGTAAATGCTGATGTTTAGTTGTTATTGTTTGTTTCAGCATGGTTTAATAAGCAAAAAACTGTTTGGCAAGTAGCTCTGTTGGAAAGCTATGAGGCTTATTACATGGTTGGTAAAGATGAGGCGATAAAAATGTTCTCCTAATAAATACAGAAAATTTATAAAACAAGACATCAATTCATTTTTTTTAAAAAGCCAAAAAATGTGCACAAATTACATTTTTTTGATATTCATGCCAACAACGAGGCCACAGAACAAAGGTATTTCACGGTGGGCCGGAGGTTTTGTGGTGAAGGCGATGGGTGACGTGTTGGTGAGGCTTTGCCTGCTGAGCTTTTCACACATGTGGCCTCAGGTGATGCTCGCAAAGGCCCACGGTCTCTGCCTGTGGCAGCGCAGACCATTACAGACACCCACGCGGTCTTCCTGCTCGCCTGTGAGCCCGGCCGGGCCGGGCCGTCTGCCCTACACGGGCTCCATGTTGGCCTCTGGTTCCCGCCTCAGTCTGCTCAATCAGCTCGAGGGTCGCCGCGTTGGGACACCTCGGGGCAGCGCCTTTACTCTGTGGGTGCTGCAGACGGCCAAGGTCATGTCTGCGTCAGAGGTCCGGCCGGGGCTAACCTATCCTGCGGGCTCTCACCGTCTCAGCGACCTGTCGCTATCACTGAAGCCCCTTCCGCAGCCCGGCACTTTACAGTGATGGTTTCCTATGCAAATGGCCCAGACAACCGCATGGAAAACTGTCGTTAAAAGGATTTATTTCCTAATTGCTAAGCAGGCCTCCGCTTTAATCTCTTAGGTTTCCTTACCTTTTCACCCTTTTCTCCATAAAAGCCAAGTCCTCTGTTGCCCTGAAAAGAGAATGATTTTTCTAAGTTTTTAAAAGTCGTTCATCACAGTGAAATACTTTTTTTTTTTAAGAAAAAGAAATGTAAGATCTGCTTGCAGCATACTGAACGATTTTCCTTGCAGAATATTCCAGAGTCCCCTCCCCAAAGCTATCTGACACAAAAGAAAGTGAATGTGTCTCCTTTTGCGAGTTCCACATATAGACCACGTAACAGGTGTAACGTTATGTGAACTGGGGCAGGCTGGGGTCACGTGGGGTTGCAGAAAGCAGCACTTTCCAGCGCCTTCTGCGCATTCCCCGAGATTAGGTCTGAGTGATGAAAACGATGGGGAGCAGAAACACGAAGTGCTGTTCTTTAACACACACGTGCTTTTGAGAAATCTGTACTTTATACTCTAAGCAAAACCTCGAAAATAGTGGGCTAACATTGGAGAATATTTTAGTTTGTTGTTCAACCATCCCGAGGATCGGGCTGTTGGCTGAGTCATTAATTCTGCACTTGCTGTGTGAGCTAGTGCTCTGCGACCGTCGAGCCCCCGGCCGCACGATGAACGTGGATGCCATGGGTGGTCGGAGCTCGTGTCCTCACCGCAGGTGCGTGGCGGAGCTCAGACCTGCTCCCGGGTCCCGTGGACTCATTCGGACACCTGTCATCTGCAGAGATGATGGTCTCAGAGCGTGTCTTCAAGTCCAGCCCGACAGACCCGGGAAGCAGCCATCTCCCCATGGATCCCGTATCCGAGGATCATGATTCAGTGTCCCTTCTGCTCAGCTTTTTCTCATTTTGGTAAGATAATCCTAATTTCACAAACACTTCGATCCTTTTAATGATTTTAGGGGATGGTGATTCTCTGGGTTGGGCCCCGACTTAGCAAGGACTCAGTAGATTCACGAGGGGGGTGGACATATGTTGGAGAACAGACTTGACCTTGAAGCCCAGGATAAGCCCGACAAGAAGCTGCCCTCCACACTTACACAGATTATAGAAATCGTGCTCTTTTCTTTGGCCTGCAAACAACTCTGCTTCCTCCCCAGGGTCTCCACAGGCCCGCCGCGACAAAGGATCACGTGGGGCCCTATCTGGTCTTTCTCTCGGCAGTATCCCGCCCGCCCCCTCCCGTACCCAGATATTCTCCAAAAATAAAAACAAAGCCTTTAATTAACTTTTGCTTTTTTGCTCCTTTCCCACCTGGCTGGGAGCTGAAATCAAAGCACAGAAATGCAGCCAGGCTAGATCAGAATGCGATTTGCTGGGGCCCCTGCCGTCCCTCTGCCCTGTGAGCTGGTTGTCCGAGTCCCCAGGAAGTGACCTGGCAGAGGGTGAGGGCTGTTTGTGTTGCAGCCAAGTGGGGATCTAAGGCGACCCTGGGGCTTAGCTGGCCCGTCCTATATCCGCTTCTCTTGGCTCTGAGCCTTTCCCACCCTGCTCGTGGCTACAAGACAGTGGGGAGCCCAGTGGTGGGGGCAGCAGGCTTAATGAGCTCCAGCCCCAGCCAGAAGCCATGTTAGAGGTGATGGGAGCAGGGGGGTGGGCCTGGGGGCCCTGGGGGTGGTGGCGGCCGAGGTCCCCGGGAGGTCACAGAGATGAGGTTTCCATGGGGCAGACAGGGGAATGTGTGGGCCACGGGATGGTCTTTCAACGTTGGTAAGGGCAGCCCAGCACTTCTGACACGTCACGGCTTGATCACAGACTCCTGCTGTTGGTCTTGCGGTTACCCAGCTCACCCCGGTGACACTGAACCCTAGTTCTGTCTACAGGCTCTGACAAGCCACCTACTTTCCTGTGCTCCGTCCAACTTAATAACCTTTCTCTGATGGGAACAGCACAGCTCTGGGCTCAAGCTTGACTTGAAAATCCCTGACTGTATCCCCAGAGGCTGACGACCTCACCCTCGGGCACAAACAGCCTGGTCACATCTGGGTGAGAAGGATGCCACTGGTCGCCCCACACAGATACAGTCACATTTTGTCCCTTCCTGTGCATTCACACAAACTGGAGCTGCTCCTGCATCTGCATTTCCAATCAAGCGTCCATCAGCGCGATTTTCACACAACGGCAGGTGTTATGTGATTTGCAAACAACAAGTCATGCGCTGTATCCACTTAGCGATGTGCCAACCACTGCAGAGGTACCTGGATTCGTCTTTGGCATTTATAACATTAAGTCCTAAAAACCGACAAAATTGTTCTCATCACGAAATAATACGCTGTTGTCCACCAAGTAGTTCTACGGTCAAGAAGGGTACGCACAAGAATGTAAGCACCCCCCCGGGTCCCCCCCCGGCCCCCCCCATAACCCACTTACTGGCTGTCCTTTTGGTCCAGGGGGTCCAGGCGGGCCCTGCACAAATACAAAGAAATTTGTAAACTGTTTTCTTTATCCCAGGGCCCAGATAACATCTGCTAGAAAGCTCTGGGAAAGCCATCCCCTGCATGTTCAGAAGCCTGTGTAGTATGCATAGAGGTTTCTGGTACATCTGTCTGGGCGGGGAGGAAAGCCTGGAGGCGGAAGGCCGGGTCAGGCCTGGCTCTCAGAACTTGCCGGCAGGCCGTGGACAGCTGTTCTGGGTGTGCTTTCCTGAGTTCAGACTTGTGACTTCACCCGTGTCCTACTCCGGCTTGCTCAGACCCCTTGCAAGGGCCCAGGCCCTGTCATTGCAGAGACCGCTGCTCACGACCCCCCCTGGGGCTCCCCTTGGGACACCGTCTAGCACGTTTTGCTGGCGGGTCAGCAAATGTTCGTGAACAGAATTAATCTACAGGCCCAAACCGCACAGTTGGAAGTCCACCTGCAAACATTGCTATCTTTCTACAAAACCTTCAGTGTCAACACGGCACTCAGGATGAGGCTTCAGAACCTGCAGCTGTCTGATCAGCTCGGGACACGGCAGGTGCAGCCGTGGTTGCGGATTTCCCTGAACCGTGTATGTGAAGAATACCCCCCTCACTGCTGCTGTGCGAGCTGTGAGCAAGCCGACAACGGTGTGTAGTAGGAAGGCAAAGAACCTGTGACCACATGATCCTCATCTCAACGGCTTTCTGCAAGAAGGTCCCTCTCCACCTGGAGACCGATCTCTCCTAATGTTGTTCGAGGCCCGTCTGTCTTACTGCTAAACTTCTGGGGAATGAGAGTCAGAGACCCGGTGGGGGTGGGTTTAGCTCCGGACCGTTGCTCAGTGGGGGATGTGGCCTCTTTTTCCGGATCTTTCTTTCCCTGCTGCAAGCCCTCCTTCACCCAGCATTTGTCCTGTTGCAAATCACTCGGTCATTCGAGTTGCAAGGGTAGGGAACACCCGTAGACCGCCACTCAGGTGGGGCACTAGGGCCATTTTGTTCACTGATGTCTAATACCTCACTCGTGATGATGGCCACGCCCGGGCAGAGCCCACTACCTCCTTATTCACCGACTGCACTATGATCTGCTTTGCCCAGGGATAACAGGCCCCTGGTCGGCGGGCTGGGTGTAGGGCTGAGAGAGCTTCTGTGTCACTGGAGGGGCGCTCAGCCAGCACCAAGTCAAAATTTGACATGGTTGGTGGTGATCTGGTGCCCACAAATTTCAAGTCCTCATTCTTCATCCTTAATAGTACCAAAATGTATGCAAAGGATGACCTGTTTTGTCTGGACACTTTCTAGAGTGACCACAAGCATCCCAGCTGTATCCTGAAGCTTCCACCCGCATCAACACTGAAGAAGCTGGATGTCTAGAGGACGCCTCCACAGCGGTCCAAGAGTGGTACTTACTGGTCTTCCTGGAGCTCCAACCGGACCCATCTGTCCTATAGGCCCAGGACGGCCAGGGGGTCCCTAAGGGCAGGCAGCAACAGTAGGCCGTTAAGAAAGGTAGACTGGTATTTGGAGTCCTGAGTTCTTAAAGTTCTGCTTGGAACATTCTCTAATAAAAACAGAACTTACCTGGAAACCAACCAAGCCAGGGTCTCCGGGTTCACCCTAGTTAAGAAGACACCATGTTAAGGGTTCTGGTTTTTATTTTTTTTTATTTTTTTTATTATTTTTTTTTTTTAAGATTTTATTTATTTGAGACAGAATGAGAGAGAGAGAGAGCACATGAGAGGGGGGAGGGTCAGAGGGAGAAGCAGGCTCCCCGCCGAGCAGGGAGCCCGATATGGGGACTCGATCCAGGGACTCCAGGATCATGACCTGAGCCGAAGGCAGTCGCTTAACCAACTGAGCCACCCAGGCGCCCCAAGGGTTCTGGTTTTTAAATAAATTTTTAGGTCTAGTTACATTTTATCACAACCAGGGACTTGGTAGTGTTACCTCCAATCTGGGGCATTGTGAATATGGGAAAGGTGTGCACCCACAGTTGACTCTCACCCCGATGGGATAGCGACGATTTTTAACTTCATCATGGTGTTGGGCGGTTCCGCCACCCCAGGTGTCCCCCATTCTCGCATCCTCACAACTCAGCCATACTTGGAAAGCACCGTCATTAATCAGGAGTTTACACCGATTACTCAGTCTCGAGTCCCGTATCCAGCGAACGTACCCTGTATCTGTCGCGGTCCACACTGGATAGCGCATAAGGCTCGCCTTTCTGTCCTTTGGGTCCTTGGGGCCCCTATGGTAGCACACATGTAGGAGACGGAGAAAACACAGAAACACCTGTTAACATTCAGTGCAGCTGTGGTCATCTGGGTGATTGAATATTGACCCTTACGGGCAATGTCTATCGCTTATTTAGGTTATTCTGAACACCAGTCACTACATTTAGCCACAAAGGTGAGACTTTCACTTTTATATTTACCCATTAGTATCTTCCTTCAAAGTTAAAATGGAAATATTTTATAGGACTTACGTTATTTCCAAAAACCCAAACAAATGCTCAGTAAACTAATCCTTTAGGATACCAACACGTCATTTTTCCTGCGTAATCATGTTTTTGTCTTTTCTTTGGCATTAAGGTGTTAAAAATATTAACACATGCCCTGAAGCACCATTTTTGGGAGAGATACTGGGTTATTCTCTTAAACTGGAATCGTGACAAATATACGTGGTGCGTATGCACATACGTATGTGTATAATTGTCTTTTGATGCCTGCTGATAAAATCAGTATTTTAGGGATGCCTGGGAGGCTCAGGCAGTTAAATGTCTGCCTTCGGCTCAGGTCATGATCCCAGGGTCCTGGGATCCCTGCTCAATGGGGAGCCTGCTTCTCCCTCTGACTGCTGCTTCCCCTGCTTGTGCTCGCTCTCTCTCAAATAAGTAAATAAAACCTTTAAAAATATCAGTATTTTAAAGTAATGGACATATTTATTAATAATGAAAGTTTCATGATATTAGAGCAGACTAGAAAGTGATGGTCCTTGTTGAGAAGTTGAACCACACAAAAAAGACAGCCAAGGAAGGAGGACCTGCGAGGTGGGGGCGAGAAATCCACTAGCTTTGCAGGAAACACGGGGAAGAATGCGTGATTGCTCTTCCCCAACCTTAAAAACGTTCTCCTACCAAGTAAGATGTTGATATAACCCCGACTTTGCAATACTTTGAAGGTATGAGGGTCACAATATAGTCCTGAAAACCATTTCAAGATTTTTTGCAAAGACCTGAACACAGTCTACAAAATAGGTGACTACGAGAACGTCTTCCATTAAAAAGAGCTCGCTTCTACCTGTCAGGGCTGGAGAATGTTTCTCACATCACAGAGGATTTTAGAATCTAATGAGATGGTGACTCACAGGGCATTCTGTCAAGCTGTAAGCCTTTTTATTTGAGTTTTGCTACTACTGTTACTCACTGTCACTACAAGTGTGGCCTGGGGGAGAATGCGGTGACCCCAGTAAGATTGCACCATATAAACCAAGCCCATTATTTTCTATTTTGTTTACAGAATGAATAAGGAAAACGAAGTTCTTTGGACCCAGGAAAATCACACCGAGATGTCTGCAGGAACATCTCCTTCATCCTGACCGCCCACTGAGGACAGGGGAGCGACCTTCCTGGGGGTGCGAGAAGCAGGTGGAGCATGCCCGCCCGCTCGCCCCGGCCGTGGGGTCCACAGGAGACAACCCGCCCTCCTTAGAAAGTCTCTCTGGGACAGTTTCTAAAAGGGACTTCTGGATGGACCGGCGGGGGGCACATGACGTCCTCCAGGCCTCTGCTGACAAGGGCCAGTCGGCTAGCTTCCGGAGCTCACTGCTGGACGGCCCGCGCATGCCGGTACTCACAGGAGGGCCGAGGAACCCATCGGGGCCGACGAGTCCCTGCCGGCCCACGTCTCCTCTGGTTCCGTTGCAGCCGTCATAGCCGGGCGGTCCTCTGGGCCCACCTTGCCCGGGGTGTCCCTGGGACGAGAAAAGCAAGTGAGCCTTCCAGCACACACACCGTGGTTCTCATGAGCAGTGTGATAAGACAGCTCCGTATCTTCCCACTCTGCGTGAACCCACGGGAAAAGATAACCCAGAACGAGCAGATGAAGGAATGGAAGATTAAGTAAACAGGGGCACATGGGCACAGTTCTAAGCAGGAGAAAGCCTTCCAGACAAAGTTCTGTTTCCCAGGGGCTCTGGTGAAGAAGTAAATTGTCTTTGGTCTAGTGAGAGGTCTGTCTCAGCAGGGGCAGGTCACGGTCGACTTCGGAATTCTAGAAAACATTCTAGAAGCAGCCAGGTCCTGCAAGGACAACCGGGTGCCTCTGTATGTCATGCCCAACTGAGCTGTAGAGGGTGAGTCTGGCTGAGCCACATCCTACACGGGGAAGATTCATGCACCCTGGAAGGGATTTAATGTGACTGCGCCCTATGCAGAAGAACTGACTTCCTCTCATTTGCTTTCTTGGGGGGACACACCTTTTTCGGTTTTAAACTTGAACAGAAAGCAAGTCAGATGTTCTGAGATGTTGGGAGTGGGGGAGGGAAGGCAATATGATCAAATGTCTTTCGAATGACTGGAGACAGTCAGGCTGAGTCTGTGGGCGTCCCACCTGCATTCGTCCGGTTCCTGCAACATCCAGGGGCTGGGCTAGTAACCCACAGTTTATTGTGCTGTTTCTTCCCACAGCAGATGCTCAGATATGTGCTATCTTATTAGTTTCTTTAAAATTTTGATTCTGTTGACAGCAGACAAGACGTATATTCCAGAGTGATTTTTTTTGAGGCCATGTTGGATGCCTTTTAGATTTACTTTGAGAAATATGGGACATTTCAAGATAAATGAACAAATCCCACACCGAGGGCCAGGACCGTGAATGATATTAAGAAACAGGACGAGAGAAGTGAATTTTTCTTTGGGTGTACATCTCTTTGCTTTAGATATCCAAAGCCCTTGCTTTGACTAGCGTCATCAGATAAGAAGAGCTATAGCAGACTTCCAGTCAGCCGTCTTGGGGGACAAGAGACATCACAACCACCCTGTGTATCGCGGGGCACGAAAGCTGATCCTTCAAATTTGCCTGGAGAAAACAAGCTCAGTAGGTGTCCTGCTCGTGATCTGTGGTATTCTATGATGCTTTCCTTAAACTGAGTTCTTCACTCTGCTCCTGATTTATCTGTCTGCTGCTGGTCCTTGTTGCCCTCTTAGAATCGATCTAACTCATTTGAAATTGTGCGCCAATTGATGTTAGTTTGAGACTGTTCTTCAAAGAAAAATTTTAGTTATATTGAGCTGACCGCTTCTATTGGCTCAGCATCTAATTAGATACACCTCTAATATCTGACTGCATATCATGTTTTATGTCCGACTTCTAAACAGCTAAAATTAGCCCGGTCCTTCGACATCACATTCCTGAGCTGCTCTGAGGTGGCAGGTGGCCCTTCAGCTCACGTTTGCTGTTCCAGAGCCCTGTGGCTAGTGAGCGAGGCCGTCTTGAGCAGCCTGGAGATCCTGCAGAAACCTGTCGGATCCATGCTCACTCGAGCGATCACTCCCTCATGTCACGATACTTCCTCTCTAACTTCTGAACTATTTGCTCCTCATATTAAATGATTATGAAGTGGAAAAAGAAATTGAAATATGATTCAGATGAGTTACAATATTTTTCCATGAGATCACTCCATTTAAACTCAGATTTCAACTTCCAGAAGACAAAATGGATGGGTGGCCCTAAGAGCTCAAAGAAGCAGTTTAAAAATGGGCGATTTGGTTTGAGGCAGTTGGTAGGAAAATACTCTCCTTGTTTACCCCTGGAAATCTACAGATTCTTCACCTCTGCCCATTTCTCAAGATTCTGACTAATGGGAGGGGCGCCTGGGTGGCTCAGTTGGTTAAGCGACTGCCTTCGGCTCAGGTCATGATCCTGGAGTCCCGGGATCGAGTCCCGCATCGGGCTCCTTGCTCAGCGAGGAGTCTGCTTCTCCCTCGGACCCTCCCCTCCTCATGCTCTCTCATTCTCTCTCTCTCAAATAAATAAATAAAAAATCTTTAAAAAAAAAAAAAGATTCTGACTAATGGGAAAGTGACCTCCTTACTTGGTCACAGCTGTGTGTTGTGACTGGTGAGCATGAGCCCCCATCCAGGTGACACGGGGTCACCGCGACCCAGGCCTCGCGTCTCTGCGGGGCCTTCCACTCTCTAGCTCCGGGAGCTTCCTTCTCCTGGATGTGTAGCTCAGGCTCCGAAGGACAAACTCTCCCTCTCTGTGACGGCTCTCACGCCCTCCTTCCCTCGCTCTCCTACAAGGCAGCGGCCTCGGGAAAGTGTGTGTGTGTGCATGTTAACATGGTGACGCGGAACACGGTGCGCGGACTAAGGGCCCAGACATGTGCATACGGTTCCTGAAGCAGATGTCCTCAGACTTCAGCAGCGACGGCTGCGTGTGTGATAAACACATCTATCTCCACGGCCGGGATCTGCAGGAAGTGGACCCTGGGAAATCTCCTCGCGGGTCCTTGTGAAGGAGGCTGGGAGGCAGCTGCTCTGTTTATTTTTGTATGCCACAAGGAGTAAAGTCAACTGGGTTAGAAAAACACATTTTATTGCATTTGGAGATTTTCTCATGGACGAAGCCTATCTTGTCTTCTCGTTTCTGTGTGGATTGACTTCAGAGAATTTGGGAAGCTGCATGAATGTTCGGCAGGGCTTCATCACATCCGTGTTCTCGGCTGCACTGCTCTGTCTGCAGGATCCAGTGAAATTTCGAGGCCGGCTCTTATTGAGCATATCTGAGCAACACTCTAGCTTTTTATTACAAAACAATGTCTGGCTTCGGCAAAGGAGCTTGGATGTTGAGGCCAAGTCCAGAGGAACGTTTACAAAGGAAGCAATCTGTCCGATATTTGACCGGGCTCCGGGGCAAAAGGATGCACGTACAGTCTGCCAGGCTCGTGGGGCAAACAGAACAGGAGGCCTGGTCAGAGACGTTTCTGTAAGTCCTAAACCTATTGCTTAGCATGAGTACCATGTTTTAACATCCCAACCGCAGAAGACACTTACGGGAATTCCGTCGGCACCAGGGAATCCAGAAACACCTCTCGCTCCCTGTAAAGAAGGCGGACGAACTTACCGAAGGTCGGGATGCCCACCGCCCGTCACAAAAGTGGAGGGAGGCCCAGCAGTCACCGTACCACGTCTCCTTTCGGTCCTGTGATCCCGGGTGACCCCCGCTCGCCCTTGTCACCTTTGCGGCCCTGTAGTCCTGGGAATCCCTGCAGGCCTGGGGGCCCGGTGTACCCCTGGGGGCCCACTGGCCCGGGCTGGCCCTGCAGAAACAACAGAGTTCAGTCACCATTGGTCACTCCAGACGTGCATTTTCCATTGGGCTGCTTTTGAAACCACGCTTTTCATTCTCAAAGAGCTACAACGTTCCGAGAACATTCTATGTCAACTTCCATCTCCTGCCAGAGTTGCAACAGAGTGATTTCTGGCTAAGACAAGACCTAGAGTTGAAAAAGAAAAAGGCATGTTAAATGTGAGAAAAAATCACCCCAGAATAAGTGATGTTACTGCAAAATGCTAGTATTGGGTTGGGATGAAGGAATCAACTTACTTGGCTTTTTTAAAAGAGTATTTTCAGTTAAAAAGAAAACTGCAAGCAAATGTCTAAGATTGTCTCTATCTCACTATAATGCACGTGACCGGTGTAGAACTGTGTCCTGCACCAGGTATCACAATGATCCCCAGACGTCCAAGTGATTTGATCTTCTCCCCTGTCTGCACACACACTACTCACACACACAGAGCAGAATTACAGGTTCCTGGAGCCTATAAAGATCTATGCCCATAGCCATTGGACACGGACGGCTGTTATCAAAAAAAGACAAAATGCTGAGCAGGCAAGGATGTGGAGAAGTCGGAGCCCCGAGCCCTGTGCTGGGAATGTGGAATGCTGCAGCGACGGGGAGCACGTAGCAGTTCCTCTAGGAATGAAACAGAGAACGGCCCTACGGTCCAGCAGTTCCACTTCGGGGGTAATACTCAAACAAGCTGGAGGCAGAGACATGAACCTGTATTTGCACACCCGTGTTCACCGCGGCGTCTTCCACAAGAGCCAAGGGGCGGAAGCACAGCGTTTGCTGGAGGACGAGGGATAAACACAACGGGGTCCATCCATGCCACGGACTATTATTCACCTGGCCGAGGGGCATGGGGCTCTCACCTCTGATTTTCGGTACCCTTCCTACACTGCCCACTCCTTTCGGATGTGGGGCCCAGGCGTGGGGAAGTGGAGAGGAATTTCTCTGGGGTGGAAGATACGGATGGAGATTAAGGTAGAGTTGAAGGATGTGATCTACCCCAAAGCTTGGGATCCCCACCTCCTCCAACAAAGGGGAGTTATGGGAAGTCTCCGTAGGGCTCCCTATGGGCCAAGGTCAGTTTTGGAGTCGGCGGGTTCTCCTGCTCTACCCTCCATGTGTTCCAGAGGGTCCAGTCAAGGCAGAAATCACCAAATAGTCAGTCTGAGCACAAGTACTGTACATAGTGGTGAAGCCGGGGTATTTCACATCTTCAAAGAATGGGGGAACAGGGGGCCGTGGCCCCTTGTTTGTCCCCTCCTCCTTGAGGAGGGTTGTGCTGGAAGGTGGGCAGTCCGACCTTGGAAACACGAATCCTAGGCTCACCCTAGGCTAGTGCTCAGGGGCCTCTGCTGGCTACATTTGCTGTAAGTTTGGGGACAAAACAGGCTTTGACTCCCATTTTTATGGATTTCCCTTCCCCCAGTTGTGCTCAGTTCTGTTTGCAGCTGTTAGACTATCACCGTCTTGTGATGACGCAGTCCACCCCTAAGCCTTCAAATGCCCCTAATCACGGTGAGGCTTGTAGCTTGTCAGTGTTTACATGAGCACCCTTTGGGGGATAAAGTGTTGTTCCTTAGCACCGTCCTTGTTACTGTCTGCAAACTTCATCTCCGTCTGGGGGGATTATCATACGCAGACAACTAGGAGGGGGCATCTGCTGTCAACCAAAGCAGAATGCATGTGTCTTCGAGATGAAAACCCACATTCTCCTTGTGCACTCGTTCACCTTTTCCTCGATTCCCTTTGCTGGGAAAAGTGATAGCGACATCACGTACTCACTTTCCTGTCATTGTCAGGGAACTTCTCTTTAGCCTTTGTTTCTCGGATGGGAAGTCTGGCTTTGGGAATAAAACCAGTCTTTCCTTTTCTGGAGCATGCTGTCACTGTGAAGTTCCCACAAGACTAGCCATTTTAAAGGGCTCCCAGCACATTCACAATGCTCTCTATCCACCAGCTCTGTCTGGTTCTAAAACATCTCCATCGCCCCAGAAGGCAACCCCATACCCACCAAGCAGTCACTCCCCACCGCCCCTACCCCCCCAGCCCCTGGTCCCCAGGCAGACTGGCATCTGCCCTCGGTATTGATGGGCTCTATCCACTCTGGGTGCTTCCAGTACACGGAGTCACGGTATGCGGCCTTTGGTGCCTGGCTTCTTCCACTTAACACAACTTTTCTGAGGTTCTTCCGTGTGGGAGCACCTCCCAGTGCTGCATTCGCTTTCATTCAGTGGACGGATGACCACGGTTTGTCCATTGGTCCGTTGACGGACATTGAGGGTGTTTGCACCTGAGGGCTGCTGTGGACAGTACCGCGGTGGGTACGCACACACGGTTATTTCTGGAGCACCTGTTCTCAGCTCCTCAGGGTATAAACTTAGGAAGGGAATCGCTGCACCTTCTGGCAATTCTGTTTCACTTTTGGAGGCCCCGCCTTGCTGGTTTCCACAGTGGTCGTGCCGTGTGCATTCCCAGCAGCAATGTGTGAAGGTTCCAAATTGTGCCACGTCCTTGCTGGCACTTGCTTTTTTCCATTTTTCAGAATTATAGGCATCGCAGTGGGTGTGAAGATGGTGTCATTCTGAAGAGATTATCTTGAGCTTCTCACAGATGGAACATTTCACAAATTCCACCCAGCTTCCGCCCTGGGGAAGGGCCAGGAAGAGTCTGAATTCAACCTTCGTCCCCGGGGACTGGACACTCGCTCTTGCCCATAGGACACACCCTGTGCGGCTGTGGCTAAAGGGGCATTGACGTCAAGGTCAAGGACCTTGCTATGCATGTTTCAGTCATCAGGTCTGAGAGTTCCCCGAGGATATCCTGCCCGCCCGGGCACCTAGTGTGTTTGTAAAGAGCGGCTGGAATGACCAAGGAACGAAAAGGACCTTCCTTTCTGCTAAAATGACCATCAGCTTCCATCCTGAGTGGGAAAGTCACAGTCAGAAAACCTATTTCCAGCTCTTCCCTTCCTTCTGTTGGAAGTGAAGTTAAAAACAAAAATTACCCCAGGAAGTGTAGGACTCTAGTTTGAATAACTGCACAAATCTCTAAAGCTCCTAAGATTCTTGCAATCTACTTGATAAAAGTATTTCCACAAAATGTTTGTCAAAAGCCAGCAGACACCGTGGAAAGGAGAGACCATGTACCGTAACCCTCGCCCACCAGTCTGATTCATATCCATGTGTTACTTGCTGGGAAACAGAACAAAGATAAGCACCATTTAATTATGTATCTTCTGGGGTGAAGCACTGTTACAGGTCTTAAAAAAATGCTTATCTCATTTTACCCCCATGCCACATGCATACTGGCCACGACCCCCACCTGAGAGGAGACAACAGGGGCTCAGGAAGGTCCTGCACAAAGAGCCAAGTGTCACACAGGTCTGGGAGTGGGCGATCCCCAAGCCTTCCATCTGCCATCACACACCGCTGGGAGTAATGGGAGCGGGCAATCCCCAAGCTGCATCAGCACCACTTGGGAGCCTGCGAGAAATGCAGAGTCTCAGGCTCCGCCCAGACCCTCCTGAGCTGCAGTGAACACGACCCCCAGGAGGTTACTTTGTGCAGTAAAGTGTGAGGATCACTGCCTGATACCACCCTCCTTCCTTTCCTGACATTCTTATAGAAGGACTGGTATCTTTTAATAAAAATCTCAAGCATTAAGTTGGATCTTAGAAGAAATGTTCCTCTTCCTGCACCAGGCAGAGGAAAGTGTAATATTTATGTGTGTTAAGGACTATTTCTAATTCAGTTTTCTGGGTCCTGTCTGCAACAGACCAGAATAAACTTTGATCCCTGGGAGGATGGATGGTTGCTCCTCACCTCTCCCTTCTTAAAACCACTACGGGAGTATGTGTGGGATCCGGGGTCAGCCTTGGAAGCCAAAGTCTGCAAAGGCGGAGGGAATGAGTCCAGACTTGAATCCACATTGCTTAAATACCACGGCTGTGGACAGAAGGCACTTCAAGCCCTGAGACACTTACTGAGCTTTCCTGCACGTGGAGTGTTCACTTCCGAGAAAAGGTAGACTATCCCCAGCTATGGGCACACGTGGAATGACTCCGGACCTCCAGATCCTGACATACAGGAGCAGGACTGATGACCATCCGGGCCTGGCAAGGGTCGTCTCCCATTCATGCAACTCCAAGGGGTGCCTGTTTCTATCCGTAGCTTATCAGCCTTACAGGACACAGTGGGGAGGAGGGTAAAAAGAGCTTCCTCTGTCAGGGACGGATAAAGAGGAATGTTTCCAAGGACAAAGCCCGCTTCACTGAACATCAGGATTTTTAATTTATGTACAGTATTTTCCTGGTAGAACAAGCTCTTCATGACTTACTGGCCAACACGTGAATAGTAGGAAATCCCTTCTCTTTCTGAAGTCTGCTTTTCCTGTCTTGCCTTTTATGGGCAGCGGGCCCCCGCAGACACCCCATATCCTCTCCAGTCCCCTGGGCAGCCCCTCCCTTCCTCAGCTGTTGGCAGTGCGTCCCAGGCCTTCCCGGCCCTCCCGACGCTGCCCTTCTCCATGACCCTCTGGGGATTCCAGCCCAAGCCCCAGCTCATTCGAAAATACGTAAAACGGCCCAGAAGCTGGGAAGGACTGCTTTTTCGGGATCCAAAACACCAGTTAGAATGAACCACGCTTCTTAGGGATAATCATTAACCATTTGTGAGCAGTTTTTGTGACGACCGTGGCAGGATGAAGGAACACCGTGTTCCAAGCTAACGGTAACGTGGAGGTGTTTGCACGGTGTCTACACAGCAACAGCCAGCGAACAAGGGGCAGCTGCCTAATCCACGGGAAGTGGACGGAGCTCATGCTAAACCTGCCACCTTTTGTCTAGAGTTTCTTACTTGATATAAGAGAACATCAGCCCCGCCCACGGTACTATTCCAGATTAAGGATCCCACCTATCTGAGGAGGGATTGTACGGGCCTTGGGACTCCTGCTCTCCAGAACCATCTGGTACAGATCGTAGCAGCAGATCTGGGCAAAGGGGACACACTGGCGTGTAAGGAAACAGACCCTGACCCTGACCTTGCTCCACGTACAAACGTGTGGTCAACATGGGTTGTAGGCCTGAACATAAGCGCTAAAACTCTAATCTTTCTAGAGGAAAACACAGGGAAGAGTATTCGTGACTTTGGGTTAGGCAAACATTTCTGGATGTGACACAAAGATCATGAACCATATAAGAAAAACGTTGAAAACACTGAAAGGTTTGATCGTAAAGATACTGTCAAGAAATAAGGAGCAGGCCGCAGACTGGGGGACGTATTTCTGATAAATGATTTTTGTCCAGAATACAGACAGGACACCCAGAAACCAAGAATAAGAGACAACCCAAGTGAGATCTGAACAGGGGCTTGCTCAGAGAAGGTGAGCAGATGGAAACCAAGCGCACAGAAGCAGGTCTGCTCCGCTAGCCACCAGGTGGGTCCACGGTAAGGACAACTGTGGCCCCGGATCACAGAGGCAGACCACCACGCGGGTCCTGCAGGGCATGTGGAGGAACCCACTGGTGCGGATGCAGAATGGGGCAGCTTCTCTGGAAAAGCGTGGCGGTTTCTTATAAACGTACGCTTACTGTAAGACCTGTAGGTAAACGTTCATAGTGGCTCGATTTATTTTAGCTAAACCCCAGAAACAACCTGAATGTCTACTGGCTGATGAGTGGACCAACTGGTACGTTCACACAGCGGGCCACCGCTTAGCCTCATGAGCACAGCGGTGAAGACGGATCCAGAGGCATTCCGCTAAGAGAGGGAAGCACATCCCGCCCGTCCGGTTGATAGGACGCTATGCTGTCATCTGATTTACGCGACATTCAAGAGAAGGCAAAACCAGGGACGGGAAACAGAGCAGTGGTGGCCAGGGGTGGGGATGGAGGGAGGGAATGGACCCGGTTCATATCGCGATTCTGGTGGTTACTACATAGCTATACTCATTTGTCAGTATTCACTGAATTGCATGGAAAAGCTATGGTGATAAAATATCCTAAAAACAAAGGGACAAACAGAAAAGGAGAAAAGCAGAGTTTCAGAAGATAAGGCCTGACGTTCATAGGCACATTTCACACGACCAAGTCCTTCTGGTACATCTCTGTAAGTGAATTTACAAGATAGATAATGTTTTGGAAAGAAAGAAGAGCGGACACTTTCAAAATGCCTTGTTAAAAAACACTAAGTCCAAAGCTTTTTCTGCAAGGGAAATGAAAACAACAACAACAAAAAACAAACCCACACAAATGAAGGCCTTGTCCGGAGTCCGCATCTGGAATCTGGTCTGTGGAGCGCAAGGTGGACAGAAAGGGGAGCCGTCCAGCACCCACCCGCTGAGCCGCAGACCCGGAAGCGGGTCAGGACCAAACCAGGTTCAGGAGCCGAAGACAGGTCCAGGACGTCCCTCGCCTCCACGGGGCACAGTCTTCATGAAGAACAAAACCAGACGCGTCACCTTTACTGAGATGCTGCTCTACAGTTTTACCTGAATTGATCTGACTTGGACGGGTTCACATTTTAAAGCAGAGAAACGATGGGTCATCTCCTGGTTCCTACCCATAGGAGCAAAATGTCTGGAAACTCTGCTCCTTATTCTAAAAATAGGCAACACGTGGGCCGTCACACTCGATGGCCTTTACCCCAACGTGAGGCCACGCTTTTTATAGTCTGGATGTGATTCTGCCTGGCATATGTTGGAGAAGTTGATCTGGGAAAGCCTTCCCTGGCTTGCAGCAATAAATACATTTTGTTTGTCTAAACGTGGTCGCTTGCCCAACACACCGACAAGATTTCCCAAGGCTCTTGTCCTCCAAGAAGACGCGGAGTGGCGTGTGGATGAGCCCAGGGCCCCGGGAGCACAGATGGCAGCCGAGAACGGGCTGGAAGGGCAGACTCTGGGGCCACGGGCCGCCCACTGGCAGGAAACGCTCCTTCTAACTGAGCACCGACTGCACGGAATACAGTATTAGTGCCCGGAGCCTCCTCATCGAGCGGCCTTTCTGTCCTTATGAGTTCGTGACACAAGGGCTCTCGGCTACACGTCCATATCAGAAAGTGACAACTGGGGTAGGAGGCGATGCTGGAGTTACCAAATCCTGCAACCACAGTAACTAACAGCTGTCCACACAGACGGCCTTGGCGGCAGACTCTTTCATTTCCACGTGTCATCTGCACGTGGCAATCCCTCGCTGGTCTCCCCTGATCATACTCCTAGGTCACGCTCGAGGGTGATGTGACTCCCAGTAGGCCCCGAGAGCTTCTGTCCTTGCCCTGCGATTGGGCAACAGCCCCAGGAATGCTGCCTGCAGACAGGGGCGCGGGGGGGGGGGGCGGTGCAGGAAACACCCGTGTGCGGGGCCTCCAGATGCCGGCCTCCCTGCCGAGGTCATCCCCCAGGCCGGCGGGCGTGCAGAGCACCGTTTTGGTGAGAGTGGCACAGACCAGGAACGGAACTGGCACTATATCCATTTTGCATTTAGACTAAACACACTCGCATGAAAGAAAACTATTCTTGAGGTTGGTGTTGTACTGAGCTGGTCTGTTATGAAAAAGAACTTTGGCCAACAGAGGGGAAAAGGTTAAGGGTAAGGGAGGGTTCCAACTTGGCTGTGGCACACACATTTTTTTTTGCCCTGTTAATCTTTATTTGAAATATTCCCGAATAGGGCCATTTTGAAATAGAGATCCACGTTTTCTGTCATCAGAGGAGGGGACTTCCTCCCTTTCCTTCTCCTCCTCCTTCCCTGGCTTTAACCTACTTATCTGTTATTATATTTCCACGAAAGTGATTTACCATTTCCATTTTTGAAAGACTTTATTTCTGCATTTACAGCACAACCTGCGGTTTTGGTGTGAGGTTGTGTGGGTTCTGCAAGCTCAGCACGCCTCGCCCCGGGCCCCCCGCGGCCCCTCCTCGGCCTCGGTCTGTCTCTTCCAGGCGATCGGTCATGCTGGCGGCATCCCCCGGCGTGTCCTGCAGCGAGTCCGGCTTCTTTCACCCACACAACGCACTGGGGGCTCGCCCGCCCTGCTGTGTGCATGCACGGTGTGTCTTCCGGTCACCGAGGAGAGTTCTGTCCCAGCCCACAACTACAATTTGTTTACCCGTCTGCTCGCTGTGGGGCCTTGGAGTTGCCTCTGGTTTTTGGTGCACATGCATCTGGCTGCTATAAACTCTCAGGTATGTTTTTTTTCATATGGACACATGTTTTTGTAAATACCCAAGAGTGGGATTACCGGGTCAGATGATAAGCGTCTGTTTAACTTTATCAGCAAGTTGCAGAACTGTTTTCCAGATTGGCTGGAGCACTCAGGGCAATGCGGCTCAAGGGCAGCAACTTGAAAGGCTAACGTCTGAAGCGGCTGGCTGGTCGCCTCGAACCTCCGCAGGGGCAGGGAAAGACAGGTGAGGAAAAAGTTTCTACTGCACAGAAACTCAGGAGAAACTCAGCTCCAAACGCCTCACCTATGGCACGGATTTCATTTTATTTCGGGTAAAAGAATGTTCCCTTCCCGGATACTGTACAAAGTGCATGTCGGTCTTTGTGGTCCAGGGTCATGGGCCTCATCTTCTAGAAGATTCTCCTAGGCAGTGACAGTCATTTCAGATTAGAGCAGCATCACGCCACTTTTCAGATCGGCAACTCTGCTTCTCCACCGATAACCGCCTATTGCTTTCCCAAAGGCCTCACTGATTATCCAATTTGGGAGGCACTGCAGAGAGCACAGGGGGGCAGGTCCTCAGAGCAGCGAATCACTTCCCCTGGAGCTCACTAGCGGGGGGGGGGGGGGTCCTCAGGCCGCCCCAGACCCACTGAATTGAATTGGCGTCTCCACAGGATCCTGGGTGACTGGGGTTTGCTTCAGAGCTTGAGAAGATCAGCCCAGGTGTGGTCTCCGCCCCAGGACGGGTCTCGGCTGGCTGCCAAAGCATCAATTAAGGGAAGTCTCAAACCTCAAGAATTTCTAGTCTAGCAGTTTTGGGGTGGGGAGGAAGAGCCTGGAAATCCGTATTTTTGACAAGGTCCCCCAAGCAACTCAGATGCATCGCCAGGTTTGGGAGCTGGGAATAAATCTAATTCTCACACAGTACAGGGGAGGGAACAGCCCAGGGAGGTGAAAGGTCTCAGCGGCAGCTCTGCGGACCCTCCGCCCGGGAGCACTTCAGCACATCCTTCTGATGGCCGTGGCCGGGGGACCCCCACTACTGACCCTCGGTCCGGGAGCACTTCAGCACATCCTTCTGATGGCCGTGGCCGGGGGACCCCCACTACTGACCCTCTGAGGCCGTACTGGTGTTTGTCAACTGAGGGCACAGCCTTCTAAGGCCTCGTCTCGCTTCAGAACCCAAGGATGGCCCCCTCATCCCCTCACACAGAGGCCCGCGTGAGCCTCCTCAAAGTGGACGGGAACTGGAGCCCCGCGAAATGCCTCAGGATAGAATTTTCCATATTTTCAGCCTTTATAATACTTGTACTTCTAGGGGTTAAAGAAGCAAACTCCTGAAGGTCAGAGACCTTATTCCATGATCGAGAAAACCACAGCAGGGGCCACACTGTTCCCTCGGGTTGTTTGTCTCCCCTTTTGAGACCTCGCGAAGCCACCCCGAGGTGAGTGATGAGAGGCTTTAAGAGAAGCAACTACGTGGATGCAGTTAGGCATTGAAGTGCGGGGCGAGCTGTGGAAATGCAGCGGGTGCGGGTCACTGCTGTGGGCACTGTCCTAGCCCGGAGGCCCCGTAAGCCCTGAAGGCTGAGGCTTCCTCTGATTGGTCACCCGAGTCGCACGGACAGGGCTCCTGCGTGAGGAGCCACGAGGGACACGCTCCCTGCCAAGTGGCATGACAGACATTTCCAGCGCCAACGCCCTTTACCCACGGGCGCTGGGAAGAGGCGTTCTACGTTCAGTCCCTTTGGTGACCATCACAACAAGTTCATGATTTCTGGGGCACTTCTGAAACACAGTGCCAGGGGGTAACATGGTGGAGGGCTCTCACCCTCTGGTTCTGTCCCCCAGTGTGCCATGCGGGGGCACCTCCAGTCTTAGATCCTGGCCTCGCTCTGCACCGGCCCCGTGGCGTTGCTGAGGGTGGGTCCCGCTAGGTGATCTGGCTCTGTCGGGGGGGAGTGCGTGCCGAAAGGAGACCCCCCAGACTTGTGGGAAGGGGCGCCAGCCTTATCAGAACTGTGGGATTGGATAAAGAAAAACCATCTGCTGAAGTCAAGAGCTAGGACACAAGGCCAGGGTTCTGGAATGCCAGGACTCCCTCCTCCAGGGATTTAGTTCTGGTAATATTTGAACCAAGCCGTCTGAGGACAACTGTGGGTGATACACGGAACATGCTCAAACCATTTAGCACAAATACTGTGACTCAGGAGGAGTAAAGGTTATGGAGGAAAGGGCTGAGTTTGCCAACACGGGTCTGTAAAAAGCTGTAAGAGGAACATTTTCAACACTTCCTGAACGCTTCTGTTTTAGAATAAAAATTTAACTTTCCGTCAACAGAAGACACCTTCTTACGGCCTTCTAGGCCTTTTGTTCTGTTCCTGGGGCCGAGGAAGGCAGGTGGGCAACGCCTTGCAGTTCCCGTGGCCAGCACTGGGTGGCAGTCAGCCGCGCTCTTTGGGAGCAAGACCCCGCCCCACTTCCGACTTCAGATTTGCTGCGTCCAAGATTTTGTGACTGTTTTGGGTTACCGTGACCCCCCTCCCGGGAACAGAGCGCAGGTCCCTCCTTTGTCATGGAGCGCAAACCTCCCATGGGGAAAATTCTGATGAAAAATTTCACTGCAGGATTCCAGTGGTGTCTAAAGAGCGTATCCAGTTCCGTTCTTTTCACAGGGTGGTTGAGTTAACAGTAATGAATTATTTCATAATTCCCTTCCCTTTTGACTTGCCCAGAGGAAGGGGTTCTAAGTAGATACAGATATCGGAGGACCCGATATACGCAGACCCAGGGCAGAGTTCCAAGAGATGGCTCCCCGTGTGGGCCCGAGTCAGGAGAGCAACCTACCATCCCGGAGCAGAGAGCATTTATGTACGTGAGGTGTGGAGACTCTCCAACAGCAAAGGGATTTAATGCCCACAACACCTCTGTGAGGCAGGCGCTGTTCTCACCTCCATTTTGTGGGTGAGCATGAGCCACGGCCTGGAGGGGGGCTGGTGCCCGGCTTCTCAGAGCCCTTCCGGAGGGCCTGCCGCTGTGTCTACGACCTCCACTCGAGGAACGGGTAGGACTTTGGAGCCTGAACTCGTCTCTTCCACTGATCTCCACGAGGCCACAGTCAGGCCAAAAGCAACGGACCAGTGGACGGAAAGCAGCCGACGTATGCCCGGGGTTCACGCCGACCCAACAGAACAGAGCCCGCCACAACCCTGGGTGATGACCTAAGATCTGCTTTTCTGCTGAAACCCAACACTGCTGCTTGGTGGCCGCCATTTCACGGCTCATTACTCCCCCTCCTGCTAGAAAGTGACCAGGGCAGAAAGAGAAGGTGAAACCCAAACGAGTCACTTCTGTTACTTTTTAGCAACTCCGGTCAAAAGGTATGCAAGGGGGGCTGGGGGGCTGCAGGGGGACGGGCGGAAACATCAGGACACCTGGAGGGGGGCAGCTAGACGGGCCCCATGGCCGCGCTCTCTCCAGCGTCCACGCACAGACCCCCAAGCCAGCGGACTTCTCAACGGATGAGGAGGGTTTTCTTGGTAAGAAGACTGAATTGTTAGGCATCGCCCGGGCAGAGGCTCAGCTGGATCTTGGAGAGTAAGTTTTCAGATACAGGGAAGTTGCTGGAAAATCAAGCCAGGCCTTCTTCTTGGGGAGAAGGCCGTCGTGGCCACGAAGACTGGGTGACCTCACGGAACCCAAGCCAGGAGAGCAGGCCCCACGCTGCCACCGCCGTTTCTGATGGTGGCGGGGCTCCGCTGGGGGGGAGGAGGAGCCCACGGCAGAGCGGGTGGCCGCTTGGTTGCAAATCAAGTACAAAGGTGTGAAAGTGACTTCTGCTCGGATGTTGCCGGGACATTACGAGAGAGGCCGGTAGCTGTTTCCGAGAGCAAGCGTGAGAGAAAGGGACCCCTCGAAGATGGAAGAGGTGCTGAAGGAGACGCGGGGGGGGACTCATGACCGGAGGCTTCCAGAAAGGGGGGGCCCAGATGTCAGCACCAGAGGCAGAAGTCTACGCATCGGGGGTGAGGGGGTTTCCACGTTCCCTAAGCCCACGGGGCTGTCCAAGCATGAGGTGGTCTATCAACGGCCGGGTTACAGGTGTGGGAGCTGGAAGACCCCGCAGGATGTCAGAAGCACCTTGGGGCACCTAGACACATCTTTACCCGTGGACACATGGAATGACAAGCTTGGGGACAGCTCCTAGAGAAAGACGTCGCCTACTCTGGGCCCCGAGTGGTCCGGCCCAGGTCACACGGCTAGTTGGTGGGGAGCGGCCTGGCGTGTTCTCGTCCGTTAATTCTGCATACTCCACGCTGCCCTTGAGTTTGGTGCCGGGGAAGCTTCCCTGGCAGACAGGAAAGCAGCTCAAAATTCAGCCTTCCTTATTCACATCTTTAAAAGTATCTGATCTTCTGGAAATTGTTCCACAAAGTGTTTTTGCCAAGATGTTACCAGTAGTAACCCCCAGTGCCCCCGTTTCTGGAGCTCCTGGCCAGTCAGAGCCACGTGACACACTGTCACCGGGCGCAGGGTGCGTGTGTGAGCTGGACGTCTGAGCCCGCCGTCAGGGATAAATCCCGCGAACAAAGGGCTGGCGCTCACAGTCCTGTCTGACACTGCAGATGGCTATCTGGACATCCTGGACTTCCCTCCGAAGACTCCCCGGCCTGGAGTGATTTGGACGGACACTGAACACACATCCGCAATTAAAAAAAGAACAACAAACCACGAGAAATTGATCTTTTTTCAGTCTGGTGGAAAGATAATGGATGGCTCATTTGTGCAGACACGAAACCCGGGGTCCTGGGCGGGAGGAAACCAAATGACATTAACATCCATTCCAGAGGAGTGACTCAGCTGTTGCACTGTTCTCATGACATGGGGCAAAACAGCCTCCAGAACATTCGTTCTTCTCAAAGGCATTTGTTCAAAAAAAAAAAAGCAATTTTCATCCACAAAATGGAAGGCAACAACGCAGGAGAGCTCCATCTCCAAGGCACACACTCGCTCCTGGTGTGATCCCAGGTCATCCCAGGTGCCACGTGAGGATGCCCACGGCTCACTCGATACACGGGGAGTGATTATGGGGACACGCGATACATGGTCCTAGAGGAAGTGTGACCAGCACAGTAAGTCCCTGCTGTCTTCGGGGTCAGAATACTCACGTTGTAGCTCATCCACCGCTCAGCTGGAGTCCAGCATCTTCATGAGATGCCCCCAGAAAGCCTGGCTCTCCGTCTTAGGAGCTGTCTCCCCGTGTCTGTCTCGTTGTCCGCCATCATTGTGGCCTCTGGGTTGGCCGTGCTCCGTGTGTGTGAGCAGCCCGGGGGGCGGCACCGGGGGAGGGGCTGGGGCTTCTCTCTGCACCCGTGTGGCCGTGCACCGACGGTGGCCCGGACTGAGATGGCAGCTGGCTGGGCCACCGCTGCGTGCAGCCCCGCGGGGTCCCTCGGGCGGGACTCAGGAGACGTCTCGGGGGAGGCGCCCAGCTGCCCTGCCCTCGCCCCTCGGAATGTGCTTCGTCACTCTGGGAAGTGTCACGACTGTGAGCAGCTTTCCTGAATTCAGACAGAACCCGGACACGTTCCACAGCGACTTCTGGTCTCCCGCTCACACCTCGAACCCGTGCGAGCTGCTTTCTGCCCCACCACAGGACGGGACGCAGTGGTGTGAAGGCTGCTGCAGGCCTTCCGTGGCCTTCCAGATCCTTGGAGCGCCTGTTGTGGACGTCAGCTCTTGCCGGGGTCTCTCTGCACCCCCAACCTTTGTGTGCCCCCTTTCCTGGTCCCCGTCCTATAAAGGACTGGGCGCTGCCATGACCCCTCTTTCCTTTCGCTCCAGCTGGGGATGCTGGTCCACTCTCCCTGTGTCAGGATGCCTGGGAGGAGCCAGCCCCCATCCCACAGCTGCCCCTCTGCCTACGGACCCGCAGACACTCTAGACCCAAAAGTGAACTTGCTACCTTGTTTCCTCCAGCCCTGCTCCCTTGAGCAAGAACCCAAGAACAGCGAGCACCCGTTCTCCTTCTCTGTCCCTCACTCAGTTCACAGCAACCCATCCATCTGGACGCCACCACTCCCTGCCCGCCCACGATGAGCACAGGAGCGTGGCGCTCTGGCCTCCAGGGCCATCCCCTACCCCGCCCTGGCAGCCCAAGGCTCCAGCCCTCCTGCACCTTTCAGTGAGCGGGACTTAGTCAAGCAGTCCGCTGACCTCATGGGTGCTCTGATCCTAAATGGAGCTAGAAGTCCTGCCAAGGAGAGAGAAGTATAGACACAGAAAGGAGAAGAACATGCAAGAGAAAACAAGAGATAAGCACGATGAGAAGTCAACCTCTAGCAGCGCAAGAGGGAAATCAGCTTGGCTTATTAATAAATTAAAGAACCACCATGCCCTTCTAAGTTTGTAACTAGACCGTAATACCTTATGCACTTGCCCCCCGTAATTTAACCCTGCCTGGAACGCGCCCCGAGATGGGCCTGGTTTCCTGTTAGAGCAGGTCATGCAACCATGGGATTGCACGCAGACCACCTCGGCTCGTTTACTGGCACGTTCCCGGTTCCAGTGTAACTTGCTGAAGACCGACGGCATGGCTGTCCTCGACGAGCCTTTCCCGCTGGGCGGTGTCCTGCACCCGACGAGTGCTGGTGAACCCATGGCTTCTCCCCACTTCTGCGCAGACAGAGAAGCCCCAGGCCTGCACGGCTGAGGCCCCTCCCCCCGCTCCCTGATTTCAGACACGCTGCTGGTGACGAACGTGCTATCTGCTCTCCATCTGGGAGTCACGGGCAACGCTGTCCCGGGGTTACGAGCTGCTCAGTTCAGCAGTGATTTCCTTGAGCCAAATATTCCTGTCTGTCAAGCAAAGCACGTTCTCGGAAGCCCCCATCTGACATGCCAGGAAGGATTTCAGGAGGCAGAGCATGGCATGGCTTCTCCCTCTGATAGTGACTCACTGGAAAATGGTCTCCAAGTATGAATGGACTTCCATATCTTTAGCAGCTTTTCAGCTCAGCCTTCCAAGCTCATGTCCACGACCGCAAAAAGGCACAGAGCCAACCCCTGCTTGCTCCTGGGTTCTCCGGGACGCACTGATGGGCGTGGAAGCCAAAGGCCCCTGGCTGATGGGCAGAGACATCTGTCTCTCTCTCCCCTCTTAAAAATCTCCAGAGGGGCACCTGGGTGGCTCAGTCGGTTAAGCGTCTCGTGTCATGATCCTGGAGTTCTGGGATCGAGTCCCGGGTCGGGTTCCCTGCTCAGCGGGGAATCTGCTTTCCCCTCTCATGCTCTCTTCCTCTCTCAAATAAATAAATAAATAAATAAATAAATAAAATCTTAAAAAGAATCCCCAGAAACTAAAAACCCAGGGGGAAAAGTGAGGTGATTGAGTCTAAAATGACTCCACTGAAACTTGTGAAGTTCTAGAGCCGCCATTGCGGCGTCTGAACAAAGAGGGCAGGTGCACCCACTGGGGCTGCGGCACACAGGCTGGGCTGTGCAGGGGGCCGGGAATCCCACCCGGCACTGCCGAGCACGCATCTCCCGACACACACATATGAGACCCCGGCATCCCCAGTGCCTGGTCCTCAAGAGTCTCCGTCACCCGTCCCACCCTCCCGAGCACCTCCGGGGCACCTGTGAACGGATGTGCTGCTGGCCCTCTGAGCAAAGTCCATCTTCCAAACACAACCCCCCGGCCTGATCTCTGAAATGATCTGCCACGTTTGGAATTTACAGGGCTTGTATAATTCCTCCAGTCCACACCTCCCACCAGCTCCCACCCTCCTCCCCTTTCTCTTCTCAACCCCTTGCTTTAAAAATGGTCTTGACTCCATCCTTCCTCCCGAGGCACGTGACACCGCAGACCGGTCCTCCTTCTTTCTCTGCTCCTTAAAAGGAACTGCCCCTCAGACCTCCACCTCTGGCCCCTGCTCTCTTCCATGGGTGAGCCCATCCAGGGCCTGTCTGTGTGACGTCACCCTGGGCGTCACCCCCACCAGGGCGTGCTGGGGGGGCACCTCACTTCTGGGCTAGGAGAGCGTCCCGCCGTCTCTCCCGCCAGGTGCGCCCGTGGGTGGGGGGGCGCCGTGCCTCTGCAAATCTGCATCTCCTCCCCACACCACAGTCTTGCACGCGGGCTTGTTGAATACGTGAACGATTATAACAGATTGAGTTTCATGAGTCTTCCATTTTCCAGGAAGAGCAGAACCTTCAAATACGTGTCAGACCCGAAGAGCGCCACTGACCCAGAAAGTTCACCTTAAAAAGGTAATTAGATTAAGTAAGAGAAATCAAAATACATCCTTAGTAGACGTTTTGCTACCTTATCCTTTTTTGCTTTGAACAATAACTGATTCACAGAGACACAGTTTAAGGGCTTTCAGGCCAAGAGACTCTCAAGGTGTGAGTGGCTATGAACTTTAGGTCAGCGAGATGAGAAGTCAAAGTCTGGGCTGCTCAGAAACAGAGCTGCTTAGAAAGTAACAGAGCTGAACGTTTTCCTAAAACAAAATGCAGACTTTGAAGAAGCTCTTTTAGAAATAAGTTTTGTTTCTTTCAGCGCCCATGGGTGGGCAAACATGCCACCGAAACCCCACTGTCTCTTCTCCACACATCCAATTAGGTACCCTTGAGTTCACACCTTCACGAAATGGCTTATGCTGTGTATTTCACGTTACTTTAGTTTACTCTGTTTTCCATTGTAAAGGTCACGGATCATACTAAAATGAGTTGATCTGGCTCCTTTGAGCAAAGCCCAAACCAGCACAAAACACGACCAAACCCCCATCAAGTACAGCCTCAGTCTGAGTCCTGATGATGCTTTTACCTGTAAACTTGCTCTCTGCTTCTCCCTCCACCCAGACTAACGAGGTCATCAGGACTGTATTGATGGAATAAACAAATGGATCCACATTTACAATAAAAAGCAAAACCAAGCAACCGTGGATGAAACCCTTGGTTACAAAACTGAGCGTTGCTAAACCCACCCCATGGTCGGGACAGAAGTTGGAAATGTGTGGGTGTGTTCTCAAGGTCTTAGAAAAATTCAGGAAGTCCAGCAGATGTTTTTTGTTAAGAGGCACTGGAAGCCCCAAGAGCTACATCTTTTTTTTTTTTCTTCTTAAAATATAAGTTTATTTGTGAGACTGTTTTTCCTCTTAAGTAGTTCTCTGCTAAAACTTACAAAGCGGAATGCTGGCCAAAGTGTGGAACTCATCAGGCTTCAGGGAGCAACTCAGAGTGTGTGCTCGTGAACGTGAGAATCCCTATAGGAGGCAGAGATCCAGGTCAATCATCTGAAACATTTCATTTTTTGAAGAGCCCTTTTCTCTGATTTATTGAAGCAGAATGAGGACTTTTTCTTTAATCTAATCGATCATAAGTAGTATTGTGCACATTCAGAGGTGACCATATTTTCCTCCTTTGTAAGATGATAGAATAGGTCATAATGATAATTATACTGTTGTGTGTGTGTGTGGTGTGTGTGTGTGTTTGTGATATAAACACTGATATAAATGAGGATCATATTCAAGGACCCAGAAATCAAGTTAGTGGAGAATATCTAAAACACTGGGATTTTCTGCTCTCTAGTTATAATTTTGAACATATGCTTGAACACCTATGAAATGATACTTCTCTTACTGTCCTTGGTTTGTAATCGACGTTGGGCTAGAAAAACTGCTCCACACCTCTTCTCCCAGTTCCATTTTGTAGGATATGGGCAGCAAAGGGATGGAAGTTTCCTTTTGACCAAACCTTCAAAAGCCACAGAGCAAATTAATGTCCAGAAAACATCTAACATCTTATTTCAATCTCTCGTCCGCTCGGGAATTTTCCCACTTTGGTTGCTCATGTGACTTGGTCTCCCAAGTGTCTATAAAAGATTAGGTTGTACAACGCACATGCACCACATGGATGAATTAGAATGGCAGCCACCACCCTGGCGGGCTGGTTAATGAGGCTGCAGGGCCAGCCGGCTCGCAGACCCTACTAAAGGTTAGAAATGCAGCTGGCTGGGGGCGCCTGGGTGGCTCAGTTGGTTAAGCGACTGCCTTCGGCTCAGGTCATGATCCTGGAGTCCTGGGATCGAGTCCCGCGTCGGGCTCCCTGCTCAGCAGGGAACCTGCTTCTCCCTCTGACCCTCCCCCCTCTCAGGTGCTCTCTCTCTCTCTCGTTCTCTCTGTCTCAAATAAATAAATAAATAAATAAATAAAATCTTAAAAAAAAAAAAAAGAAATGCAGCTGGCTGTGTGTTTGGGAGAGCTTGGTTACTACACACGGTTATTGGGTATATTATAAATATGGAACAAATTCAAGAACATTAGATTCTCTTAGCCTTGTGGCGATGACCAAAGTCATCAAGAATTTTAATCAAGCATCTTACAGGAGGAGTTTGTGAAATTATCAGGCTACGAAAGCCGTGACCGAAGCAAGCCTCACTGGGATCCGCCTGCCTCAGCCTGGAAGCGGTGTTTTTCCCTCTGAAGAGAGCAGGTGGCCTCTCGTATTCCTGCCAGGAAGACCGCGGATTGCAAATATAATTAGATTAAAACAAATTCGGATGGTTGTGTGGGAATTTACATTTTAAAACATTTTCATGACAAACCCCTCCCAATTTAAACCATCTTGCAAAAGTCCCAATATTATCATACATTTCACAAAAGTAGATTGCATCGCCCGGGGAATGACAGGCATCTGGAGAACGAAAGGTTTCACAAGACCTAAGCTGAAACCGACACTTGTTATTTGTCAATTTGTGGGAAAGAAAATGAGTAAAATGGGTCAGATATGCAAGACTTCGGGTCTGGGAGCCAACCAAACTCACAGAGTCACTTTGACACCCATGATGGGCGAAGCTGGATTATTTCCTTCACTCCCAGCCATGCTGGGACGGGACAGCCCAGGTTTGCCCCAAATGCCAGCATTAATCTGTCACTGACCTAAAACATCGGGCAGGGTCTCCCGGCTGTTCCACGGGAGTGAGTTTCTCAGCTAGGTTTCCAGCCTCCCAGGCTTGAGGGTGAACGGGAAGAACACATTTTATCCCGGGCCGACTCCGGAAAAGGGGTTTCAGGTCAGGCTCACCGTGTATAAAGTGAGTGTTTCTGTGAGGACTCCGTGAGCTGAGCGGCCGGCATGGAGTGTGCGATTCATGCGATTCACGGCTTCTCTCTCCTACTTCTCTGTCCTTCCACCTATGTCTACAACGTCCTTCGCAAGAGCTACCGGAATACTAGTGTAGAGAGGCTGCTTTACAATGTATGTGTTCTCTTGATTTTCCTGCCAACGAAGAAGGTTCTTTCAACTAAAAACTGGCAGGAATTTGCAGTTGATCTCTTTTGACAAAATGGCCTAAGCAAGCCAAGACAAATACGGTGAGACAGTCAAGGAAGGCGAAAAAAAAAAAAAAAACCCTCTTAAATGGATTTGGTCCAAATGAAGTGATTTTTACAAATCAATCTAAATGGATTTGGTTGGTGGTCCCCCAACTGGCTGGATGGTTTCCCAGTCTGACCTGCATCTGGGCTGGTGCAGGCGGGATGATCCCAAGGGGACTGTGCTCTTCCTAACTCCATTTCTAAGGCCAGCGATGGCCCTAAATTGTGTGTCTCATCTTTTGCTGACTTACATTTGCTGCTGTTAACTCAATAGGCTGCTTGAAGTCTCCTTGTAACAGAGATGGATTTTATTATTTTTAGTTGCGCTTAAGTAAATACACTTCATGCTTTGCCTTTTTCGCCCTAAATCGGCATTATCAAAACAGTCCCGGAAACAGCCAGGATGGAGAAGGGACGAGAGAAGGAAAGGGAAGCAGGCACAGAGAAAGCCAGCCAATTTTAGACTCAGATTTTTGTGCTTCTCTAAAAATAACATCAAAGCCCTCAGAATACGTATGGCCTGGGGAGGTGGGCTCCCGGGGGGGTCTGTGTTTGCTTGGGGTTTTCCCAGAGCGGACAGCTTCTTTCTCAGGTCCCACCTAGCTGCTGTCAGCAAATATCAGCCCATCTTTTCAAACAGGAGGGCTGTCAAAATGTGGCCTTAGAGAATCTTTTCATGGGGCTCAAAAGAACAAATAAACTTAAGAATACGAGAACACGGGGTGCCAGCCTCATCCTGAGTGTCCTCGGCCCCCGAGGACAGAGCTGAGTGTCTCCTCTGTGTCCAGGAAGGACTGGGAGTTGGTATAATGACGTCGGGTCTCGGGCCATGTGACGCATCATGCCTTCCACAACGTCGCTTTGCATGTGGCAGTCCCGTTCAGAGACAATATTTCCAGCTCTGATTTACCCCCAAAATGTCTGCTTTTCCAAGGCGGTGAAACATGCCACCGCCAGCCTGGTTCTGTGGTGACCGACAGTGACAAACAGTTCACCGGGTTACGACTATAAACATACGCATCCATCACCAAGTGGAAATGAGAAGTGAGAAATTCGCTTTGTAAAGTTCTCTGATGTGCTTCCCCCCAGTCCAGCCCATAAATGTTGATGACTGGAATGTTCGGACAATGGGCACAGGCCAGGGCGACCGAGTGGTGGTTTGGGATGCTGACAGGTTCTTAGGTTCCGGGCCTACACAGTCCGCTTCCCCATTAGTTATATCTGGCAGAGGCTCTGTAAGGAGTAGCCCACGACTCTTCTGACGCATTTGTAAGTAAACGGACTGTAAAATTATCTTCAGACAAATATCAATGGGCTGTATAAACAGTGGACCAGAGGAGGTTTTCCAAAAAAATCTCCAACTGTCATGTAATATTAACAGGGCTACACTGTGGTCTTGGCAGCCCCACTCCGGCCCCGAGCAACATTATGACCAAGGATGGTAAGGCTGTGAATAGTCCCGCATTAGTCATGTCCGAGGAACCCGGGCTCTCAGAAGGGAGAGCAGGCTCAGGACTTGAGGAATTCAGGGCTCCCGCTGAAACACGAAATGAAACCACAGAACATCCGCATCCTCACCAGACCCTTTTCCTAAAACTTCTCTGTGCACACGGTTTGGAAAAATGTTTGCTGTTTGGAATAAAGAAGCCGCGGCTATTCAAATATCAAAGTTGATTTTATTTTATCATTAGGGGTTAGAAACCATGTTTAATTCCTTCCTTCCTTACAGGATAAAAGGTCAGCCTTGTCATTTCTATTCAAAACTTGAATGGCTTAGTTTTAGATGGTTATGGAGTTTAATTACAGGCTGTTCGGTCTTTATCTTTTGGAGAGCACTAGTCATAAAAAAGGAAAAAGGTGAGTGTGTTTGATGGTTTGCTAATGTAAACCGGAGTCATGAAGGCATGTTCCAGAGAAAATAAAATGATTCTATTTTCTAGAAATTGTTGCTGGCTAAATCCCATCGTTCTGGGAGCCTGTCCAAGTACAGAGCTCACCCACTGAAGTCAAGGGTAATTCCTTATAGAAAGCTACTGTGGGGGCGCACCACCCTCCACTTACAGAGTGAGAGAGACTTGCGTGCATTTTCACAAGCACCGGGCTGGCTGTTAAAAATCCCTTTCAATCTGCATTATTTAATGGCACAAATCCCCAAAGACAGATTCCCATAAAAAAAAATAATGGCGGGTCCATATTTGTTCATCAGTTGTAATAAATGTACCATCCGAATGAAAGATGTTAGCAATAGTGGGCAGTTGGGGGTGGAAGGTGGGGGAGGATGGGGGAAGTCTCTGTACCTTCTGAACAAATTTTCTGTAAATCTAAAGATTTAAAAATAATAGAAGAGAGAAAAGAGTACATCCCATTTATTTTAGTCTCATTTTCCTCCAGGCCTTTTACTTTTTGGGGGGTTCTTACTTATTATCTACTTTATTCTATGTCCCTCAAGTGCAATTAAAGACTTGGATCTAAAGCATCAGTAGTGAAACATTTTGTTGGGAAAAAATTTTAATTATAGACTGAGTTTCATATGTAGTTGATACAATGACCACATGTAAAAAGGTGAATATGGTGTTAGAGAATGGTCGAGTTTCGCTCTTTTGCATGTGGCTGTCCAATTTTCCCAGCACCATTTATTGAAGAGACTGTCTTTTTTCCATTGCATATTTTTTCCTGCTTTGTCGAAGATTATTTGACCACAGAGTTGAGGGTCCATATCCGGGCTCTCTATTCTGTTCCATTGGTCTCTATGTCTGTTTTTGTGCCAGTACCAGGCTGTCTTGGTGACCACAGCTTTGTAATATAGCTTGAAATTGGGCAACGTGATGCCCCCAGTTTTGTTTTTCTTTTTCAACATTTCCTTGGCGATTTGGGGTCTTTTCTGATTCCATACAAATTTTAGGATTATTTGTTCCAGCACTTTGAAAAATGTCACTGGAATTTTGATCTCGGATGGCATTGAAGGTATAGATTGCTCTGGGTAGCACAGACATTTTAACAATGTTTATTCTTCCGATCCATGAGCATGAATTATTTTTCCATCTTTTTGTGTCTTCCTCAATTTCTTTCATGAGTGTTCTGTAGTTCCTAGAGTATAGTTCCTTTACCTCTTTATTATTCCAAGGTATCTTATGGTTTTTGGTGCTATTGTAAATGGAATCGTTTCTCTAATTTCTCTTTCTACAGTTGCATTGTTAGCGTATAAGAAAGCAACTGATTTCTGTGCATTGATTTTGTATCCTGCCACATTACTGAATTGCGGTGTGAGTTCTAGTAATTTGGGGGTGGAGTCTTTTGGGTTTTCCACATAAAGTATCATGTCATCTGCGAAAAGAGAGAGTTTGACTTCTTCTTTGCCAATTTGAGTATTTTGTTTCTTTTTGTTGTCTGATTGCTGTTGCTAGGACTTCTAGTACTATGTTGAACA